>NC_064648.1:139154513-139483679 GCF_023864345.2 Schistocerca serialis cubense | reverse complement strand
GCCCGTAATCGCGATGTGATTGACATGCGTAATCACTCTTCCATACTTATCAAGAGGCCCAAAACGAATAATATGGTCTGCTGCCATCCTGCATTAACGACGTACATTCCAGCAGGTATTTATCCCATAGGCTAGGGGTGATGCGGTTCTGTAGCATATCTGTGTACCGCAACGTTAGTCACAAAGCTAACTTCGCTTATCGTTAATCCGTTACTAAAAAGGTAATGCCGTTCAACGTTAAAACTTTACTTTACTGTAGATCTAGCGCAAATGACAGTTAATCATTCACTCGTAATAGTAAAATTCATGTTGATGGTTTTAGTAAAACGAGCAAGTGGACTAAAAGTTTTACCGTTGTTTAGGTAAAAATATTTTGATTTGGGAAGTTCAGGTAGGACGTAACTAACCAATTAATTTTATTATCACATAATTATCAATGTTATGTTTATCTAATGCGTTAAATGACAAATTGTTGCAAACAAATGTTTCTTAACATCACTGGGTAAAATGGCCTTTTGTAGAAACTTCCACAGTGATACCAGCACTACATACTAAACATAGCGTTCACATCTCATGCTCAAAGTGATGCCCATTGGCTTGCATACGTAGGGTCACTCTGCGGATGAAGGATGCCCTACTTCGTGCTACTGTTTCCTCTTTGATGGCTGTACAAGCATCAATAATGCGTTGCTTCATGTCCTCTGGTGTTGTTGGTTCATGTTGGTAAACAGCATCCTTCACTGCTCCCCAAAGAAAATAATCCAGCGGTGTAAGGTCCGGAGATCGGGCAGGCCACCTAACTGGGCCACCTCGTCGAATCCACCTACCAGGGAACTTACGGTTCAGAATTCGTTGTGCTCGTAAGGCGTTATGTGCAGGTCATCCGTTATGCTGATACCACATGACCATTCTCCGGTTCAGGGTTACGGTGTCCAAGAGAACAGGAAGATTGTGTCGTATGAATCTGGAGTATTGTCTGCCATTTTGGATACCATTTGTAAAGAAAGGTCCGATAATGGTATCTCCAATAATCCCACACCAAACATTAACTTTCCACGGACGTTGATGCTCTACCTGACGGAGCTATTTTGGATTGTCTGCGGACCAATAATGCATAGTCCTCATATTGACAATTCCTTTGTTGGAGAATGATGCCTCGTCGGTAAAGAGAACATCTGCAAAAAAAATTGGATTTGTCAGAAGTTTTTTCTGAGCCCACCGACAAAATGTTACCCTATTGCGGAAGTCATTTCCATGAAGATCCTGGTGTAAATGAACATGGTAAGGATGAAATTTATGACGTTTAAGAATACGCTGTGCACTTGATTTCGACACACCAACTTCACGTTCAATTTGACGTGTGCTGATTTGAGGATTCACAGCTATGCTAGCGAGCACAGCAACTTCAGCACGTTCATCTGTGCGTGTTCTAGGACGATGTCGAGGTCTTGGATTTAAGCTTCCCGTTTCAC
The DNA here is from genome assembly GCF_023864345.2 of Schistocerca serialis cubense. Lineage (NCBI taxonomy): Eukaryota > Metazoa > Arthropoda > Insecta > Orthoptera > Acrididae > Schistocerca > Schistocerca serialis. The sequence goes on along the minus strand of NC_064648.1, from coordinate 139,482,207 downwards.
GTAGACGAGATGTGAGATGACCAAACATCCGGCGCAAAGGCGATGGCTTGTCAGGGAATCGTCTTCTGTACAGTCGTTCTGCCTGAACAGCATTTCGTCCACCTACAACAGGGTACAAAAGAAATGGTTCAAATGGCTCTGAGCACTATGGGACTCAACATTTTAGGTCATAAGTCCCCTAGAACTTAGAACTACTTAAACCTAACTAACCTAAGGACATCACACACACCCATGCCCGAGGCAGGATTCGAACCTGCGACCGTAGCAGTCCCGCGGTTCCGGACTGCAGCGCCAGAACCGCACGGCCACCGCGGCCGGCACAACAGGGTACAGTACAGGTATGTAGAGTAGGGTAGAAAACAGACATATTAACTTAATAATCATGATGTTCGCTACCAGTACTCTCCACAAACAAGCAATCTCATAACGTATTTCCCGTCAATGTACATTCTCCATAGTCCAGCAGCATTTCTACCATATCTTCATGTGTGTATACTGTACAGTATAAGTTCCAAAACACAACGTTTATTCACAATGTGTACTACCTCCGTGCCGTCACCAGATTATTCTGATGCACGACTACACTGGCAAGCGGTGTACTGCACGCCAAAGCAACAACAAATGGAATGCTCGGAGGGTGGTGGAGTACAGGAGTTTGCATGGGTCGCAAATCATAAACAAGGCGAAGTGGAAACTGTGGCAGTAGTGGGAACTACGTTGGACACTTGACTAGGTAGAGCCAGGCCCTGTGCGACGGGCACAATGGGTCATACAACACATTAGATAAACCCTATTTTGGGTGTGCAGGATAAATAAGACAACCTGACGGGTGTACACCGATCGGTACTGGTTCATATTGTGTACGTAGATACGTAAAACGTGCAAGAGGGAAACCATTATGTGCTTATGAGAGTTGATGGCAGCAGACCGTATATATATGTACCATGTGGCAGATAACGTGAGCAGTTGAATGAGGCTTTTCTCGGATGATGCCGTGGTACACAGAGAAATCCCGACGTTGGAAAATTCTAATGCAGTGCAGTGTGAGAGTGTATGCTTGGTGCAGGGAGCGGCATGCTGTGAAGGAGCTCGCCCAGACTTACTCTCCTTTCTACGGGATCGCTCAGTGGTCCGGACTTCTTGGCAGATTCTGAGATGGACTTGTAGAAACCATTCACCATGCTGATGAATTAGTGATTCTGAATCGCCCATCTTGGTTTATCATGCCCACGTTTGACTCCGTAACAGTGCTCAGTCACCGAAGATAAATGGTGTTATCTGACAGTGTCAAGTAACACAACACTTTGAGTATGAATTTTCATACTGAAACATAGTACAGATGAAACACAATTCGTGACACTTATTTAAGCAAAAGCAAGCAAATTTACCCAAATATTTTATGTGTAGCCATTGATGTGAATTAACTGTTCACATGGAGACTTTCACTTTTAGTATTATTCGGAAACTTCCATGAAGCAGGAACCTAACAAAGGCAGTGATGTAGGTAAATGATGTATGGTTAACATACATTATTTAACTTCTACTGATTCGTACACTGGTACTGTTCCAACAAGTCATCACTTTGCCTGGAGGCGTTGCAGAGACGGACTGGTTTGGCGACGGCACTGGAGAATGTTACAGAACCCTGGCTGTTCTTGCTATTGCTCCATAAATTCTCTTTGTGGCGACTTGAAGCATTTTAGTGCATTCCGTAAGATGAGACATTGCAGCATATGTACATGATTTCAATCCGATACTGACTTGATATAAGTAGCAAGTAATTTAACTTCTCTGCCCACTGCAGGCTGTATGCAGATACTCCAGTGCTCGGACGCAGACGATTCGCTGTCCTGCTGTTGACGTGTTCCCTCCATGCACATGCACCGTTCCCATCCCCCCCCCCTCCCCTTTTCCGGTGCTTTTCACGAGTTTTCACCACCCATGCGGTGGGGCACTTGCCTCCACATTCCCTACCTACTACAATCCTAAGATCCCCTATGCTTGAACCACTGAGGTAACATAAAATATTTGTGATGTTTAAGATACAAAAGGAAATAATTCCCGTACCAGCATTCAGTAAAAAGTTAAGGTTGTTGACCCATAAGCCACGGTATTTTCTCAAAGTGTAAACTGGTGCAGTAGGAGTGCTGAAGGAGTGGTGAGATGCTGGGATAACATGAATTCAGATATCCTTTAAAGCAAATTTATTAACAACAATTCTTACTCGACAGTTATTAAAAATCTCTGTCTTTGAGTCCAAGGCAATTACAGCACCACTTAATAGTTTCAACTCAAGCTCGACAACTATTTCTGATAAAAACTTTAAAATGTCCTAGGCTATTTCTAAATGCATGTAGTAACCTTTAAACAAATTTACAATAACATACTGACAACAATTCAAACCTAAAACCACTGTTCAGATAATTCCAATTTAACCAAAGCACTTGAAATAGACAACAAATTATAGCGGGACCCCCTGATAACAAATCTTATACACGACTCCACAGTTTGTTCATTTACTGTACAGAAGTACCACACAATTTCAAACAAGTTTAGGTGCAAACTTCTTCACACGACTGCCCAATTAAGATGCATCAATTATTCACTTACAAAGCTAATTACCTCAAGAACAAATCTGCATCATAAGAATTTATCCTCTGCTACGTCAGTGGGTTTACAGATCCGTAATCTTCCCATCTTATTTTATTTTACAAGCCAGTCTTGCGCACACTTCCAGCCGATATGTTACACACGACGATAAATTGGCGTGATAAGAATTGAAAGATAAATCGGTTGCCACTGGTGCCACACATGCATACGAATAATGAGCCACTCCAGGGCAAACTCGGTGACAACCTTGCAACACGAACAGTTAAAACAAACAAAAGACAAGTCACTAAATAGTCGAAGTAATGGCGCCCCACGCGAGCAGACTCAACTACAGTTTTGCAAGACGAACAACTGAAGCACACAGGTGGGCAGGTTCTAAAATACGACGTCACTCAGCTTCACGTGGAGCCTTCCAGCACTCGTGTGTCAGAGCAACCAGGCTGCAGCGACAGTACAGTGGCGGCTGTGTGGACTTAACACCGCTGCTTCAAACACAGATCTCCTTTGAGCATCGCCACTATTGTGCACGCACAAGGGAAGCTCCTTTCCAAATTACAGTTTCCCCGACAACGGCTCTCAGCTACACCAGGCCGCGCTACCAGGCGGCCAAGCTATTTCCAGACACTTACTCGGACCCCTCCCGGCACAGCTGGCTACACGCCCCGTGCCGCTGCTACCTCGAGACTCCTCCGCTGCTCCAGCCACGCCACCTCGCCGACCACATTCACACCACGAAGCCCTCCTGTGAAGATATTCTACACAACCTGTGATTCCACGAGAGAGGCACAAAGTCGAAAAATACCAAACTGTGCGGCCTCACTGACTGCATTCGCACCGCAAACCTCTCTGGCAAAGAGATTCAACAGAATCAACGATTCCTCCAGAGAGGTACAAATTCGAAAAATACCAGAGTTTGCAGCCTCGTGGACTGCATTCACAGCACAAAGCCCTCCTGTGAAGATATTCTACACGACTAGTGATTCCACCAGAGAGGCAAGAAGTCAAAAAATACCAAACTTAGCAGAAGGTTTCGACGCATGGCACAAAAATTTTGCATGGAATTATTCGAAAGAGAATTATGTGTTCTGCAAAAGTGTGTTCAGTTCTTTTATGCTGGTACACTTTTTGTTCTTTTGAGGTCATCTAAACGGAGTGACAAACGTACAAAAAAGAGGATTTTCGACACCATGTGCTTCTTATGTTTAATGGAGGTGCCAAGTCCATGCAAGCAACATTTATGAAGAGAGAGAGACAGGGAGAGAGACAGAGTGTGTGTGTGTGTGTGTGTGTGTGTGTGTGTGTGTGTGTGTGTGTGTGTGTGTGGTGAGGAAGCGATACGTGTTAAGTCAGCTCGTAATTGGTCTAAACGTTTCAGAGAAGGCAATTTCGATCTCAATGACACGAATCGCAGTGGACATCCCATTCTATTCAACGAGAAGCAACTGAACTCGTTCACGAAGATGCACGTCAAACGACGACAGAACTGGCAGAGATAATGGCGTGCTCTTACAGTAGCACAAAGCGCCACCTTCAGTTGACGAGAAACATTCAAAATTTGGGTTCTGTATGCTTTGACTGACAACTACAAAAATCGACAGTTTGTAACACAGTCGCAGTCACTTCGGGCAAATGCCGGGCGCGGTCAATTTTTCTTCCTAACCCTCCCTAATCCGAGCTTGCGCTCCGTCTGCAATGACCTCGTTGTCGACGGGACGCCCACCTGTAATCTCCCCCTCCTCAACGACACTTTCCATGCCCCTCATTCGTCAACTCGTGGATGCAAGCAGCGATTCATCTACCTACTTGTTACCGGCGACGAAAGATGGTGCCTTTACATCAGTATGACAGAGCACAAAGAATGGTTTAGCCCTGACAAATGGGCGAAACCGTAAGCAAACAAGGTCCTCACCTATGTAAAATGATTTTATGCATGTGGTGACGGTGGGAAGGCACGATCCACTACAAATTTCTTGATCTGAACCAAACAGTGAATGCGGAACTTTATGTCCAAGAAATGGAACTTCTATCCAGCGAAAACGATTTTATCGGTGACGTGGGGTTCATCTCCAACACGACAACGCTCGCCCTCAAATCGCCGACATGACCAGGGATGCATTTCGGACACTCGGCTGGGAAGCGCAGCTACATATTCCATATTCTCCGGACTTGACGCCTTCGTATTCCGTATGTTCCGATCCCTCTCGAGTACAATGCGTGGCGTTTCGTTCAATAATGTCGTGGAAGTAAAAACTTGGCTGGACAATTCCTTCAACTGGAGCCCCGATGATTTCTGCCGTGAAAGGACTGAACAGCTCGCTGAAAGTATGACAACAAATATATATGTGATTGATGTGTAGTTATGATATTGTTATTGTAGTTATGATATTGTTTATTTTTGTGGGAACCATTGCTTAAAAAGAGCCGCCAGTACTTGTGGGGCAACAAAATTAATACACAAATTTGCAAGAATATAAAACTGGTAATACAGAAACGAAAAAAGCGCAACAACAAAAATAATTATTGCAGAGTAATGAAATTTCGGGAACAGATTTCTCTAGGGAACATATTTTAGTGATTAACGTTCCAGGATCACAGTTTAGTATAAGTCGAAGATAAGCCATTCGAAATGTGCAATGCTGGTACCTTAATAACCGGTGGAACCGCCGAAATGTTGAATGCAAGCATGCAGATGTGCATGCATTGTCTTGTGCAGGTGCCGGATGTCAATTCGTGGAATGGAGTTCCGTGCCTGTTGCATTTGGTCAGTCAGTGAAGGAAAGGTTAGGGGTGGTTGTGGATGACGCTGGAGTCGTGGTCCCATGGTGTCACATATGTGCTCGACTGGAGACGCATCTGGTGGTCGAGAAGGCCAAGGCGTCACCACACTGTAGAGCATGTTGGGGCACGACAGCGGTATGTGGGCGAGCGTTATTCTGCTGGAAAACACCACCTGGGACGCTGTCCGTCCACGGCAGCACAACGGAACAGATCACCAGACTCAAGTACAAATTTGCAGCCAGGGAGCGTGGGATGACCACGAGAGTGCTCCAGCTGTCACACCAAGTCTCACCCCGGACCGTAACTCCAGGTGTAGCTCCAGTGTGTCCAGTACGCAGACAGGTTGGTTGCAGGTCCTCAACTGGCCTCCCTCTAGTCACACACGGAGCTGTCGTCTCAAAACAAGACAGACCTCCAGCCTTCACTCCAATGAGCTCTCGCTTCACACCGGTGAAGTCGCAAACGGCGGTGGTTTCTTGTTCAGTGGGATGCACGCCAGAGGGTGTCTGGCTCGGAGCTGTCCTCGAAGCAACCGCTTTGTAACAGTTGGTTGTGTCACAGTGGTGCCAACTGCTGCTCAGATTGCTGCTGCAGATGCAGTACGGTGCGCCTCAGCCACACGCTGAACTCGTTGGCCTCCCCTCTCAGCAGTGACACGTGGCCATCTGGAGTCCTGCCTTCTCGCAGCCGTACATTCTCGTGAGCACCGCTGCCAGCAGTCATGTACAGAGCCTAAAGTGCTGCCGAGTCTCCGTGCAATACTGCCGAAGGTACATCCAGGTTCTCACAGTCCTGTTACAGGTTCAAATGGCTCTGAGCACTATGGGACTTAACTGCTAATGTCATCAGTCCCCTAGAACTTAGAACTGCTTAAACCTAACTAACCTAAGGACATCATACACATCCATGCCCGAGGCAGGATTCGAACCTGCGACTGTAGCGGTCGCGCGGTTCCACACTGTAGCGCTTAGAACCGCTCGGCCACTACGGCCGGCCCTATTACAGGACCTCGTTCAAATTCAGTGTTCTGTCGATAATGCCTCGGCGATGTCTTAAAGACATTCTTCACTAACATCAACTCACCGCTTCCAGTTCCAAAGGTAATTATTGCTCATGACCGTTATAGCGCGTTTTTGTAAAGTCTACATTACTTGCATCCTCATAATGGCGGCACTAGCGGGGCCAAATTTCAACAGACGTCGTCTTTCGGATGTAGAAACATGCCTACCACCTTCGGTGTATCACGCACAACTCCTTCTTGGTGCTGCATTTCTTTTTCTGTCAGTGTACATTGATATTTGCATGAATAATATAAAATGTTAGTCTGGTCACATCTGTGTTCTGACGTATTGGTGACACACGGGGAGGAGTATATCGTTTTGTCGCTATGCTTGGCACCACAGTTCGCGTTATCGAGTGATTAATTTATAATCTTGTCCGATGGTTCAGTCTTTCATCTGGGTCTTGCCGCAGGTTGCCGTAATGCGTGAAGCAGGGCAAACGTAGAGATGTCAGCTGCAAGGCTGTCTTTGGGCTATCTTCCTGCGCTTTACAGCATGTCACGGAATCTAAATTCTTAGGTAAATAAAATTCATTTTACGCGACGACATCAATTCAGCAGGCTAGACATTATCTACAGCAGGGAAGCCAGAGAATTATTATGTAGCCGCTGCCCTATGAAATAAATTATCGTCATGAAAATGTCTTCTGCCGTCACTCCATAAGACACTACAGATGAGTGCTGGGTGTGCGTAGTAGAGATGGGCAAACTCGTTCATCCCTGGCAATTAGTTCACTGGTGAGCGCTCTTGTTTGGGAACCGTTCATTTTTACTCGTTCCCTGTTCATTTGTGCATGGTCTATGGTTCTTATGAAAAGCGGAAAATTAGTAGCATAAGTGACTGAAGGATGGATGGCGCCAGGAGCGGCGGGGGAGGGGGGGCACTTGCCTTCCCCTTGGGGTACAGACTTGTAGAAGCAGCATCTCTCCTTTAGCAAACTGTTGCGTTATGGGCCTGATCGCAGTGAAGTAATGTAAAGAGGCGCACGAAAAACCGGCTGCGAATATAGACTGCTCGTTAATTATGCACGATTTGTTGACCGCCACAAACAGAACAGATAAACATAAAATAATTAGGCAGTAAAGAAAAACGAAATAAGCTAATGCAAACGACAACTTCGAAGCAATAGACGACGGCTGGTGAACGACAATGAGCAGTCTAGTACACGGGACCGATGTTTCGTGCACAACGCTGTACCACTGAAATAATATAGTCTGAAGTTATGACATTCTCTTTACAGAATGTGAGACCAGACACTCGACTGTGGAGCTCGGGCTTCATTCGGTTTATAAGTCGATCTGCCTCCCATAACAATGAAAATGCTGTTTTATCTTGGATCAAAAGGGACGGAAAGTGGCCACTCGTGTGTGCCGGTATTCTGCTGTATATCGCAAGAATGAAGTAAGCCGGTATGCCCTTTAGTCACCTGAATAGATGTATGTGTTACATACTACGTAATTTTTATGTAATTTACGTAATTATAAAATACATTTTAATTACTGTTGGTGCATGCTGAATAGAATACGAAAATAACCAGGAGTCCAGATTTCAATGAAGCTTTGAAACAGATCTAGAATGGGCGTGCACAGCGAACTATACGAACAACTCGACACTGAACTAAGTAGGAGCAGTCGGTAGTGTAAATGCGACGAGCGGCCACCCGAAGAAGGACGAGTCCTGCCGAGCGAGAACGAGACGGAACGACACCGGCCGACGTGCCGCTGGGGGAACGAGGCCGACCGTGTCCCGTTCCCGGGAACTGTAAGTAGAAAGCCGCGACCGAAGTCAACTATGAAAGACAGTTCCTTAGAATTCCTTCCTCGCTCCTTCCGTTCATGTCGGTGAACCGTTCCTTTCTGCCCGTTAGTTCGTCAACGACCCAGCTCCAGTGCATAGCGGGGAGCGAAAGGATCGCCTGCGCTCCCCTTTACGGATAGACAGTGGGGGTGTAATCGCCACCTCCATCAGTATTCGATACACCTACTTGTCCACATTACGACATTCAGCTTCCTTGGACGTTGAGATACATGTATTCGTGAGACTGGCAACGAAAATTTCCCACACGTGTTTTTACGAACGGACAACTCGATTTACATATTTCTCTTATTTTTGCGATTCACAACATGGTTTAACGCCCCTAGTACCAATGCGATCAATATGACGCTACAATATATATATATTTTACAATGCAACAAACGGCACTGATTACGTATTTGTTTATATGTTCAGATGTGCTAACAAAACTAACAGGGTTCTATTTAAAAAAACGTAGGATTGTGTTAAAAAACATACTTCCGTGCATTCTTTTATGGTTTGTATTAACCAATTACACCAGCCCCTATCCTGACGTTCGGTCTGTGAAATCGATTCGTCAGTATTTGATGTGGTTTACGAAATATATCCAGCGGTAACGTTAGGTGACTCACCCTGTATATGTGTTGCAAATATGAAGAGAACGAAACATCACTGGATGAAATTGAGTCCGAGGGAAAAAGTCATACATTCTGGAAGGAAAATTATATATATATATATATATATATATATATATATATATACAGGGTGTTTCAAAAATGACCGGTATATTTGAAACGGCAATAAAAACTAAACGAGCAGCGATAGAAATACACCGTTTGTTGCAATATGCTTGGGACAACAGTACATTTTGAGGCAGACAAACTTTCGAAATTACAGTTGTTACAATTTTCAACAACAGATGGCGCTGCGGTCTGGGAAACTCTATAGTACGATATTCTCCACATATCCACCATGCGTAGCAATAATATGGCGTAGTCTCTGAATGAAATTACCCGAAACCTTTGACAATGTGTCTGGCGGAATGGCTTCACATGCAGATGAGATGTACTGCTTCAGCTGTTCAATTGTTTCTGGATTCTGGCGGTACACCTGGTCTTTCAAGTGTCCCCACAGAAAGAAGTCACAGGGGTTCATGTCTGGCGAATAGGGAGGCCAATCCACGCCGCCTCCTGTATGTTTCGGATAGCCCAAAGCAATCACACGATCATCGAAATATTCATTCAGGAAATTAAAGCCGTCGGCCGTGCGATGTGGCCGGGCACCATCTTGCATGAACCACGAGGTGTTCGCAGTGTCGTCTAAGGCAGTTTGTACCGCCACAAATTCACGAAGAATGTCCAGATAGCGTGATGCAGTAATCGTTTCGGATCTGAAAAATGGGCCAATGATTCCTTTGGAAGAAATGGCGGCCCAGACCAGTACTTTTTGAGGATGCAGGGACGATGGGACTGCAAACATGGGGCTTTTCGGTTCCCCATATGCGCCAGTTCTGTTTATTGACGAAGCTGTCCAGGTAAAAATAAGCTTCGTCAGTAAACCAAATGCTGCCCACATGCATATCGCCGTCATCAATCCTGTGCACTATATCGTTAGCGAATGTCTCTCGCGCGGCCGCAGCTCGTGGTCGTGCGGTAGCGTTCTCGCTTCCCACGCCCGGGTTCCCGGGTTCGATTCCCAGCGGGGTCAGGGATTTTCTCTGCCTCGTGATGCCTGGGTGTTGTGTGATGTCCTTAGGTTAGTTAGGTTTAAGTAGTTCTAAGTTCTAGGGGACTGATGACCATAGCTGTTAAGTCCCATAGTGCTCAGAGCCATTTCAACCATTTTTGTCTCTCGTGCAGCAATGGTAGCGGCGCTGAGGGGTTGCCGCGTTTGAATTTTGTATGGATAGAGGTGTAAACTCTGGCGCATGAGACGATACGTGGACGTTGGCGTCATTTGGACCGCAGCTGCAACACGGCGAACGGAAACCCGAGGCCGCTGTTGGATCACCTGCTGCGCTAGCTGCGCGTTCCCTCTGTGGTTGCCGTACGCGGTCGCCCTACCTTTCCTGCATGTTCATCCATCACGTTCCCAGTCCGTTCAAATTTTTCAAACAGATCCTTTATTGTTTCGCTTTTTGGTCCTTTGGTTACATTAAACCTCCGTTGAAAGCTTCGTCTTGTTGCTACAACACTGTGTTCTAGGCGGTGGAATTCCAACACCAGAAAAATCCTCTGTTCTAAGGAATAACCCAAGTTGTCTACAGCACACTTGCACGTTGTGAACAGCACACGCTTACAGCAGAAAGACGACGTACAGAATGGCGCACCCACAGACTGCGTTGTCTTTTATATCTTTCACATCACTTGCAGCGCCATCTGTTGTTGAAAATTGTAACTACTGTAATTTCGAAAGTTTGTCTGCCTGAAAATGTACTGTTGTCCCAAGCATATTGCAACAAACGGTGTATTTCTATCGCTGCTCGTTTAGTTTTTATTGCCGTTTCAAATATACCGGTCATTTTTGAAACACCCTGTATATATATATATATATATATATATATATATATATATATATATATATATATATATATATATATATATATATATACTTTTCCTTCCAGAATGTATGACTTTTTCCCTCGGACTCAATTTCATCCAGTGATGTTTCGTTCTCTTCATATTTGCAACACATTATAATTTATTCATGCTTTTGCGTTGGGTACCGACGGCGACAGCATTACCCCAAACTGAATTCTCTGTTTATGAGTTCATCGTAACACTTATGAAAATGGAATGATACATGTTATGTTGAACAGCTGTTATACGAAACTCGAGCCGCCCGATGTGGCCGAGCGGTTCTAGGCGTTTCGCTTCAGTCTGGAATCGCGCGACCGCTGCGGTCGCAGGTTCGAATCCTGCCTCGGGCATGGGTGTGTGTGATGTCCTTAGGTTTTTTTTTGGTCATCAGTCTACTGACTGGTTTGATGCGGCCCGCCACGTATTCCTATCCTGTGCTAACCTCTTCATCTCAGAGTAGCACTTGCAACCTACGTCCTAAATTATTTGCTTGACGTATTCCAATCTCTGTCTTCCTCTACAGTTTTTCCCCTCTACAGCTCCCTCTAGTACCATGGCAGTCATTCCCTCATGTCTTAACAGATGTCCTATCATCCTGTCCCTTCTCCTTATCAGTGTTTTCCACATATTCCTTTCCTCTCCGATTCTGCATAGAACCTCCTCATTCCTTACCTTATCAGTCTACCTAATTTTCAGCAATCGTCTATAGCACCACATCTCAAATGCTTCGATTCTCTTCTGTTCCGGTTTTCCCACAGTCCATTTTTCACTACCATACAATGCTGTACTCCAGACGTACATCCTCAGAAATTTCTTCCTCAAATTAAGGCCCAATTTTTTATATTAGTAGACTTCTCTTGGCCAGCAATGCCTTTTTTGTCATAGCGAATCTGCCAATGATGTCCTCCTTGCTCCGTCCGTCTTTGGTTATTTTACTGCCTAGGTAGCAGAATTCCATAACTTCATTGACTTCGTGACCATCAATCCTGATGTTAAGTTTCTCGCTGTTCTCATTTCTACTACTTCTCATTACCTTCGTCTTTCTCCGATTTACTCTCAAACCATACTGTGTACTCATTAGACTATTCATTCCGTTCAGCAGATCATTTAATTATTCTTCACTTTCACTCAGGATAGCAATGTCATCAGCGAATCGTATCATTGATATCCTTTCACCTTGTATTTTAATTCCACTCCTGAAGCTTTCTTTTATTTCCATCATTGCTTCCTCGATGTACAGATTGAAGAGTAGGGGCGAAAGGCTACAGCCTTGTCTTACACCATTCTTAATGCGAGCACTTAGTTCTTGATCGTCCACTCTTATTATTTCCTCTTGGTTGTGGTACATATTGCATATGACCCGTCTCTCCCTATAGCTTACGCCTACTTTTTTCAGAATCTCGAACAGCTTGCACCATTTTATATTGTCGAACGCTTTTTCCAGGTCGACAAATCCTATGAAAGTGTCTTGATTTTTCCTTAGCCTTGCTTCCATTATTAGCCGTAACGTCAGAATTGCCTCTCTCGTCCCTTTACTTTTCCTAAAGCCAAACTGATCGTCACCTAGCGCATTCTCAATTTTCTTTTCCATTCTTCTGTATATTATTCTTGTAAGCAGCTTCGATGCATGAGCTGTTAAGCTGATTGTGCGATAATTCTCGCACTTGTCAGCTCTTGCCGTCCTCGGAATTGTGTGGATGATGCTTTTCCGAAAGTCAGATGGTATGTCGCGACACTCATATATTCTACACACCAACGTGAATAGTCGTTTTGTTGCCTCTTCCCCCAATGATTTTAGAAATTCTGATGGAATGTTATCTATCCCTTATGCCTTATTTGACCGTAAGTCCCCAAAGCTCTTTTAAATTCCGATTCTAATACTGGATCCTCTATCTCTTCTAAATCGACTCCTGTTTCTTCTTCTATCACATGAGACAAATCTTCACCCTCATAGAGGCTTTCAATGTATTCTTTCCACCTATCTGCTCTCTCCTCTGCATTTAACAGTGGAATTCCCGTTGCACTCTTAATGTTACCACCGTTGCTTTTAATGTCACCAAAGGTTGTTTTGACTTTCCTGTATGCTGAGTCTGTCCTTCCGACAATCATAGCTTTTTCGATGTCTTCACATTTTTCCTGCAGCCATTTCGTCTTAGCTTCCCTGCACTTCGTATTTATTTCATTCCTTAGCGACTTGTATTTCTGTATTCCTGATTTTCCCGGAACATGTTTGTACTTCCTCCTTTCATCAATTAACTGAAGTATTTCTTCTGTTACCCATGGTTTCTTCGCAGCTACCTTCTTTGTACGTATGTTTTCCTTCCCGAGAACTTCAAACGTATCTCGTCATTCCTTAGTACTTCCGTATCCCACTTCTTTGCGTATTGATTCTTCCTGACTAATGTCTTGAACTTCAGCCTACTCTTCATCACTACTATATTGTGATCTGAGTCTATATCTGCTCCTGGGTACGCCCTACAATCAAGTATCTGATATCGGAGTCTCTGTCTGACCATGATGTAATCTAATTGAAATCTTCCCGTATCTCCCGGCCTTTTCCAAGTATACTTCCTCCTCTTGTGATTCTTGAACAGGGTATTCGCTATTACTAGCTGAACTTGTTACAGAACTCAATTAGTCTTTCTCCTCTTTCATTCCTCGTCCCAAGCCCATATTCTCCTGTAACCTTTTCTTCTACTCCTTCCCCTACAACTGCATTCCAGTCGCCTATGACTATTAGATCTTTGTCCCCCTCTACATACTGCATTACCCTTTCAATATTCTCATACACTTTCTCTATCTGTTCACCTTCAGCTTGCGACGTCGGCATGTATACCTGAATTATCGTTGTCGGTGTTGGTCTGCTGTCGATTCTGATTAGAACAACCCGGTCACTGAACTGTTCACAGTAACACACCCTCTGCCCTACCTTCCTATTCATAACGAATCCTACAACTATTACACCATGTTCTGCTGCTGTTTATATTACCCGATACTCATCTGACCAGAAATCCTTCTCTTCCCTCCACTTCACTTCACTGACCCCTACGATATTTAGATTGAGCCTTTGCATTTCCCTTTTCAGATTTTCTAGTTTTCCTACCTCGTTCATGCTTCTGACATTCCACGCCCCGACTCGTAGAACGTTATCCTTTCGTTGATTATTCAATCTTCTTCTCATGGTAACCTCCCCCTTGGCAGTCCTCTCCCGGAGATCCGAATGGGGGACTATTCCGGAATCTTTTACCAATGGAGATATCATCATGACACTTCTTCAGTTATAGGCCACATGTCCTGTGGATACACATTACGTGTCTTTAATGCAGTGGTTTCCATTGCCTTCCTTAGGTTACTTACGTTTAAATAGTTCTAAGTTCTATGGGACTGATGACCTCAGATGTTAAGCCCCATAGTGCTCAGAGCCATTTGAACCATTTGAACGAAACTCTTGCAGCAATGAAAACATTATTTCGCATTCGTTTGTGTACCCATTGTTAGGGTTTATTCCATCAAGTACCCTTCCTAGCAGCGCTAGGGTCAAAATGATACCATAAGAATATTGGAAAATCGTTTGTCCCTATCTTACAAAGCTATTTCTTTCACAAAATAAGTGACGTTCTCTCTCCAAGTCAATTATATTTTGTGATGTTTTGTTGAATATAACATTCTCAATACATTAAAATTTATTCATGGCGTTTTGCGCCGAGTACCACTGGGATCAATGTGACCCAAATAAATTTCTTCTACTTTCTTGAACTTAATGTTTATGAAAATAGAACCATTGCCGCTATCCTGGAGAAGTATAATGTATGGGTTTATATTAGTTCATTAAAATACTGCCAATATATCAGGTAAAAAAATTAAATGATAGAATAGTAGTATTGGCCAGGATATCCCATGCGGGTTGCTGCCGATGATGAGGATGAAATGATGTTGAGAGAAACACAACACAACAGCCAGCCCCCATGTCGAGAAAATCTCCGACCCAGCCAGGAATCGAACCCGGGCCCAGTGCATGGCAGGCAAGCACGTTACCACCCAGCTACCCAGCAAATTACTTGAAGTCTGTATGGCTGCAGTGGGACTGATAGAGACAAAAATATCCTTTTAGTAGGAGCGTTAAGTGAAAATATGCTGACGGAAAACAATTCGCAACACTAAACAATAATTAATGAAGAGTAATGAAATTTCGGAAAGATATTTATCTAGGTAACATAGTTAAGTGATTAACATAGCAAGATCACAGATTAATGTAGAAGCGAGATAAGCTACTGTAAATGTGAGACACTGGTACATTAATAACTGGTGCAACCGCCAGAATGTTGACAGCAACTATGCAAACGGGCATGCTTTCTATTGTAATGGGTCAACTGAGGGACGGGTAATGCTGTTTGTAGATGACGCTAGAGTTGTCGTCCAATAATGTCCCTCATGTGGTCGATCAGAGACACATCTGGTAATCAGGAGGCCAAAGTAACATGTCGACACTCTGTAGACCAGGTTAGGTTACAACAGTGGTATGTAGGTGGGTGTTATCATGTTGGAAAATGTAATGATCTTCATGAATGGCAGCACAACAGATCGAATCACCAGACTTGACTTACAATTTTGCAGTCAGGGTGCGTGGGATAACCACGGGAGTGCTCCTGCTGTTGTACAAAATCGGACTCCAGGCTATAGTTCCAGGTGTAGGTCCAGCCTGTCTAGCTCCAGGTTTGTTGCAGGCACTCAACTGGGCTCCATCTACCCAACGCACGGCTATTACTCGCACCGAGGCAGAACCAGCTTCCATCAGAAAACGCAACAGATCTCGACCCAGGCCTTGACACCACTGAAGTCGCAAATAGCGGCGGTTTGGGGTCGCTGTAATGAACACCTCGGGGCGTCTGGATCGGAGCTGTCCTGGAAGTAACCGCTTTGTACCAGTTCGCTGTGACGCTGTGGTGGCGGCTGCTGCTGCAGATGCAGTGCGACGCACCAGAGCCGTACGCCGATCACAGTGGTCTCCCCTCTGGGTAGATCCACGTGGCAGCCCGTATCCCAGTCTTCCTGTGCTGTAGGGTCTCGTGACCACCGCAGACAGCAGCCGTGTGCAGTGGCCACATCCCTGCCAAGTCTCTCTGCAGTATCATACGAGGGACCTCCAGCTTCTCGTAGCCCTGTTAAACGACTCGCTCAAACTCAGTGATATGCTGATAATGGTCTCTTTGTGTCCTTATAGTTGCTGATTTGACTCGAGCGCTCTGCTAGCTGTCTGTAACATCCGAAAGTAAGCGTTCAAGTTGTAAATGAGGTTTTCCTTTGTTTGGTCATTGTTTGGCAGTGTTCCAGAAAGTGCGCTGCTCTGTCAGAACCAGCCCGACCGTTTGCGTTACTAATTTCTGGCAGTGCGATCCCATTTTTATTATGGTGTAGGCCTAACATTGAGTTACTTTGCCACCTATTTGTGATGTCCTAAAACCGAATTATTATTGTCAGTAGTTTACAATAAAAATGGTGAGAGCAAATCTTTTGTGTAGTGAAATTTATAGAATTTTATATGATGATGATAGTGAAGTAGGCGATTTTGATGGGGACCCAGACTTCGAAATAAACATCATGACAGTAATAGTGAAATGAGTGGTGTGAAGAGGAATGTGTTCAGGTATCTGCCAAAACCGATGCACCTATTGTTGTTGACTCGTCGGGCCTGACTCAGGTACGTCACCTATGCGCTGTAATAAAGTAAGGAACGGAGCAACTAAATGGAGAAAAACTTGTTTCCCACAAAGCTTTCGAACAAGAAGTCACAACATAATCACGATGACTTTGTCTAGAAGTATTCGGGCTGCGATGGATGTACATACACCGTTAAAATCGTGGCAGTTATTGTTTAACACCCATTGACTGATTAAGTTCTTGAATCAACCAATATCTATATTCATTCAATTCGAAACAAACATGCAAGTCAACCAAATATTACTAGACCTACATGTTTAAATCAACTAAAGGCGTATTTTGGGCTACTTTACTTAACTGGAATATTCCATGGCGGTAATAAGAATACTGAAAACTTTTGGAGTACATACGGGACCGAAATAGAAGTCTTTCGAGCGAGTCTGTCATTGAAAAGGTTCAGATTTTTGACTCGTTCTATCAGGTGTGACAACATCCTGACGAGGGAGGAAAGGAAAGCGAGATATAATCTTGCTGCCATAAGATCCATTCTTGATAAGTTTGTCTCCCACTGCATATTTTGCTCCGTCAGAAAACGTTACTTTGGACGAAACGCTCGTTCCATACATAGGTAGGTGCATTTTCAGGATGTATATACCAAACAAAGCTGCCAAGTGTGGGATCAAGGTTTTCGTTGTGGGTTGTTTTAAAACGTACTATGCAAGACATGCAGGTGCGCAACCACAAGGACCGTAAAAAGTCAGTAATAAGGCAGACGATGTTGTTTTGCTGCTTGTAGACTCGATAAAAGCGCGTTGAAAAAATCTGACAATAGTTAATTGCTTTATTCCTTCCCAGTCTTCAAAAAAGTGCTAGAAGAAGTTACCGTTCTACGTCAAAAAAATAAGCCTAAAATTCCAGTAGAGTTTTTAGCTGAAAAATTTAAAACAGAGTAGTCAAGTATGTTTCGATGTGAGAAAGACGTCACACTATATTTATAAGTACCAAAACGAAACACGTCAGTACTGCTTATTTCGTCAATGCATGTGATGACAGTGACAGCGACGAAAAGAAAAAAATCCAAGCATAGTAACGACTACAACAAAACAAAGGGCGGTGTAGATGTCGTTGATGCTATGTGTGGTGAATATACTGTTGCAAGGGGGACAAGACGGTGACCTCTCTGTTTGTTTTTTTCAGTTGTTGAAGACTGCGACGCTCAACGGCTACAAACAAAAGCGTTTCAGTTAGAAGAGAACACCTCAGGATATTAGGACAATCTCACATAATAGCACATTTGACAGTGCGTGCAACCCAGCCAGGAGAAATTTGCATGCTTGCGTCCAACCTCTCCGGCACCCAGGAATAGTCCGAGATCCAAACGGTTCAAATGGCTCTGAGCACTATGCGACTTAACTTCTGAGGTCATCAGTCGCGTAGAACTTAGAACTAATTAAACCTAACTAACCTAAGGACATCACACACAGCCATGCCCGAGGCAGGATTCGAACCTGCGACCGTAACGGTCGCTCCGCTCCAGACTGCAGCGCCTAGAACCGCACGGCCACTCCGGCCGACTCCAAGATCCACAACGAGGGAAAAGAGAAAGATGCTTCAAATGCAAGGACGGCAGTACTAAATACTTCTGCAAGTTGTTCTTATGCATCAAAACTGATGATTGTAGAGAACGATATCTCACAAACTATTCATTATATTTACAATTTCTGTTTATACAATATGACAATTGTTGAACAATATGAAAAAATAAGCGGTAGCGTTCTCGCTTCCCACGCCCGGGTTCCCGGGTTCGATTCCCGGCGGGGTCAGGGATTTTCTCTGCCTCGTGATGGCTGGGTGTTGTGTGCTGTCCTTAGGTTAGTTAGGTTTAAGTAGTTCTAAGTTCTAGGGGACTGATGACCATAGATGTTAAGTCCCATAGTGCTCAGAGCCATTTTTGAAAAAATAAATAAATTAGTTACAAAGTGTGGCGTGCATACACTTACTTTATTCAACGTCTAAACGTCATTGCAGATATTTGGATGTAGGTTATGACATGTTCGACATGCCTGCCATAATTAGTGATGATGTGGCGCAGACGAACAGCGAAATTCTGCATGGCTCGCCGAAGTGTCGGAATATCGATGACGTCGACGACCTTCTGAATGGCTGTTTTCAGCTCAGCAGTGATTTTAGGGTTATTGCTGTACACCTTGTCGTTCATATAGCCCCACAAAAAGGAGTCTCATGTGTCCATGTCCGGAGAATACGGTGGCCAATCGAGGCCCACGCCAGTGGCCCCTGGGTACCCCAGAGCCAGAATGCGGTCCCCAAAGTGCTCCCCCCCGGACATCAAACACTCTCCAGCTTCGATGGGGTCGAGCTACAACTTGCACAAACCACATCTTGTCGAGATCAGGGTCACTTTGGATAACAGGGATGAAATCGTCTTCCAAAACCTTCTCGCGCCGCTCGCTAGTCACCGTGCCATCAAGGAATATCGCACCGACCATTCTGTGACTGGACACTCCACACCACACAGTCACCCGTTGAGGGTGTAATGGCTCTTGCAACAGGTCTCTCCGAGATATTTTCAGAAATTTTATAAATTGTATAACTCAGTACATATCTCGAAATATCTCTTCTTATCTTACCGATTCCTAAACTTTAATATACGACGATTATCAGTGCAAAGTAGTTTCAAGCCCTATTATTCCTTGGAGCGTCCATTTACTCCATGGAATAGCTTCTCTGCTATCTATTTCTCTTATGAAAAGAATGAAGGGGTGCTTGCCGATTAGCCGTGAAAGAACGAAGATGTATATGTAGGTATTGTTGAGATAGTCGCCATCTTGATGAGATTCTGTGTGAGAAGGAATTTAATACATGAACTAAACTGAAGTAAGTGTGTTCGCGTATTATTTAGCTGATTATTACTGACAGTGTCTGCTTACTACGCTGTGTTGCACGGGATCAGTGGGGAGCGCCTGATTTACACTGGACGAACCTGCCGTTTTGTACGCTCAAGATATCCAGTTTATTACTTCCAATAAATAGGCTGACACGGTCTTACCAGCAGATCTCCGGTCTTCCCCATGTGATCACCGAAAGTTAATAATTATTACAAATGTTTTCAGGAGATCGACTGACAATTTTCGTCGCACCGAGACTTCGAAATTGCTTCACTGCCTTATGGAATTTAAGTTAAGCTCAATTTAATCAGGACAGAACACAATTGAACTGTGTGAATGTGATAAGCCTGCTTTGAGAATGAAAATTCCCTTAATATACGCATGTTTTTTACTATCCTGGTCAGTGAAGCTAAATCAGGCCGGTGTGAGAGAGGTGTTTAAATTTTACATCCCACGAAATATTAAATTTGGCTTCACTGTGACAGGATGCATTTTTGAGCATTACTTAAACATTGTGTGAATTTTATGTTGCATGTGCACGAGAGAAAAAAAGAAGAGGCCTGTTCCAGAAGTCACAATTTCGCCACAACCTACGAGAACGTCGTTCAGGCCAGACAATATACAATTAAATTTTTGTAGATAGAAATTTAGAATAACTATTTAAATGTCTAAAGGTGGACTTTGAATATTTTTGAGTCAGATTGATTGAGTGACTGTTGGGTTGAACTATAGACAGGAAGTGTTTATTATAAGTGAGTATTATGCAAAGTTTAGGTCAGTGACATTATTAACTCAGATGCGAGTGACTTTATATATTTATTGTTCGGTGTATTAATGGTTCTTACTAGGGCGGCTTATGAAATGGCAATGCAACAGCAGGGCGAATCACAACAGCCCTCAGCTGTTTCTGAGGTTAGTGAAACATTAGACGCTAGCTCAACTGAACAGGGGGGGGGGGGGGGGGCATAATGCGTGCGCAGAACAGAGATTTTTCGCCGTACTGCGCATGACGTCAGCGTCGAGAAACTCCGCTCAGTTCGCGCGCGCTTTCTTATGTGTTGAAGCAAGTACGTTTTGTGTTGTTGCTGTTTGTTATTGTGTTGAATCGAGTTTATTCTTTCTGCTACACTTAACAATGCCGAATTGTGCCGTGGCTGAGTGTGAAAGCTATAATCAGAAGACTAAAGGGAGTAGTATTTCGTATCATAAGTTTCCGAAAGATCCTGAAACATGTGCTCGGTGGGTTCAGCTCTGTAGAAGAAGTGAGAGTATTAATATTAAAAATGCTACTATCTGTAGCGTACATTTTAAAGAAGACGATTGTTTACGGGATCTCCAAGCTGAATTAATGAAACTTCCGCCAAAGGAGATCTTAAAGCCGACTGCAATTCCTTCATTGCACCTCACCTCATTAAAGCCACATCTGCAGCTGCTGCTGCTGCTGCTTCGTCTTCTGTCCACGAAAGAAATGACAGAAGGAAAGATCTTGAAACACGTAAACGTGCACTTAACAGACTAGCTTCACTGTCACCGAAGAAAAAAAAAGTGGATCAAAGCACAGAAACTGAAAAAGGCCGCATCGAGGATGAAATGAAGAGGCTTCATAAGGAATTATCGCTACAGACATTAAAAAAATAAGCGCTTGATACCTGAAAACAACACTCTGAGAACGAGAAACAAATTACTGGCTCATGCATTAAGCAGACAGAGAGCTATGCCAAAGCCTTCAGTATGAACGAAGTACTAAAGTGACAACTAAAGTACACCAAGTTTTAAAAAAAGTGTTTACGAACGCACAAATTGATTGTCTTCTGAAATCAAAGAAGAACACCCATTGGACCCAGGAAGATATAAGCAAAGCCTTGCTTCTGCGCTCTCTGTCCAGAAAAACTTATATTTATTTAAAAAATATAATGGGAATACCATTACCTGGATTTTCTACGTTAAAACGATGGATATCCAATTCTTTTCGTTGTGTTCCCGAAATTTTGACTGATGTATTGTACTTAATGAATAAGCAAGCAACAAACTTAAGTCAAGCAGAGAAGCTGTGTGTGTTAAGCTTTGACGAAATGAATGTGGACAGTCGCATATGCTACGACCGAGAAACTGACACCATATACGGACCACATAGCCAGGTACAGGTTGTTATGGCACGTGGTTTGTGTGGAACCTGGAAGCAGCCCGTATATAATAACGTTGATACTACGACGAATCGGGATTCACTGATCAGTATCGTCAGAGAGACGCAGAAAGTGGGATTTGTCGTAGTTGGTATAGTGTCTGATTTGGGGGGTAAAAATGGGAAAGTGTGGAAGGAATTCCACATCGACTACACAAACACGTGCTTCACCAACCCAGATGATGAAACGAAACGTGTTTGGGTATTTGCTGATGTACCGCATACGGTGAAACTTCTCAGAAACCACCTTTTAGATGATGGTTTCTCATTAAGCGACGGAAGAAGGATAACAAAGCGCTAATCGAGCAGCTAGTGTCGAAAGATAATGGAGAACTGAAACTGTGCCCTAAGCTTACTGCTCATCATCTGACTGTTTGTGGAAGAGATCGACAGCGCGTTCATCTTGCTTGCCAACTCTTTTCCAACACTGTATCAGAAGCAATTTCTTTTGTAATTCCTGAAGAAAAAGACACGGCAGAATTCTTCAGATTGGTGAACGACACTTTTGATGTTATGAATTCGAGGGCACCTGTCGGCAAACGACCAATTTCAAGTGCTTTTGGATTGTGTAAGGAGACGCAGGAGGAAGTTCTTCGCAGATTCTACTCCGTCTGTGAAAAAATGAGAGTGGGAAATCATAAAACTTTACTTCCTTTCCAAAAGGGATTACTCACCTCGATTCGGTCACTGCTGGGTTGTTTTTCGGATTTAAAACATGGCTACGGTTTGAAGTATGTATTGACCTCAAGGTACAACCAAGACTGCCTTGAAAACTTATTTTCCCAGATAAGAGCAATTGGCAGAGCCTATGATCATCCATTACCAGTGGAATTGAAAAGCCGTTTGGGTATTTTAGTTATGAACAAAAGTATTGCTGACATTCAGTTACGCAGTTCTTGTCCAGTCTCAGCGGAAACTGATACAAATTATTTGACTTCCAACCTGTTTACAGGACTTGTGCCGGGCATTGAGGAAGCGTTGTCAATGATAGAAGGTGATCAACAAATGAGGGACATTACACTACATGACTTAATTGTTCCACCTTTGATAGAAGATTCAGAGTGTTCTCTAGAAGGTCTCCGCTACATCGCTGGATATATTGCCTCCAGGTGCGTCTCCATTGACAAATCACTTGGTCATCCTAGTGATAAGACACTCGAAGTGTCGAAAGACCATGCAAGTTCTGGGTGGATTGAGAAACTGTCTCGTGGTGGCTTAACCATCCCTCCAGATGTGTGGTTTGATGTTGTTAAGCAGTTAGAGGTGCTTTTTTTAAATTTTCATGGCAGCAGTCTGTGTAGAGACGGCAATGTGATCAGAAACCTGACGAGACTTAATTGGGAAGTTTCCAACTATTCCTCAAGAGGTCATCACAGTGTACGCTAAAACCAGAACCTTCATCCGGATAAGGCACTTCAACACATCTGCAAAGGCACAGAGAGCCACACAGCAGCAGCAGAAAGCAGCACACAGGTGGAGAGCTTCTGCAGTCCCCTCCAGATCTGATTAAGGTATTTAAATTCATCTTAAAATTTTTGAATGTGAGTCATTAAACCAGGCTTCTGTATCATTATGTGTAGTAATGTCCCAACTAACTGGGTATACTTTCGGTTGCTGCTTAATACCTGCATGAAAAAGATGGTACACACTATTGCCGACTGTGATGCACAAAATGTGTTTAGTAAGCTGAAAGCTCTGGTAATTGTTGCGTTTCCAGTACTATTAAAAATTGTAAAATATATAAAAAGGGACTGAAGCATACCAGATTGTTGTTATCTAACAAAAAATATTGAGTAGTAGAATATAAATTGAGGGGGAGCCACAAATCTTTAGTTTTACTTTTATTATTGCCAGAGAGACAATATAAGAGTTTCCCAGTCGTAGCAGGTATTAACATTCAGTCCCTGTATTGGTAAGCTTCGATCGAATCCATAATTCATTATATTGCCCTTCACTTTTCGTGAATTAATGTTAGTTTAAGCGCAATAGTGCCGCATGCGAACGTCTCGCGCTGCTGACGCTTCTCGACAGTGACGTCACACGGAAGCGCCCGATCGCTGCCGAACACATTGGCCCAACCTTCTATGTAGCAACCTTGTCAACTGAAGTAGCGCCTAGCGGCAACATTAATCAGGTCCCACAACAAAGCGTAAGTGTTTCGATGTCACCTGAGCAGGACGAAATAAACCCACTGACTGTAATCATGCAGCAGTTAACACTGTTAGCCAAAAATGTAACAGACTTAACTAAAGCGCAAATAGAGACTAAAAGGGAAATGGCAAAAAATGTAACAGACTTAACTAAAGCGCAAATAGAGACTAAAAGGGAAATGAATGAACAATTAGCAGCCAATCAAGTGAAAGTGGAACAATTAGCAGCCAATCAAGTGAAAGTCCAGGAGCAATTACTAGCTAATCAAACAAAGTTGAATGAGCAATTAGAAGCTAATCAAGCGGAATTAAATAATAAATTAGTAGAGAGTTTTCAGAAACTTGATGATAAATTAAATAAAGCTGCGGAAGAATTGAAAATTCAGAATTGAAAAGACAGAATTAAAATTAGCTGCTCAAATTGAGCAAGTCACTCAACAGAGTAATGAAAATGCGAAGAAGTTACGCCTAGAGCTAACCGAGTATAATAATCATAAGAAGCCAGCCTCATTCTGCCAACGGCCTTGTCAAAGAGGGTGGAGGAGTGGATAGAGGCTCAGGACACTCCCTTGTCCTACGGGCGGGAAATTGCCCCTAAAGGCGGAAGAATCAGCAATGACCAACGACATGAGGATGCAGAATGCATTAAAGACACGTAATGTGTATCCACAGGACATGTGGCCTGTAATTGAAGAAGTGTCATGATGATCTCTCCATTGGCAAAAGATTCCGGAATAGTCCCCCATTCGGATCTCCGGGAGGGGACTGCCAAGGGGGAGGTTACCATGAGAAAAAGATTGAATCATCAACGAAAGGGTAACGTTCTACGAGTCGGGGCGTGGAATGTCAGAAGCTTGAACGTGGTAGGGAAACTAGAAAATCTGAAAAGGGAAATGCAAAGGCTCAAGCTAGTTATAGTAAGGGTCAGTGAAGTGAAGTGGAAGGAAGACAAGGATTTCTGTCCAGATGAGTATCGGGTAATATCAACAGCAGCAGAGAATGGTATAACAGGTGTAGGATTCGTTATGAATAGGAAGGTAGGGCAGAGGGTGTGTTACTGTGAACAGTTCAGTGACCGGGTTGTTCTAATCAGAATCGACAGCAGACCAACACCAACAACGATAGTTCAGGTATACATGCCGACGTCGCAAGCTGAAGATGAACAGATAGATAAAGTGTATGAGGATATTGAAAGAGTAATGCAGTATGTAAAGGGGGACGAAAATCTAATAGTCATGGGCAACTGGAATGCAGTTGTAGAGGAAGGAGTAGAAGAAAAGGTTACAGGAGAATATGGGCTTGGGACAAGGAATGAAAGAGGAGAAAGACTAATTGATCTCTGTAACAAGTTTCAGATAGTAACAGCGAATACCCTGTTCAAGAATCACAAGAGGAGGAGGTATACTTGGAAAAGGCCGGGAGATACGGGAAGATTTCAATTAGATTACATCATGGTCAGACAGAGATTCCGAAATCAGATACTGGATTGTAAGGCGTACCCAGGAGCAGATATAGACTCAGATCACAATATAGTAGTGATGAAGAGTAGGCTGAAGTTCAAGACATTAGTCAGGAAGAATCAATACGCAAAAAAGTGGGATACGGAAGTACTAAGGAATGACGAGATACGTTTGAAGTTCTCTAACGCTATAGATACAGCAATAAGGAATAGCGCAGTAGGCAGTACAGTTGAAGAGGAATGGACATCTCTAAAAAGGGCCATCACAGAAGTTGGGAAGGAAAACATAGGTACAAAGAAGGTAGCTGCGAAGAAACCAAGGGTAACAGAAGAAATACTTCAGTTGATTGATGAAAGGAGGAAGTACAAACATGTTCCGGGAAATATCAGGAATACAGAAATACAAGTCGCTGAGGAATGAAATAAATAGGAAGTGCAGGGAAGCTAAGACGAAATGGCTGCAGGAAAAATGTGAAGACATCGAAAAAGATATGATTGTCAGAGGGACAGACTCAGCATACAGGAAAGTCAAAACAACCTTTAGTGACATTAAAAGCAACGATGGTAACATGAAGAGTGCAACGGGAATTCCACTGTTAAATGCAGAGGAGGGAGCAGAAAGGTGGAAAGAATACATTGAAAGCCTCTATGAGGGTGAAGATTTGTCTCATGTGATAGAAGAAGAAACAGGAGTCGATTTAGAAGAGATAGGGGATCCAGCATTAGAATCGGAATTTAAAAGAGCTTTGGAGGACTTACGGTCAAATAAGGCAGAAGGGATAGATAACATTCCATCAGAATTTCTAAAATCATTGGGGGAAGAGGCAACAAAACGACTATTCACGTTGGTGTGTAGAATATATGAGTCTGGTGACATACCATCTGACTTTCGGAAAAACATCATCCACACAATTCCGAAGACGGCAAGAGCTGACAAGTGCGACAATTATCGCACAATCAGCTTAACAGCTCATGCATCGAAGCTGCTTACAAGAATAATATACAGGAGAATGGAAAAGAAAATTGAGAATGCTCTAGGTGACGATCAGTTTGGCTTTAGGAAAAGTAAAGGGACGAGAGAGGCAATTCTGACGTTACAGCTAATAATGGAAGCAAGGCTAAAGAAAAATCAAGACACTTTCATAGGATTTGTCGACCTGGAAAAAGCGTTCGACAATATAAAATGGTGCAAGCTGTTCGAGATTCTGAAAAAAGTAGGGGTAAGCTATAGTTAGAGACGGGTCATATACAATATGTACAACAACCAAGACGGAATAATAAGAGTGGACGATCAAGAACGAAGTGCTCGCATTAAGAAGGGTGTAAGACAAGGCTGTAGCCTTTCGCCCCTACTCTTCAATCTGTACATCGAGGAAGCAATGATGGAAATAAAAGAAAGGTTCAGGAGTGGAATTAAAATACAAGGTGAAAGGATATCAATGATACGATTCGCTGATGACATTGCTATCCTGAGTGAAAGTGAAGAAGAATTAAATGATCTGCTGAACGGAATGAACAGTCTAATGAGTACACAGTATGGTTTGAGAGTAAATCGGAGAAAGACGAAGGTAATGAGAAGTAGTAGAAATGAGAACAGCAAGAAACTTAACATCAGGATTGATGGTCACGAAGTCAATGAAGTTATGGAATTCTGCTACCTAGGCAGTAAAATAACCAATGACGGACGGAGCAAGGAGGACATCAAAAGCAGACTCGCTATGGCAAAAAAGGCATTTCTGGCCAAGAGAAGTCTACTAATATCAAATACCGGCCTTAATTTGAGGAAGAAATTTCTAAGGATGTACGTCTGGAGTACAGCATTGTATGGTAGTGAAACATGGACTGTGGGAAAACCGGAACAGAAGAGAATCGAAGCATTTGAGATGTGGTGCTATAGACGAATGTTGAAAATTAGATGGACTGATAAGGTAAGGAATGAGGAGGTTCTACGCAGAATCAGAGAGGAAAGGAATATGTGGAAAACACTGATAAGGAGAAGGGACAGAATGATAGGACATCTGCTAAGACATGAGGGAAAGACTTCCATGGTACTAGAGGGAGCTGTAGAGGGCAAAAACTGTAGAGGAAGACAGAGATTGGAATACGTCAAGCAAATAATTGAGGACGTAGGTTGCAAGTGCTACTCGGAGATGAAGAAGTTAGCACAGGAAAGGAATTCGTGGCGGGCCGCATCAAACCAGTCATTAGACTGATGACCAAAAAAAAAAAAAAAAATACAGTCTATAACCGAGAGTTCTGAAGAAAATTTATTTAATAAAGGTTTGCGAGAACCCAGAGAACAACTAGCCGATCTTTATACCTATCTCGTGAAAATTTGCGTTCCACGCAAGGAAATGAACCCATAACGAGATCTATCAATGATGCTACATTATTTAACCGATCAAGCACAGAAAGGGACATTAATGCACACGTTCGTTTTTGCAATCAACATCAATCACAACACTATGAGGGTAGTCATAATGACTGTAATTGTAAAAGCAATACTGAGGAGAAAATGCTGAAACAACGTCAGTTCCAGATCTACAACCCAGACAAGAAAAATGTTCATCCCGTAGTGTTTATAAGCAGTTTTAGGGGAGTATTGCCAAAAAATTGGAGTGAGTGGCAAAAGGTTAGTTTCGTGACCGGTTATATTGAGGGGTCAGGAGCTATATGGGCATCTGATATGATATCAACTTGGGACACATATGAAGATTTTGAATGAGCATTTTTATCCAAATACTGGTCTGAAGGAGTACAAGAACGTTTAAGGCAGGAGGTATTATACCCGGAACCTTTTTCCTTTTCACGTGGGTCTTTAAAGAAATACTTTGAGAAATAAATAAACAAATCGCGGTATTGGGATATGCCTATGCCTCTACAAGACGTGTTGACCTATTAAAATCTCGACTTCCGGCCAGCATCAGAAATAGAATGCTGTATATTAACGAGCATGACCTTGACTCTTTCATGACTACGCTTGACACTATAGATATGATCGAG
Organism: Schistocerca serialis cubense; assembly: GCF_023864345.2. NCBI lineage: Eukaryota > Metazoa > Arthropoda > Insecta > Orthoptera > Acrididae > Schistocerca > Schistocerca serialis. The sequence goes on along the minus strand of NC_064648.1, from coordinate 139,454,027 downwards.
GAAGATGAACATCGGCCAAGACAACCGCGTATGCAGAGGAGAGCGATTGAGGCGCCAAGCGCAAGCCGGAACGGAAACGGATTTAATAATTATTATATTAGGAATAGTCAGAGATTCAACGGAAACAATTGCAACGGAAATGGAAATTTCAATAACAGTGCTGCGAGGGGCAGGTTCAGAGACAATCGGACAGGCCGCAGATACAACCCAATGATTGGAAATGCAAGAGATTATCAGAACCAGCAGTTTACAAACAATAATAATGCGTACAGAAATTCTGACCCTCGATTTGAAGCAAATAACACAACCAGTCATCAACAACAACCAGTCATAACAGAAGTAGTAGATGATTCAAGAGGAAATAATAATCGACATTTAAACTGAAGAGGGCCGCTTTATGCTCCGTAAAGTCGGCCGGGGAATACAAAAGGGGCAAACCTGTTTTTAAACGAAATTAATTCCGTGGCAATGTTGAGATATAATGAAAATGACAGATGAATTGACGAGAGACTTAGAGGCCTGTGTAGTCGAAGATAAAAGGGTTTCTGTGTCTGAGATCATCACAGAAGTGGGAGGAATTTTAACCAATGTTGTATTGGACACAGCTTCATCTACAGACGTAGTATCCGCAGAATTAGTAAAATTAAGAAAACCCCTGTCCTACCAGTACAAAATTGCCGAGTTATAGGTGCAGTGGGAGCAAAATACCGGAACGTCAAGATACAAACGCTTATAGAGATAAAATTGGGAAATGTAGCTAAACAATGCACATTCCTTGTAGTGGAAAAGTTGTTAGTAGATTGTATTCTTGGCATTGGAACTTTGCAAGCCTGCAATTGCAAGTTGGACTTTGTAGAAGGAAAGGTGCATTTTAAAATCGAAGATCAATTTGTTACACTGATCCTACTGAGAAAGGAGGCAGTGTATGAGCGATATTTACGTGGTGCTGCTGTGCAGTTGATTTGTGCTGAAAATAATAATATGTGCCGACTACCAATCAAGTCAATTCAAGAAGAGGATTTCAGACAAACAGTCGAACAGAAGATTGCTGAGTCAGATTGCCTAACGGATAGTCAGAGGGAACAATTATTCAATATATTAACAGAATATGAGTCAGTTTTCGATGAAAAGCCCGGAATTATTAGATGATATGTTTGTACATTACACATTAAGCCCCATAAGACATTTTGCCGCACACACTATCCCATTCCCTGGCGATTAAAACCACCAGTTCAGGAAGAGATACAAAAAATGTTAAACTGGAATCTTATTGAACCGTCGAACAGCCCATATTGTTCTCCGTTGCCTGTTGTACCAAAGCCAGGAGGAAAAGTTCGATTGGTATTAGATGCAAGGGAAATTAACAAAATTATAGTACCTGTGCGCACACATCCGGAGAACATAGATGAGTTAATACAGAAATTTCAAGATGTATCCTATTTAACCAGTACTGATTTGAGAAGTTCGTTCTGGCAAGTCCAGTCAGACAAGGACTCAAGAAAATATACTGCTTTTATATATGGAGGGAGAAGCTATCAGTTCAAGGCCGTTCCGTTGGGTCTCGTTATCAGCTCTGGAGTTTTTATTTCTGCGTTGGACTATGCCTTTGAACCAGAAGTACGTAGTCGAATAACAATTACTGTGGACGATTTATTAATTGCCTCTAAAACTTGGGAGGAATATGTACAACTTATGAGGATTTTTGCTGTCCAGAATGAGACAGCACTTGCCCGCGAAAGGCAAAGGTCCCGAGTTCGAGTCTCGGTCGTCCACACAGTTTTAATCTGGCAGGAAGTTTCATATTTTTGCTGTGTTCAAACAAACTGGTATAACTGCAAATCTAAAACAAAACCCAATTTTCTCTACAGAGAATTAAATTCTTAGGACATATCATTAATGCCAAAGGCATTCTTCCAATAGAAGCGAAGATTAGTGCGATAAAAAAATTTCCAACTCCAAGAAACAGAAGACAACTGAAAGGCTTTATAGGCTTGGCTTCATTTTTCCGTCGATTTATTAAAACTCAAGCAATGAACTCTGAAGCACTAAACCAGCTCCTGAGGAAAGATGTACCATGGCAATGGTCTAATGATTGTGAAAAGGCTTTTTGTGAAATTAAGGATCAACTGATAAGTGCTCCGTTATTATACCACCCTGATATGAATGTTGGATTCTGTTTAGCCACTGATTCATCAGATGTGGGATTAGGATCTTGTTTATTTCAAATTAGGTATATTGATGGTGTAAAAACCTTTTGTCCAATTGCTTTTGCTAACAGAGTTTTATCCACCTGTGAAAGAGCATATACCACTACGGAATTGGAAGCTTTAGCAGTTATTTGGTCTTTAAAAATGTTCAATTATTATGTATAGGGCTCAAGGATAACTGTGTATTGTGACCACCAATCACTAGCCTTTTTACAAACTTGTAAGTTGCTGCATCCTCGCTTGTCAAGGTGGAAGCTGGCGCTGCAAGAATAGTTTCAAATTATTTGTGGTGTCACCGCCAGACACCATACTTGCTAGGTGGTAGCCTTTAAATCGGCCGCGGTCCGTTAGTATACGTCGGACCCGCGTGTCGCCACTGTCAGTGATTGCAGACCGAGCGCCACCACACGGCAGGTCTAGAGAGACTTACTGGCACTCGCCCCAGTTGTACAGCCGACTTTGCCAGAGACGGATCACTGACAACTACGCTCTCATTTGCCGAGACGATAGTTAGCATAGCCTTCAGCTACGTCATTTGCTACGACCTAGCAAGGCGCCATAGCATTCGATATTGAGATTATAACATGTACCGTCAAGAGCGATGTACACCAATTGTGGATTAAAGTATTATATCAACTACGTACTTTATTTGCTACTAAAAATTCCCTTAACTGTTCCAGACCTCACGCCAGTCTGCGTGAGCTAATAGCGTGCATTTCGGCCTCCACTCATTGTGACTTGGCTGTCTTGCCAAGTCACAACATTATTCATGTAGCCGGAAAAGAAAATATTATAGCTGACGAGTTGTCAAGATCTCCAGAAGGAATAACACTTGAAATGGATGTAAATAATAAGGCAGAATTTCCAGTGCTTCTTCTTCTTCAAGAAAATAATTACAAGTTATATTATATTCATTTATGTAAGACAATGGCTCTGCTTAAGAAGAAGGATCGACGATGGAATGCTATAAAACGACAATTAAATCAACAAAATCCTACGGTCAATTTGGAATACTACTGGCTTGTGAATAACATTTTATTTTTTGAATCTGGGAAGACTGAGAATCCAAAGTGGTGTGTCTGCATACCCGAAGAATATGAAGAACGATTAATTTGGTTTACACATTTGACCTGGGGTCATGTTGGTGTTGTAAAGTGTGCTAATAAGATTAGATATTATTGTTACTTCCCAAATATAAGGCTAAATGTGCACAAAGTCAAACAGAAATGTGTTCTCTGTCACACGGCTAAGCTGGACAACAGAGGAAATAAAATTGCCCTTCACTCAATAATACCTGAAGCACCAAGATCACTTATATCATGTGATATTTGCGGACCACTTCCTAGAGCCAGAGGTGGTGTTAAGCACATTATTGGATTCTGTGATATGTTTACAAAATATGTAAAACTATATCCTATAAAATCAGTAACTGCAAGAGCTGCCGCAGTAAAGTTTGTAAATGACTACATTCCTTATGCAAGGATTCCAAAATCTATAAGCTCTGACAATTCGAAGATATTTACTGGATATTTATGGAGAAAATTAGTATCGCAACTAGGAATAAAACAGATATTTACATCTTGCTACCATCCACAAGGGAATTTAATTGAACGGGTTTTCCGAGAACTATACAGATTCATGAGAACGTACTGTCATGATAAAAAAACTACCTGGATAAACCATTTGACCGAGTTTGAGCAGATTTATAATAATTTACCACATAGTTCTACAAACTTTACCCCAGAATGAACTGATGTTCAGAGATAACGAAAGAAACTTTTGGGTAGATAACTTGCCTAAACTGGAGGACACGAAAATGTCATGGGAAGAAAAAATTCGCAATGCTCTCATTAATATTACGGAGAAAGCGAGACAGCGAAAGGAAATCCATGATAGAAACATCAAACGGATTCAGACTTTCTATATCGTACAGAAAATTCTTTTAAGAAGACACATCAATTCATCAAGGTCGAAGAAGACCATCAGAAAATGGAATCTAATTTATACAGGTCCCTATACAATAGTTGATATACCGAATCCCGGTGCGTATTTATTAGCACATCCGGATTCTGGAAGAATAAAAGGATTATTTCCCCATGTAGACCTAAAGAGGTACTTTTAAGGAAAGTGTTTCAAATTAAATGAAAAGTCTGCATGAAGTATTTGGGTGTTGGAAAAAAAATTGAAGTGCGAAGGACAGTATGCCTCAGCTACTGTGATAGGTTAAATGACAGCATGCCAAGCATCTGTGATAGTTTAATGAACAGTAAACGATTGCTTCTGTGATAGTATAGGAATATTTAGAAAAGTAAGTGGAACTGTAGCTATTGCTGCTGTGAAGACTTATGGGTTATCTGTCTATGCGATGATCACCAAAGAAGCTTGTGCGTGTGAAATAATATACATTCAGGGGGTGTTAATCGCCAGAGACTAAGTTTACTGAAACTATATGATCGAATACGGCGCTTACGTGTGAAGTTAGTGGTTGTAAACTGACAGTTCACAGGAGAACAAATGAACTGCGTTAGGAAATTAGAACCGATTGCAACTGTCCACAGACATAAAGACTCGCTGGTTTTTTTTTTTTTTATTTTATTTTTTTTTTTTTTTGGCGCGAGCTAAATTCTATTCAAGAGAATTTAATTAACTAGCTTAGTGTGTGTTTATAAAATTAGAGTTAATAAGAAAGTTCATCATTGAATTTATAATAATGTGTCATTTTCCAGCTGGATTTGTTTATTGTTATATTGCATTCATATATGTTCATGAGAAAATGCGGCAATCGGGGTATAAAAGAGAAAAACTTGATCGTCAATCACTACTAACAAAGATTAATTTCAGCTGGAGAGGTCATGCAGCAAGACTTAATTAAACGTTCTCTGTCAGCAAAATTTAATTGTAATCATGTATGAATATATAATTTTTTTTGGAAATTGTCTCAAATAATAAAGTTTTTAATATTCTGACATGCTATCCACATTCGTACATGAAACCAAATTAGGAAAGATTCAGATCTACTTCCACCTGGAAAAGCCAACGAAACAAAGAAAAAAAAAATTAAAACCAGTATTAGAACCTTTCGGCTTGATATTGTGTAACTACAGTATCGATTAAGACACCTAGGTGTGGAAAGTATAAGACGAATGGATTTTCCCTTTTCCCATTCCTCAGATGGAAGATTGGATGGATCAGGTCCATATTTGAGTTCAAAATGAATCTGGAGATATTCGACTAACGCTTCTCTTCCAGGAATCTTTAACAGTTGACCATTCCTTAGATGAATTTCGATTGTTTCATGCCACAATCCTGAGTACCTGTTCCTGAGGTTCCTTCTGGTCTCTCAAATCCGTTACGTCTCCTGTCCGGTAGGCCAATGCGACGCCTGTCCTCCGTGCCGTGTCCCACGTTCCTGTTCGATCAGTTTCACCGCAGTTCAGCAAGACATCGATGAAGAAAATTTTTCAGAAGATTGTAAAAATTTGCATGTGTAAAGATTTTTTTTTTTTTGCCTATGAGGCAGATTTTATCTTTCCTATGAAATCTAGAATATCTCTCAAATTTCTAAATTATTCTGTCTTTCCTATCATCTGTGATACCTAGTTGGGGTCTAAGCCTCCAGGTTTTCCGGGGTTTCCCTGTGAAGGCCAGTTCCTGAATAGGTAGACCTGATTAACAACTATAAAAGTCCATCTTCCCTGGTTGTGTACGTGGGATGCGGGTATGCCCCAGTACACGTGAAAGCAACAACTAGGTATCTAGGTGACGAAGATCGGTGTTACCTATACCAAATCTCTTTCAATTCTTGTAATCAAAAAATCTTACTAACTTCTTAAAATTTATAGGAACGTATGTTCCACAAATTCTAACGAGTTAACTAAGCCAATAGTTAGTTCGCAAAGTGGATACATATCAACTTTGCTCGCTGGGAGGAGCGATGTAATGTATCTTGCAGCGGTCTCTCCGTGATATTTTCAGAAATTTTTATAAATTATATAACTCAGTACATATCTCGAAATATCTCTTCTTGTCTTACCGATTCCTAAACTTTAATATACGATGATTATCAATGCAAAGTAGTTTCAAGCCCTATTATTCCTTGGAGCGTCCATTTACTCCATGGAATAGCTTCTCTGCTATCTATGTTTTCTCTTATGAAAAGAATAAAGGGGTGCTTGCCGATTAGCCGTGAAAGAACGAAGATGAATATGTAGGTATTCTTGAGCTAATCGCCATCTTGATGAGATTCTGTATGAGAAGGAATTTAATACATGAACTAAACTAAAGTAAGTGTGTTCGCGTATTATTTAACTGATTGTGATTGACAGTGTCTGCTTGCTACGCTGTGTTGCACGGGATCATTGGGGAGCGTCTGATTTACACTGTACGAACCTGTCGTTTTGTACGCTCAAGATATCCAGTTTATTACTTCCAATAAATAGGCTGACACTGTCTTACCAGCAGATCTCCGGTCTTCCCCATGTGATCACCGAAAGTTAATAATTATTACAAATGTTTTCAGGAGATCGACTGACAATTTTCGTCGCACCGAGACTTCGAAATTGCTTCACTGCCTTATGGAATTTAAGTTAAGCTCAATTTAATCAGGATAGAACAGTATTGAACTGTGTGAATGTGATGAGCCTGCTTTGTGAATGAAAATTCCCTTAATATACGCATGTTTTTTACTATCCTGATCAGTGAAGCTAAATCAGGCCGGTGTGAGTGAGGTTTTTAAATTTTAGATCCCACAAAAATATTAAAAGGGTGAAGAGACTTCTCGATCGCGAAATGCGGCTTCTCAGTCCCCCAGATGCGACAGTTTCGCCTGCTGACGAAGCCATCCAAATGAGAGTAGGCTTCATAACCAAACGAAACCATACAGCATGCCCCGCGGCCATCGGTGCAGTTTGATTGTTCTGACGCAAACCGTTCAGAAGTTATGACGATTTCATTTCACGTGGTTCAATAATTGTGACCCTGTATAATCAAAATTCAACATTTTTACCCCTTAGTTCTACAAGTTATTCTCATTTATATTCGTACTTCAAACAAATTTTATTACTTATATTTCCACTTTACTTACATTTAGTACTGCCAAGGAGTATGTTTTTCAGGATTTTTACAATTATTGTATGATTAAAAAGTTAAAATAATATCACTATAGCATTTAGTACTACCTGAACAAAATAAAAATTCGTCATTTGATGTAAATATACTCTTTGTCAGTTGCTATAAGCGTTTCATTTATTGCGTCGTACAGATCCAGCCTGACCGTTCTTGAAGTTATGTTTCGCCCGACCGTTCTAGGGTTAAAGGCAGTCTTGAGTAACGTCAACTCACCACTTGCTGTCTCAAACATGGCTGCCGCTCACGACCGTTGCAGCGTGTATTTGAACCTGCATCCTCAGACTAGCGCCACTCTCGTGCGACTGGCGCGAAATTCGAATAGACGATATCTTCTAGATGTAGAAACACGCCTACTGTGTTTCGTTTGTGTCGCACAACTCCTTCTTAGTGGTGTGATTTTTTTCCATCAGTGTACGAACAGCGAACCACGAAGATAAGCGTGAAGAGGTAGTTACTTGCTGACTGATGGAAGAGTAGCACTGGAGAACCTTCAGCAGAGGGTGCTACTTCCGAGACGGAAGAGGTAACTCGCTTCAGATGTAGTGCGGGTAGATGCAATATGTAGCAGCAGTGATGTAATTCGTTGTTTATGACACGACTGTGACGATTTCACTGAGCGTTTCGACAGGCACGAAGGAGCCACCGCATACGCGGTGACGCGGCCGACACAGCTCGTGTGCTCTGGAGCGCTGCAGCCACATTGTTGGCTACTGATTTAGCGAAGCAATGAAAGCCACGCCTGTGTAGATAACGCTACCGGCTTATTGTGCACCGCGGAAGGACGCCTACCGGACCGAATTAACACGCGAACGCGATGTACGTCGCGTCGGGATGTGTTTTCGTTTCCAGGAATGCGTCCTACAGAATGTGAATGTGTTATGTGGCATGTAATGTAGATAACTTGCTCCTCATTAGCCTAAACGACAATAGCACGTACGTAGGTAGGGCTGCCGGCCTATTTAGCCCTACGGAAGGTCGTCGGTGGCGCCAAATTGAGGCGCGAACGCGACTCTCGTGAGGTCGAGGCGTGGGGTCAGCGACCTCTGTCTATCGCCCTCGGAATGACCGCTTCCCACCCGAGTGGTTCCTCAGCTGGCATCACGGGGCTGAATGAGTCCCATCCCAGTTCTCCGACCGAGGAAAAAAAATGTAGAACTGAGCGCGAGGCCTCCGCATAGCAGTTAGACAAGCCGACCACCTGGCTACGAAGGCAGACTTACTTCCGACATTGGCACCTGAGGACTGCAAGCGCTTCAATGCGCCATTTGTGTACCTGTGCGTAATAGCGCTGTCTGCTTGGAACACACCTTCAGTTAAAGCTGTCCCCACATGGAACACGTTTCTCATCTCGAAGTTTCCCCCTTCGGCTTACTGGTGTGAAGTTACTTTAGGTGTTCCACAGGGTTCGATCATGGGTCCCCTTCTGTTCTTGATATATGTAAATGACCTTCCCTCTTATCTGAAAAAGAAGCTAAACTGACACTTTCAATCGCTGCAGTTGTATTTTGGTCTTTTATTACTATACCTCTACCAGTGTCGCGTCGTTAAAGCCACATCTTCAGGTGACATGATTAAAACATTAGAGCGGAAAAGCTCGGAATCTTTTTCTTCACAGCATTCATTATTCCCTCTAGTACCATGGAACATTCCCTCATGTCTTAGCAGATGTCCTATCTACCTGTCCCTTCTCCTTATCAGTGTTTTCCACATATTCCCTTCCTCTCCGATTCTGGGCAGAACCTCCTCATTCCTTACTTTGTCAGCACACCAAATTTTCAAAATTCGGCTACAGCGCCACATTTCAAATGCTTCGATTCTCTTCTGTTCCGGTTTTCCCACAGTTCATGTTTCACGACCATACAATGCTGTACTCCAGACGTACATCCTCAGAAATTTCTTCCTCAAGGCCGGTATTTGATATTAGTAGACTTCTCTTGGCCAGATATGCCTTTTTTGCCATAGCTAGGCTGCTTTTGATGTCCTCCTTGCTCCGTCCGTCATTGGTTAGTTTACTGTCTTGGTAGCAGAAGTCCTTAACTTCATCCATTTCGTGACCATCAATCCCGATGTTAAGTTTCTCGCTGTTCTCATTTCTACTACTTCTCATTGCCTTCGTCTTCCTTCGATTTACTCTCAGTCCATACTCTGTATTCATTAGACTGTTCATTCCGTTCAGCAGATCATTTAATTCTTCTTCACATTCACTCAACGAATCGTATCATTGATATCCCTTCAGCTTGAATTTTAATTCCACTCCTGAAGCTTTCTTTTATTTCCATAATTGCTTCCTCTATGTACAGATTGAACAATATACTACATCCTTGTCTTACACCCTCTTTAATTCGAGCACTACGTTCTTGGTCGTCCATTCTTATAATTCCTTCTTGGCTGTTGTACACATTGTGTGTGACCCGTCTCTCTCAATAGCCTGCCCCTACTTTTTTCAGAATTTCCAACACCTTACACCGTTTCACATTGTCAAACGCTTTTCCCAGGTCGACAAATCCTATGAAAGTGCCTTGATTTTTCTTTAGCCTGCTTCCATTATTAACCACAGCGTCAGAATTGCTTCTCCCATGCCTTTAACTTTTCTAAAGCCAAACTGATCGTCATCTAGCGCATCCTCAATTTTCTTTTCCATTCTTCTCTTTATTATTCTTGGATGCATGCGCTCTTAAGCTGATTGTGCGATAATTCTCGCAGTTATCAGCTCTCGCCGTCTTCGGAATTGTGTAGATGATGCTTTTCCGAAAGTCAGATGGTATGTTGCCAGACTCATACATTCTACACACCAGCGTCAATAGTCGTTTTGTGGCCACTTCCCCAATGATTTTACAAATTCTGATGGAATATTATCTTTCCCTTTTGCCTCATTTGATCTTAAGTCCTCCAAAGCTCTTTTAAATTCTGATTCTACACTGGATCCCCTATCTCTTCTAAATGGACTCCTGTTTCTTCTTCTATCACATCAGACAAATCTTCCTCCTCGTAGAGGCTTTCAATGTCTTCTTTCCACCTATTCACTCTCTCGTCTGCATTTAACGGTGAAATTCCCGTTCCACTCCTAATGTTATCGCCCTTGCTTTTAATGTCACCGAAGGTTGTTTTGACTTTCCTGTATGCTGAGTCTGACCCTCTGACAATCATTTCTATTTCGATGTCTTCACATTTTTCCTGCAGCCATTCCGTCTTAGCTTCCCTGCACCTCCTATTTATTTCATTCCTCAGCGACTTGTATTTCTATATTCCTGAGTTTCTCGGAACATTTTTGTACTTCCTCGTTTCATCGATCAGTTGAAGTATTTCTTCTGTTACCAATGGTTTCTTCGCAGTTACCTTCTTTGTACCTATGTTTTCCTTCCCAGCTTCTGTGATGGCCCTTTTAGAGATGTCCATTGCTCTTCAACTGTGCTGCCTACTGAGCTGTTCACATATTGTGATCTGAGTCTATGTCTGCTCCTGCGTACGCCTTACAATCCAGTATCTGATTTCGGAATCTCTGTCTGACAATGAACTAATCTAACTGAAATCTTCCAGTATCAGCCGGCCTTTTCCAAGTATACTTCTTCCTCTTCCGATTCTTGAACAGAGCATTCGCCATTCCTTGCCCCAAGCCCATATTTCCTGTAATCTTTCCTTCTATTCCTTCCCCTACAACTGCATTCCAGTCCACCATGACTATTAGATGTTCATCCCCATTTACATACTGTATTATCCTTTCAATATCTTCATACACTTTCTCTATCTCTTCATCTTCAGCCTGCGACGTCGGCATGTACACCTGGACTATCGTTATCGGTGTTTGTTTGCAGTCGATTCCGATAAGAACAACACTGTCACTGAACTGTTCACAGTAACACACCCTCTGCCCTACCTTCCTATTCATGACGAATTCTACTCCCGTTATACCATTTTCTGCTGCTGTTGATATTATCCTATATTCATCTGACCAGAAATCCTAGTCTTCTTTTCACTTCACTGACGCCTACTACAGCTAGATTGAGCCTTTGCATTTCCCTTTTCAGATTTTATAGTTTCCCTACAACGTTCAAGCTTCTGACATTCCACGCCCCGACTCTTAGAACGTTACCCTTTCGTTGATTATTCAATATTTTTCTCACGGTAACCTCCCTATTTGCAGTCTGCTGGAAATGCGACTGGGTGAATATTCCGGAATCTTTTGCTGAAGGAGAGATCATCACGACACTTTTTCAATTACAGGTCACATGTCCTGTGGATACACGTTCCGTTTCTTTAATGCAGTGTTTTCCATTGCCTTCTGCATCCTTATGCCGTTGATCTTTGTTGACTCTTCCGCCTTTAGGGACAGTTTCCCACTCCTAGGACGACAGAGAGCCCTGAACCTTTGTCCCCTCCTCCGCCCTCTTTGACAAGGCCGTTGGCGGAATGATGGTGGTGACCTATACCGGAAGTCTTCTACCGCTAATGCTGATTATTAGTCCAAGTTTAAGCAGCGGCTGGATTCGAACCCGGGACCGAAGGAGTTTTAAACATCAATCAACGACGCTAACCCTAGACCACAGCTCCTGTATCTCTTTCTTATACGCAGTGGTTAAAATTTTCATTTGTGTTTTGGGAATAACCATGAAGACATTTCGTCAAAGAAAGTATCAATACCAATAGTCATTTGTTTCACGTATAGCAGTCTCTGGCACGAATATAAACATTCGAAGTTTACAGAGCGAAATACACTTACGTATGAAGGACGAATGCTGGCGCTGCATCTTGGTACACTTAAGACCAAATAATGTGCCTTATAATGTCTCAAATATCTATGTTTCATACATCAAACTATTTAGGAAGATGTTCGCTACAAAAGAAGCATACCTGTGAAAAATCGAATTTTATTTAAATTTTTGACGTCCTACCCCCCTTAAAGCGCCTGTGCCTGGGTTTCAAACAGAAATTCCATTTTGTCCAGTACTGAGGTGCTATGGCAATTCAGTTGGAGATCCCCTACAATGCTGCTGGTAGATGAGAGCCGCTGAGAACCAAACTGGTCTAAGCCATAAAAATTTAGTCTCTGAGCTATAACACTCAGTTTACTCACAATGCATGGAAATTTGTTGTGGGGAAAAGCGCAACGATAACTCCCAACGGACCCACTTGAGAGCTCTAAATACACTATGTGATCAAAAGTATCCGGACACCGCCAAAAACATACGTCTTTCATTTTAGGTGCATTGTGCTGCCACATACTGCCACGTACTCCATATAGCGACCTCAGTAGTCATCAGACATCGCGAGATAGCAGGATCGAGTGCTCCGCGGAACTCACGGGCTTTGAACGTCGTCAGGTGATCGGGTGTCACTTGTGTCATACGTCTGTACGAGAGATTTCCACAGTCCTAAACATCCGTAGGTCCACTGTTTCCGATATGATAGTGAAGTGGGAACGTGAAGGGACACGTACAGCACAAAAGCGTACAGGCCGACCTCGTCTGTTGACTGACAGAGACCGCTGACAGTTGAAGAGGGTCGTAATGTGTAATAGGCAGACATCTATCCAGACAATCACACAGGAATTCCAGACTGCATCAGGATCCACGGCAAGTACTGTGACAGTTAGGCGGGAGGTGAGAAAACTTGAATTTCATGGTCGACCAGCTGCTCATAAGCCACACATCACGCCGGTAAATGCCAAATGACTCCTCGCTTGGTCTAAGGAGCGTAAACATCGTACGATTGAACACTGGAGAAACGCTGTTTAGAGTGACGAATCACGGTACACAATGTGGCGGTCCGAACGCCGGGTGTTGGTATGGCGAATGCCCAGTGAACATCATCTGCCGGCGTGTGTAGTGCCAACAGTAACATTCGGAGGCATTGGTTTTATGGTGAGGTAGTGTTTTTAATGGAGGGGCTTGCACCCCTTGTTGTTTTGCGTGGCACTATCACAGCACAGGCCTACACTCTTAATTCCCACTGTTGAAGGGCAATTCGGGGATGGCGATTCGATCTTTCAACACGATCGAGCACCTGTTCCTTATGTACGGCCTGTGGGGGAGTGGTTACATGGCAATAACATCTCTGTAATGGACTGGCCTGTACAGAGTCCTGACCTGAATCCGACAGAACACCTTTGGGAAGTTGTGGAGCGCCGACTTCGTCCAGGCCTCACCGACTGACATCGATAGCTCTCCTCAGCGCAGCACTCCATGAAGAATGGGCTGCCATTCCCCAAGAAACCTTCTGGCACGTGATTGAACGATTGCCTGCCAGAGTGGAAGCTGCCATCAAGGCTAAGGGTGGGCCAACACCATATTGAATTCCAGCATTACTGATGGAGGGCGCCACGAACGTATAAGTCGTTTTCAGCCAGGTGTCCGGATACTTTTGATCACATATTGTACATTCTCCCTTCACGCCGAATGAAGTGAGTTCGCGGGAATAGTGGTATAAGTCAAGTGGCAAGGCCCCATGGTCCTCTTGTTCTGTGTTGTTTTGCGTGTTTATTTCCGCTCTAAAGTAAGGCAGAAATTGTCTTTATAAGGTAAGTTTGCCCTCCGTGTCGAAGGAGAGATGTGACGACACTTCTCCCGTACACCGCGTCGGTGCACCAAGCTTTCGTCAACCAACTGACAACTGCTAGTTCGGCTCAGGAATCTGCACCTGAACACGCCGAGCCTTTGGCAGAGGACGGACGGTGAAACTGAGCAAACAGACATGCTGCACTGTGAAGTCTCCTCAAGTATCTGCATGAGAAGAATCACATTTTTAGAAATTTCGACATTTCGAATCAACAATTTGTTTATAACCCATAGATCAACGCACTAATGAACTATTAGACACACTCTGTAGGTAGCATTCTAATAATTAACAACAATAATGCTATTATTTTAAATCAATTTGTGAGAGAAAAGTGCATAATGTGAGCAACAAGTGCAGACTCGCATTAACTGTATCACTATGTATTTACGTTTAAGAAATAAATTGAAATTATGGAGATTAAAAGACAGCGTATTCCTTGTCAGGTATTCAACTTCACCAAAACTTTGAAACAAGTGTGCTAAAATTCTTGTGTTATACCACTTTACCTTGGACTATGAGTGAATTTCTGGCAGGGAAAGTGGTTCTCCAACTCTTAGGGACTACAAAATTTAAGGACAATAAATAAGTAAAACGTCTGTTGCGAACGTAATTATAACACTTCATTTATACGTATCATCAGATGTATTACTATAAAGAGTGAATTTACATTAAACGAAACGCTAAACCTTTCATTTCTCAGAAGTGCGAAAATTGAGTTGTACAACTTTGACTCCCAGCGCCTCGTATACACTGAAGTGCCAAAAGAACCGGTATAGGCATGGGCATTCAAGCATACAAGAGTGCAACGCTTCGGTCGGCAACGCCTATATAAACGACAAGTGCCTGGCACAGATGTTAAATCGGTTACTGCTGCTACAATGGTAGGTTATCAAGATTTGGATCAAATGGCTCTGAGCACTATGGGACTTAACTTCTGAGACCATCAGTCCCCTAGAACTTAAAACTACTTAAACCGAACTAAGCTAAGGACATCACACACAACCGTGCCCGAGGCAGGATTCGAACCTGCGACCGTAGCGGTAGTGCGGTTCCAGATTGTAGCGCGTAGAGCCGCTCGGCCACACCGGCCGGCCTATCAAGATTTCAGTGGGTCTGAAGGTGGTGTTATAGTCGGCTCACGAGCGATTTGACACAGCACTTCCGAGGTAGCGAATCGGGTAAAACATCAAATCTCCGACATCGCTGCTGCCGGAAAAAGATCGTGCAAGAACGAGACCAACGACAACTGAAGAGAATCGTTCAACGTGACAGAAGTGCAGCCCTACCACAATCAGCTGCAGATTTCAGTGCTGGGTCATCAACAAGCGTCAGCGCGGGAATCATTCAACGAAACATCATCGATATGGGCTTTCGCAGCCGAAGACTAACTCGTGTACCCTCGATGACTGCACGACACAAAGCTTTACGCCTCAGCACCGACATTGGACCGTTGATGACTTGAAACATATTGCTGGTCGGACGAGTCTTGTTTCAAATTGTATTGAGCAGATGGACGCGACTGGGTATGCAGACAACCTCATGAATCCATGGACCCAGCGGACTGTAGGAGCTGGGGGTAGCTCTCTAATGGTGTGGGTAGTGTGCAGTTTGAGTGATACGGGACCCCTCGAAACGTCTAGATACGACTCTGACAGGTGACACGTACGTAAGCATCTTGTCTGATCACGTGTATCCATTCATGTTCATTGTGCATTCCGACGGACTTGGGCAATTCCAGCAGGATAATGCGACACCCTACATCTCCAGAATTGCGACACAGTGTCTCCAGGAGCACTCTTCTGAATTTAAACACTTCTGCTGGCCACCAGACTCCCCAGACGTGAACATTATTGAGCATATCTGGGATGCCTTGCAACGTGCTGTTCAGAAGAGATCTCCATCCCCTCGTACTCTTACGGATTTATGGACAGCCGTGCAGGTTTCATGGAGTCAATTCCCAACACTACTCGAGACATTAGTCGAGTCCCTGCCTCGTCGTGTTGTGGCACTTCTGCGTGCTCGCGGGGGCCCTACAAGATATTTGGCAGGTGTACCAGTCTCTTTGGCGCTTCAGTGCATTACTCGCTGCTTCACAGAAGTATGTGAGAGAAACGCTGAACTAAACGTAGATGCTATGATGGTGACGCGTCTTTCTCGGCGCTGTGAGATCCGAATCTAAAATCGGAATAGCAATCTGTACGTGCAAGTTGTTGTTGGAGGTATTTCGTACTCGGTACTGGATCGGCCACTGGAGATCGCATGATTGCCTTTCGCCGCTGGCGCTAACCTCCCACTGCGGGCTTCGTCGAGAGTGCCCTGCACTTGACCGCAGACTCTCGGTATTCTGAGAAGAAGGGTCCGAGCGACGCGCAGTGTTTACCGAGCAACCTGCCGGCGGTCTCGGCATAACCAAACAAACCCGAGACGATTCGCAAACTTCTTCTTCGAACCGTTTCTACTTGTTCCGCTAGCCGACTCGGCAAGCGCCGCAGAGGAAAGAGCAGTGTACAGTAACGGATCCAACGAGTGTTCTGTATGAGCAACCTGCTTCGTGGGAGAATGGCACTACCTTAAGTTTCTTTCGGCAAATGTCGGCTCGAAATTTTTATTCCAACAGTCGGATTTACGTAAGATGGAGCTTAACAGCATCGCCTGTGATCAGCGGCAGCATAGGCACCCCGGACAGTTTATAGTTTCACTGTATACAGTACAAGTATTATCCTTTCATACTTCGTACAGGGTTTAAAATTACAAACAATTGCCGCAGACTGGCTTTGACCGCGGTTTCTGGGAGATTTCCCCTGTCGAAAGGCAAATGGTGCTCCTGGATGCCGGCCGCGGTGGTCTAGCAGTTCTGGCGCTGCAGTCCGGAACCGCGGGACTGCTACGATCGCAGGTTCGAATCCTGCCTCGGGCATGGGTGTGTGTGATGTCCTTAGGTTAGGTAGGTTTAAGTAGTTCTAAGTTCTAGGGGACTTATGACCTAAGATGTTGAGTCCCATAGTCCTCAGAGCCATTTGAACCATTTTTTGCTCCTGGAGCTTTCCTGCCGACGCTGTCCCCGCTGGGGCCCCCCCTCGGCGCCATCACCTCAGCTCGCCTGGTGTTCGGCTGAGAGCTCCCTCAACTACGAGTCATTTATTGATTTGTTTATTTACCGCAATCCGCTTTCGTAATAACAACGACGGACCGTTACATACAAACCTAAATTTATGTGGATTTCCGTGATAATTAATTTATTTTACTGTTTCTTCTATCTATTCTGAGTACTAAAATAAGTTTACAATGTCTCTCACAGGTTTTTTTTGTTGTCTTTAGTTCTCTCCGCTATTGACACTGACGTGTAAGTGACTACTTATATGAACCTCTACACTTAGTTTGCCTATTGCATCCTTTTAGAGCGTGCGGCGCTTAAATCCGGACAATGCATTTGGAGAGTAAAACTCGGATGTTGCGGTCCACTTTTTCCAACATGTCTCTGTCGATCGATGTTGGTGATAGCAACACGAATAATGTTCCGCAGCTCATCCAGCGTTTGCGGACGATTAGATTTGAGACAGCCCCATAAGAAAGAGTCGCAATGGCGATAAATCTGGCGAGCGTGCTGGCCCCCGAAAGAGATGAGGAGAAGGCGGAAGTGTTCCCTCAACACGGTCATCGACGTTCGCGCCGTGTCAGCTGTGGCGCCACCTTGTTGGAACCAGACATCACCCACATCCGTTTCTTCAAGTTCTGTAAGAATAAAGTGTTCGAATATCTGAACACATAGCTCATATGTGACCTTCATTGCCTTACCGTTCTCTTCGAAAAACCGTGGGCCAGTAATGCCAACTTTAGATAGTGCACACAAAACAGTCACACGTTCTGTACGCAGGGGCCGCTCGTGAAGTTCTCGAGGCTCGTGCCTCACCAATACCGCATATTTTGTTTATCCACGCAGCCAGACAAATTAAAATGCGCCTCGTCGCTGAAGAACGCTAAGGCGTCACGAGGCAGCTCACCGATCGAGACTTCACACTCATCACGTGGATGAAGTGTGTGCACCACTGACAGTTTATACGGGTGAAATTTCAACACTTCGTGAAGAATTCGTCTGTGCGTTCATAAATTGCGAGGGCGGCAGCGTCTCTGCGTGCAGATCGCTTGAGGGAATTCAAAATCGATGTGCTCGCCCTCTCGATGTTTTCAGGCGTTCTGCTGGTTCTTGAGGTCCTGGGTTCTTTCTCTGCACACTTCCAGTATCCGTGAAGGTGTCTACCAGTATAACAACTGATTTCCCATCACGCGCCTGCAGGCGCGATGTGGAACTGTTTCCTGAATGCACGCTGAGTCCTGATGGCCCAACGTCCATTCGACAAGTAGGCCGCCACGGCCTGCATGATCGCCGCTGCGTTGCCCACTGCGTGGTCGCTACTAAACTAACCTTTAAAAAACCCAAAGTCCCGCACTTTTGGCTGCACAGAGTCCCACGCAACAGTGAGTGACAGGCGCTGTGTGCCGCGCCTTTCAAACAAGGGAGTTCCCGCGCCGCAACCGCGCCCTGTACAACCAAACAGCCGCCATTATGGAAACTCTTCGCACTCGGCGTTCGCTCTCCGAAATAGTTCGATTCTTCGGCTACGCGAGACCAACTGCCGTGGCCAAGAATAATGCTTCGGAGAAGTCTGGGGCAGGTTCCGCTAAACCGGCGAGGAAACCCCTTCCGAGCAAACGCGTGTCACGAATAGCGGCAGTCATCGAAAAGGCTGAGGCGCCGATTTAGGAGGAAAGTGGATGTCGCTGGGGAAACTGGCGTCAGTACTGAATGTAAACGAGCGAACAGAGCGTCGGATGGCAGAGGAGAACGTCATACGAGCCATTTAGTACAGAAGCGGCTCTCGGATACTGTTGACGTGTTCCGGTCAAAGGAGTTCTGGCGCCTGAGTAGTTCGAATTGGAACCCCCTCGGCTAACACGTCTGGAGCGTATTCGAAAGAGTGGCCAGTAAGACGAGGCACCCGAATGTCGCAATTTTCGCACCGCTATCCAAGCAGCATTCGCTCATATGTCGCTGTTTCAAGATTGCGTGCGATCGCTTCAGGACAAGATTGGAGGCTGTCACTGCGGCTGAAGGGGTAACGTCGAGCAACGTTACTCTTGAAACATACGACTACTTATACGTAAAGGACCTTCATTTTCATTTGTAATTTGTTTTAATCAATTTGCTTTTTTAAGAAAAAAGTTTGATTTGTTCGGATCTAAGCACCTAACCTCCACACTCACAGTCGGGTCTTCCTTGATTGTGACAGAATTAGAGCAACAGGTTTTCGCTTTTCAACTTACATTCACTAATTTGACTGCTATCGGTACTGTTACCACAGAAAACTACAGTTACAATGAGCACAAGTATCACAAATATAAAAATTCCCTGTTACATCTACCACTACAGCCACATTTCTTCTTCTTACTCCTCGTTTCACACAGTGGACCTGTCGGCCTGTTCTGTCCTCATTTTCATCTTTTAACTGGCCTTCCTACGTCCGCCTTTCCCCTGGCTTAGCACTGTAAGGCCATATTTTCATCCCTTCTTTCTCTCATTCGTTCAGTTATTCCTCCCAGTTTTGAGCGTACTTTTATGCTTTGCTTTTTATTGTAAAATATTTGGGCAACGGCCTCGCCACTGTGGATACACAGGTTGCAGTGAGATCACCGAAGTTAAGCGCTGTTGGACGTGGACGGCATTTGGATGGGTGACCATCCATCCGCCATGCACTGTTGGCATTTTTCGGGGCGTACTCAGCCTCGTGATGTCAATTGAGGAGCTACTCGACCGAATAGTAGCTGCTTCGGTCAAGAATGCCAACGTAACGACCGGGAGAGCGGTCTGCTCACCCCATGCCCCTTGTATCCGCATCCTCCTCTGAGGATGACACGGCGGTCGGATGGTCCCGGTAGGCCACTCGTGGCCTGAAGACGGAGTGCTTTTTTTATTATAAAATATTTAGGAACCATGGCCAACTTAATGCATTCTTTGACTGCTCGTAAGAAATTCACTTCGGCCACTTGAACGTGGTTAGAATCTTTTCTCTGCAGAGCCCAGGATCCGCTGCCATACCGTGGAAGAGATGCACCTGTCCCATTATAGAATTTCATTTTCGAGCTTCCACGCGTGGTTTCCAATTTTCTGCTTACAGTGCCACTTACAACCTGATACCTCTGAAGTTTGCTGCATACATCCTTATCTTTGTTGCAGGTATAGATCCCTAGAAAACTAAACTGCTGCACTTCCTAAGATTTTCTTGGTATTTACCATTCAATGGGATTTTTGTTATATGTATATATATTGCTATGTTAAAATTATAATTCATTAAAACTAAGTTTAAGAGATAGATTGCTTCTTGTACGCATTTTATTAAGGTTAGAAGCTCCTCTTGAAAGTGAGCAGCGGCAATAACATAATACCTCTCATTAAGAATGGAGTCAGAAATTTCTGCTCAGAACACATTTCGCCAATTTTTCTGTAAGTGCAGGTGGAGTGAACCAGTGAACGAAAATTGTTTGAAAAACAGTGCACTGAGTAGCTGCCGATCGAGGCACCAACCAGACACGCAACAGGACGAAAATATGTAGGTACAGAAACGCACATTACCTCTACCCACGAAATACGCCTTAAATTTCCTTCGTGCCTAGATTGCAGATGACATGCTGTCCAAAAATGATGGAAAAGATCACGAAAACCGGTGTATAACAACGCAGTTGATTTACCGATGTAATTTTAAGGTGATCGTGTCAACAAAACAAAGCAAATTGCACATACCCAATTCTTAGGTCTACAACAGTTAAATTATTATAAATTTCACATTGTACTTTACAGAAATAAAAAAATTGACCCACAGAAGATGACACATAGGTGTCGAAACATGTCTGGTTAAATACGAAAATAAACTAATTGTGTTTGCATAAGGCTGATTTTCAAAACAACCCAATTTGCTTCTCGCAGTTTGTCTTCAGAATGTAACATTAGTGCCCCGCCGACTGCACGTGCACTGATAACGCAAAACATTATGACCACCGACCACCGTGACGTTGCATCCAGCCAGATTCGGACGGGGGATCACCCTAGCGAAGATGCGGGCTTCGAATGGGGAGATACATAACAGATTACGAGTATCTTGAAAATGGCGAAGCTGGTCGAATGTTCACGTGCTACTGCCGTGAGCACGTACAGAAAGAGGCGGAACGACAGTCAAACTGCTACTAGGCGCTAAGTGGTTGGACGTCCACGACTCTTAACAGAATGTGAGGTTCGGAGGCGTGTCTGCTGTGTGAAGTGGGACAAGTGATGATCAGTGGCACCTCTGCCGAAACAACACAATGCTGGTGTTTCGGAGCACACCGTTCATCGTCCGCTGTGGAACATGGAGGTCTGCAGCAGACCACCGCTACGTGCGCGCGTGTCGAGACAGCGACATCGTCATTTACGACTGCAGTGGGCACCAGACCATCGCTATTCGACCGTCGATCAATGGGAAAGTGCCGGCTCCTGGGGTGGGTGAGATTTCTGCTACACTAGGTCGACGGCCGTCTCCACAAACGCCGCCAGAGAGGCGAACGGCGCCTCGAGACGTGCAGCGCCCCACAGACGCAGGCTGGTGGCAGCAGTGTTATGCTGTGGCAGGCATTGTCCTGCGCTCGCATGGGACCTGTGGTAGCAATGGAAGACACGCTGGCAGCTGCTAACCACCTGCATCCCTCCAAGCTCGGCGTCTCCCCTGACGGCGATGTCATCTTTCAGCAGTACAACTGTCAATGCCTCGGAATCAGACCCGTCCTACAGTGGTTTGATGAGCATTTCAGTGAACTCACGTTGACGTCTCGGTGTCCAGACTGGCCTGACGTAAAAGCTGTGGAACCCATGTGGATAGCTGTCGGGCACATTCACCGCGTACTCAATTCGGCGAGCCCGTATTTACGCGAATTACGCAGCCTGTGCGTAGACATCTAATGCCGTACCTCCAAAAACCTACCGACAAACTATCTGATTCCTGATACGCAGAATCAGTGATGCATCTCGTTCCAAAGACGGACAAACAAGCTATTAAGCAGGCAGTCGTAATGTTTTACCTCATCAGTGTACAGTACGATAACGTTAAATCCTGTTTATTTGGATACCTTTCGTTGCTCTTTCTTTCCATTTTCGAATGGCATCGTCTGTATAAACATTAAAAAGCGTAGGCAACGAAATGAATTCTTGTCTTGAACCTTATTTTATTAAAATCTTTTACCCTCTTTAATTCGCGACGTCAAGAACAATGTAAGTTCCACTACGCAGACACTTGATGCAGTTTATTAAATGATTTGGGTATCCACGTTCTGCAATAATTTTCCACTTACTCTACATATCACTCTGTCAACTGATTTTTCAAAATCTATGAAATCTGGGTAAGTTGGTAAATTAAATTACCTTCTTTGTATTATTTCTTGCACTGTAAATAAATTATTGCTACATTACCTTACACTTATGAAGGCTCTATAAACAACAGCGCTCTCATATTCTTTAAGCAGTTATTTAATACAGCTAAATTGTAGGCAGTGTTTAACAATATGAAACTTTCGTAATTTCAAGTTTTCCTGAGATCCCCCTTTTTTTTTAACACTGGAGACATTTTTTTCTGTATAACTATGTCCTGGAATTCTACCTTTCAGTTAGCGGGTACTGATCGGATGTATAAATAAAACAAAATCAGTAATCAAACACGTATGATCTGTTCTATATTTATCCCATCAAGTCCTGGACATTTTTTGCATTTTTGTCTTCTTCTTCTTGTTCTTGTGGATTATCTTCGGCTGGCGCCGCATCTTCGCCCTTCTGTCTTGAGTTTCCTCAACGTTCATATTCCGTGTTTCCATTGCCTCCTCCACATCATTTTGCCATTTGCGTTGTGAGCGACCTCTTTCCTTCCACTGGGATTATTTCCACCGTGGTATGCTATTCGGTATAACTACCATGTTCCACTAAGTTCATCCTATCCTCACTGCCAAACAACATAAGCTGTTTCTGTTCGACGTCGTCACAGATATCCCCATCCATTTTCACCATTTGTCGGATAGCGTCATTTCTTATTCTACACGTCCTAGTACAGCTTGAGCTTCGCCTTAAGCACTCCATCTCAAGGCTGCTACATTCTGCACTGCAGGTTTATACATTCTCTTCTGATCATTTTCTTTCTCAGAACAGAGTTAATTGCTCTTCTTACAGCTCCTTCTTTATTAAACCTACTTGTGATTTCATCATTACTTGCGCTCTGTTCATTAAATAATACCACATTTTGCCTTTTCCATACCGCCAATCGCTTTTTCATCTACCTCCAAATTATTTACTTTTCCGTTCCAGCGGGCTAACTACTCACACTTCTTCATGTTCGCCTTCAGGCACTGAGCGAGGTGGTGCAGTGTTTAGCATACTGGACTCGCATTCGGGAGGATGACGGTTCAATCCCGTGTCCAGCCATCCCGATTTAGGTTTTCCTTGATCTCCCTAAATCACTTCAGGTAAATGCTGGGATGGTTCCTGTGAAAGGGCACGGCCGACTTCCTTCTCCATCCTTCGCTAATCTGATGGGACCGATGACTTTGCTGTATGGTCCCCTCCCCTGAATCAACCAACTAACCGTAATCTTCAGGCCAGCCTTATTCTATTCCTCTTCAAGCTTGCATATCATATACCTCATACCATATTCTGCTAGTACAATGCTACTCTATTTCTTTTAGTTTTTCCACAATTTTCTTTTTCAGTAAAATATTCTGTATCTTCTAGGGTTATTAAATCAGTGTTAACATAATCAGTTATATTTTCATAATGATTACTTGCCCATGGATTATACTACAGATTCTTGTAATTTTCTATCCATTATTCCTGACATATTATATTTATTTGTTCTACATCGTATCTGTTTTAGTCTCTTAACATTGTTAAAGCAAAGTGCTATCTGTCATAAACATCACATTGTGTCTGTGCTTCAAATGTAACAACCATAATGATCCTTTCTTGTTAGTGATTCTGCTTTCTTCTCATCGGTCTATATCTTTCGCTTGCTTGATCACTGCAGCAAACACTCATACAGTCTTTGTTTCTCTTAAACTATTTCTTTAATTTTTTCATTCGAAATTACAATTCTTTTCTCCTTTCGCCATTTAGTTTGCTTCCTTACTGCTTCAACTGCTGTCTTATTTATGCAGTATTTGATGTTCCCGATTCCATCATTTTGTGTAGGTGAATTTACTAAATAATAATGCAATCTTTGGTGGTAGAGATCTGAAGCTGAAGGATCTTTCAAAAACTGTAATGTAAAATTGATTGATTTTTCTTTATCTGTAGGGGATAAGCCCACGAGTCTCCTTCACTATATTAGAAATGCTCTTTTGGCCATAACAAAAAATGATCTCTGAAAGTATCACACCGCATGAAAATTTTAATGTGTTACACTAAGGAAAGAAACAACTCAATTACTAAAATATATAACTCATTTAGCTCATGTGTTGGGCCAAGTGTTTTTATGAATAGTTTTCTTTCGGAAGAACGTTTTAGTTACTATGAAGTTAGCGTATGTAAAAATACTTCTTCTCTCATTACCATTTGAATCTCCCCACCACGCCTTTAATCCTGTTATTACCCACTCAGACATTCCAACCCTCACATACATAAATCTAGTATGGTTCGTTTATTTCCGCACACACAAGCAGGAGCTTTTCGTAAATATTTTAGTCCTATACTCATCTCCTTTTAGACCAATAATCTCCATTCACAGGTAGGTGACCTCGCTCTGTTTTCGATCTTAAAAGCATTAATCACTCATTATGAAAAGTGCAGGGTGTAATTCTCTCCTTCCACTCTGAATCTGTTACCATGGCTGCCGTCTGCCCATGAATTTGTTTCTCAACGCCTCTGTATAAAAACGTATAATGATGTAAATCTGTTGTTTCTCTTAATTTACTGGTTATAAACTGCAGATTGAAACTAAAGAAATTGAAAAAGGTAGGAAAATAAGGAGATGGGACTTTGATAAGTTGAAAGAACTAGAAGTTATTGAGAATTTTAGTGAGAGCAATAGGCATCGATTGACTGAAACAAGGGAAAGGAGTACAGTAGACGACGATTGGGTAGCTGTGAGAGATGAAATAGTGAAGGCAGCAGAGGATCATATAGATAAACAGAAAAGGATTAGGAGAAATCCTTAGATATTATGGGATATAATGAATTTAATTGACGAAAGGAGAAAATATAACAATGGAGCAAATGAGGTATGTGAAAAAGAGTACAAACATCTAAAAAATGAGACTTACTGTAAGTGCAAAATGGCTAACCATAGATGGCTAAAGGACAAATGTAAGTACATAGACCCATATATAACTATGGGAAAGGTAGACACCGCCTACAGGAAAACTAGAGAGATATTTGGAGAAAAGAAGAAGGGCTGTATAGATATCAAGAACTCAGATGGAAAACCAGTAATAAGCAAAGAAGAGAAAGCTGAAATTTGGAAGGAGTATAGAGGGTCTTTGCAGGGAAATTAGCTTGAAAGATGTAAATGAATGTCAGATAGAGGATACGATACCGCGAGAACAATTTGACAATGATCCGTACGGCATTTGCTCAGAGCTTCTGATACTTCTGGGAAAGCCAGCCATGACAAAAACAAAACTGTTCCATCTGGTGTGCAAGATGCATGAGATAGGCGAAATACCCCCAGACTTCAAGAAGACCACAAACAACATTAATGGCTGCAAATGATCTCCAGGCAGAATAAAATAACTATTTCAAGTCAGTGATCGGTTCAGCTGGACTAAAAGGCCCAGTCTACTCTATGTAAACACAGACCGCACCATTGTGGAGCCGCCGCCAGCTAGCACAGTGTCTTGTTGGTCTATTGCTTTATGGGATCTGCGCCACACTCAGGACTTACCATCAGCTCTTGCCAATTGAAATCCGTACTCATGTGGCCAGGGTATGGTTTCCCAGTCGTCTAGGCTTCAGCCGGTCGGGTCAGGAAGCCAGGAGAGGCGCTGCAGGCGACGTCGTGCTGTTGGCGAAAGCAGCCTGGCCGGCCGTCTGCTGCCACAGCCCATCAACACCGAATGTCGCCTCGCCGCCCTAACAGATGCGTTCGCCGTACGTGACACACTGATTTCTGTGGTTATTTCATGCACTGCTGCTTGTCTGTCAGCACTGACAACTGTACACAAACGCGGCTGCTCTCGGTCGTTAAGTGAAGGCCTTCGGCCACTGCGTCCTCCGTGCTGAGAGGTAGTGCCCGAAATTTGGTATTCTCGGGACACTTTTGACGCTGTGGGTGTTGGAACATTGAATTCCCTAATGATTTCGGTACGTGGATTGTCACATGCGTCTAGCTGCATCTACCATCTGCCGTCAGGGTCCGTTAATTTCCCGCGTGCGGTTATAATCACGTCGGAATCCTTTTCACACAAATGAGTACAAATGACAGCTACAGCAGCTGTACCTCGTGTATGCGATCCTATCGACATCTGTTTATGTGCATGCCGCTATACCATCACTCCTGTCACCTCTTAGTGAGTAGATTATGAAAAAATATTAAATTTCTATATACGGCGAATAATTGTGCGAAATATTGAAAATGAAATTTTTGTTGCCACTGGAGTCCGCTATGTAGAGAACCTGGAAGTGGTACAGTGTTCTGGGATAGCGGTATAATAATGTATGCAATTGTAATCGTAATCAGAAAAATAAAAATTTTTCCTAAAGTAAATGTCTGATACCACAGTACCGGTTTTACAGGTTTGTGTGTCGATAGTAATGCTTATGGAGTCAAAGCATTCATCTGACCTGACAAGGAAGAGTAGTAGACAATTCAAACTTCCGAAAATAGAAAAAAAAGAGAGAAGGTCTTTGGGAAATGAAATAAGGAATTCCATTTCGCTAGCAAACCACGCTAACCTGGCAGCGGCGAATTATACTCCAACAGCTGACACAAGCTGCAAAGAGGAAGAGCAGAAGGACAGGGTCGCACAGATACGATGGACGAGCAGTGGGGGAGAGATGGTATCGGCGGTGGACAAGCGCGCAGTTCACAGGGACCGCTTTGTGGCATCTGGCGGCGCAATTACAAAAGAGCAGGACAGCCGGGGGCGACAGACAGTGCAGGGTCGCAGCACTGCGACCGGGACAGCGCAGAACGGAGGTGGAGGCGGAGGCAGAGGCAGGCGTAGAGAGGTAGAGAGACGGGCCGGCTCCAAGCATGGGGCCCGGAGCGCTGCTGATGTTGGCGGCGGCGGCGGCGGTGGCGGGCATCACCAGCGCCAACATCGCCCTCGCCGTGAGTACCCGCCCTGCTTCTCCTCTGCGTCAACCGCTCAAACGACGGCATTTTTCCCCGTGGAATTTCACACGACCTCCCCCTCTTACGGCTCATCATTGCGGTTCTACGTGACTACCACTACTGGAGCTTTTCCAAACTGTGATCAGTCCCACATGCAGGTGGGAGAAGGTTGCGGACGCACCCTCCCCCTCCATCCCCCCCCCCCCCTCCGAAAAAGTTTGGGCTTAAACTGAGTACAATGGAAAGCCGAAGAAACTGATACACCTGCCTAATATCGTGCGCGGCTCCTACCAGCACGCAGAAGTGTTGCAACACGACGTGGCATGGACTCTATTAGCGTCTGAAGTAGTGCTGGAGGGAATTGACACCACGAATCCTGCAGGGCTGTCCATAAATCCGTAACAGTACGAGGGGGTGGAGATCTCTTCTGAACAGCACATTGCAAGATATCCCAGATACGCTCGATAATGATCAAGTCTGGGGAGGAGTTCGGTGGCCAGCGGAAGTCTTTAAATTCAAAAGAGTGTTCCTGGAGATACTCTGTAGGAATTCTGGACGTAGCGGGTGTCGCATTGTCCTGTTGGAATTGCTCAAGTCGGTCGGAATGCACAATGGACGTCAATGGATGCAGGTGATCAGATAGGATACTTACGTACTTGTCACGTGTCAGGGGTCCAGTATCACTCCAATTGCACACAGCCCACACAATTACAGAGCCTCTACCAGCTTTAACAGTCCCCTGCTGACATGCAGGGCCCACAGATTCTTGAGGTTGTCTCCATACCTGTGCACGTTCATCCACTCGATACAATTTGAAACGAGACACTTCCAACCTCTCAGCATGTTTTCACTCATCAACAGTCCAGTCTCGGTGATGATGGGCCCAGGCCAGGTGTAAAGCTTTGTGTCGTGCAACCATCGAGGGTACACGATGTTTCGTTCAATGGTTCGCACGATGACGTTGACGGCCCAGCACTGAAATCTGCAGCATTTTGCGGGAGGGTTATACTTCTGTCACGCTGAACGGTTCTCTTCAGTCATCTTTGGTCCCATTCCTGCAGCATCTTTTCCTGGTCACAACAATGGCGGAGTTTAGATGTTTTACTGCATTTCCGATATTCACTGTACACTCGTGAAATGGTCATACGGGAAAATCCCTACTTCATCGTTATCTCTGAGGCGCTGTGCCCCATCGCTCGTGCGCCGACTACAACGTCACGTTCAAACTCACTTAAATCTTCATAGCCTGCCACTGTAGCAGCAGTAAATCATCTAACAACCGCGCCAGACACTTGTTTTCGCAGCGACCGCAGCGCCGTATTCTGCCTGTTTACAAATCTCTGTATTCGAATACGCATGCCTACACCAGTTTCTTTCATGCTCCAGTGTAGTTTCTTAATATTATTCAATCTTTATTATGATTGAAAGTGAAAAGAGTTTCAGGGGTAAAGAAGTTGATGAACAACAGCAGATTCACCACCTATATGAGGCTAAAACTTGTGAAGCAGAGTAGATGGTGGAAAGTTTCATCACTAAATCTGTATTCACGCAAGGTTTTCCGTGTAGTTGGAAATAAATAATCTGAGGATACGTTTCAGATAACTATCTTCTTGTCTCGAGTCTCAGTGCCATACTTAGACATACAAGTCCGCATCTGTGCCATTTCCGAACAGGACAGAATTGACTCAAGGTCTTTCGAACTTTTGTTCGAAAACTTGTATAAATTAAATAGATGCCTTTCGTGTACAAAACAAAATAGTGACTGAATTCAGCAGGAACTGTCACTTGGAGAAGAATAGACCTATAAATGCGAGCATGGTCTTAAAGCCCCTGTCCAATCATGTCAAAGTAAGCATCTCCAACCACATAAAAAGTTAAGACATTCTCTCGGAATCACTAAACTAGCGATTATTCATCGACCAACTTGTAAGACAACTTTCGATCCAATTTGTTTGTTATAGTGTGGGTGTGTTATCAGTGAAGAAGGAAGTGCGGTAAACCAGCGCTTCACTATCTTGTATCCTTACTTCAACTGTACTGCAGATACAAAGAAGGTCACCATAGCATTTCCAATCACTGGAATTCATGCGAGTGATGCGAATCATTTAGTTCGTAATTTCAATTTTTAAAAACAGAAATGTCATTAAGCATCTCATCCACGCCATAATAATTTCTAAGCAAGACAAATTTATTTAACGAGTTGTAAAGATGCCTCTCTTCCATAGTCGGCAAAAAAGTCGTTTTCAAGTAAATATATCTGAAATTGTAGATCACAGAGATCGGCGTTTAATCACTCGTTACTCCTATGCACAACATTGGACAGAATTCGAGTACATCAATTCGATATAACAAACAAATAAAGAAGAGTAGCTCCCATGATCGTATTTCAGAGTCGTCTTTCTGCTGTCTAGATAGGGTACATCAAATAATTAAATGACAATCTTACTAGGGAAAGGTAAGACCTAAATAAGGGATAAGGCTAGATAAATTAATAGTAAACGTCGAAGGTGCCGACTCATGTAAGTGGTAACGTGCACTAACCAGCCAGTCCAGGAAAAATTGTATAAAAAGGCACAGCGAAGAGAGTACTATGTGAGATTGATACTTCAGTAACACTGCTGTAAATTAAACAAATATTTATCTAGTTTGTGCTATTAACGCGTTCACGGATCATTTAACGCGAATGAAAACAGAGAGTCGATTCTTGTCGACCTGACCGATCTATTGAAAGGTTTCATCGAGACTGTATTTATATTATAACGTAAAAAGACACCGTAGGTAAAATTAGCTTTCCCCAGAAAAATAGTTTTGCGTGCAAACCTCCCTGTGGTCTGCAAAAATGGCGCTAAGCACTATGGGACTTAACATCTGAGGTTATCAGTCCCCTAGACTTAGAAGTACTTAAAACTAACTAACCTAAGGACATCACACACATCGATGTCCGAGTCAGGATTCGAACCTGTGACCGTAGCAGCCGCGTGGTTCTGTGTTTTGCACTTATAAAAAATGATTGAGGTATGATACAGCTCATGGAATCACTTGTTCACGCATGTAGGCCGGTCACAAACAGGTAACCTATAAGTGCTGCAATCGGAAGTGTGACCTGTACCAGACACGGCATTAAATAAGAGAAGAAGGGGTGGGATCGATTGAGAACTATACTATGGACGCGAGTCGGCGTCGGTCTGACGGTGCCTGTTTGTCTGCCTCCTTAGGGAAGCACCTCGTCTTGTTATAAAGATTTTCATCAGCATTTCGTAACTCCCGAATGTTCCACTGCCATAATGCACGCAACATTTACAAATCCGAAAGGAACTCGTTTCGTCAGTGCCTCTCATCGTAGCAGCAACGGAATCCCGTAGAAAAGCTAGAATGAGATATCCGTAAAGACGGCAAATGGTACTGAAGTTTAGTCGAACTGGCCACAGCCATTTCGATTGCACGTGAGCAAATGTTAAGCTGACTGCTACAGAAACGTGGACGGAGTATAATGCGTCGTATGTTTCCGTTCGTTCCTGAGATAGGTTCGTTTACTAAAAATTAAGGAGACCGAGCCATATTAATTGAAGCTGAACATTTGTCTTTCTTTCAGTTGCTCGAACCTATGTCAAAGAGTCACACAGTAAACAATTACTCAAAACACTAAACCATAGAACAGGCTAGTCGTAAAGCTTGGTGTTGTGCAGTAATCAAGGGTACACAAGGGGGGACTTCTGCTCCGAAAGCCCATATAGATGATGTTTCGTTGAATGGTTCACACGCAGACACTTGTTGATTGCCCAGCATTGAAATCTGCAGCAATCTGCGAAAGGGCTATACATCTGGCACGTTGAACACTTTTCTTCAGTAGTGTTCGGTCCCGTTCTTGCATTATCTTTTTTCCGACCGCAGCCATGTCGGAGATTTGATATTGTACCGGATTCCTGATATTCACGGTACACTCGTGAAATGGTCGTACGGGGAAATTCCCACTTCGTCGCTACCTCGAGATCCTGTGTCCCATCGCTCGCGCGCCGGCTGTAACACCACGTTCAAACTCACTTAAACCTTGATAACCTACCGTCGTAGCAGCAGAAACCGACCTAACAACTGCGCCAGACACTTGTCTTACATAGGTGTTGCCGACCGCAGTGCATATTCTGCTTGTTTACATATATCTATATTCCAATACACATATCTCTACCAGTTTCTTTGACGCTTAAGTGTAGTATACGTATCAATAAACGTTTCATGTAGAGTAACTGTGTCTCGCTGATAGCTGGATATCTACTAGGAACCATCGTTATAACAGTTGTAAATTGACGTGGATGTGTTGGGAAAGTAACAGAGATGAAGGCGCTAATAGAAAACTGCTGAAATCGTTATAGGCACTGACAGTTGACTAAAGTCGGAGATAAGTTCATCCGAAAATTTTGAGCAGGACCTAACGGTGTTCAGAAACGGTAGGATAAATACCTTTGGTGACGGCGTGTTCGTTACTGTTAGAAGTAGTTTATCTTGTGTAGAAACTGAAATAGATACTTCCTGTGAGTTAGTATGGCTAGAGGTCAATCCTGACAAGCGGAATAAAATAACAGTTGGATCCTTTTACCGACCTCTCAATTCAGATGATTCGATTGCTGAAAGGTTCAAAGAAAACTTGAGTTTAATTCCTAACACATATCCGGCTCGTACAATTATAGTTGGTGGTGGCCGCAATTTACCCTCGATATGTCGGCGAAAATACATATTCAAATACGGAGGTATGCATAAAACATCATCCGAAATTGTGCTAAACGCATTCTCTGAAAATTATTTCGTGTAATTAGTTCACGTGCCCACTCGAATAGTAAGCTGTTGTAAAGACGCACTCGACCTCTTGCCAACAAATAATCCTGAGTTAATGACGAGCAGCAGAACGGATACTGGGATTAGCGAACACAGGGTGGTCGTAGTCAAATTGAATACTGTAACGCCCGAATCCTCCAAAAATAAATATATATTTATTCAAAAAAGCAGATAAAAATTCACTTACGCCTTGCTGAGAGACAATCTCCTCTCCTTCCAAATTAACAACGTAAGTGTAGACCAGATGTGGCTTGCACTCAAAGAAATAATATCGACAGCAATTGAGAGATTTATACCAAATTGATTAACAAACGACTTTATACGCAAAACAGTGCACAATATTTTTGCTGAAACAATGAGAAAAGCGTGTCAAATTTAAACGAACGCAAAATCCACAAGACTGACAATCTATTACAAAAACTCGAAATTTAGCGCGCACTTCAATGCGAGATGCTTACAGTAGTTTCCACAATAAAACTTTGTATCGAAACCTGGCAGAAAATCCAAAGAGATTCTGTTAGTATGTAAAGTATACAAGCGGAAAAACGCAATAAATGCCTTCTCTGCGCGATACCAACGGAAATACTGCCGAGGACAGTGCTGCTAAAGTAGAGTTACTTCACACAACGTTCCGAAATTCCCTCACCAAAGAAGACGAGGTAAATATGTCAGAATTAGAAACAACAACAGCTGCCAACATGAGAAACTTCGAAGTAGATATCCTCGGAGGTAGTGCAGAAACGTAAATTACTTAATGAAAGCAAGTCCCCCGGTCCAGACTCAACACCAACTACATTCGTTTCAGAGTATGCTGATGCAATAGCTCCATGCTGTACAGTCATACACAAGTGCTCACTCGACGAAAGATCCCTACCCAAAGACTAGAAAGTTGCACAGATAACACCAATATTCAAGAAAGAAAATAGGAATAATCCATTAAGTTACAGGCCCGTATCACTAACATCGATATGCAGCAGGATTTTGGAACATATTTCTATTCGAACAGTACGAATTACCTCGAAGAAAACTGTCCATTGACACACAATGAACATGGATTTAGGAAACATCGCTTTTGTGAAACACAACTAGCTGTTTACGCACACCAAGTGTTGAGTGCTGTTGACAAGGGATTTGGAATTCATTCCGTATTTATAAGATTTCCATAAGGCTTTTGACACCGTACCTCACAGGCGGCTTGTAATCATATTGCATGCTTATGGAATACCGCCTCAGTTTCGCGAGTGGATTAGTGATTTTGTGCCACAGAGGCCACCGTTCGTGGTAATTGACGGAAAGTCATCAAATAAAACAGAAGCGATTTATGGCGTTCACCAAGGCAGTGTTATAGGCCCTCTCCTGTTCTTTATCTATATAAACGATTTGACAGACAATCTGGGCAGCCCTCGTAGGTTGTTTGCATATGATGATGTCGTTCATAGTCTAGTAAAGTTATCAGATGATCAAAAACAGTTGCAAAACGAGTTAGAGAAGATGCGAAAATTGGCATTTGACTCTAAATAATGAAAAGCGTGAGGTCATCCACATGAGTGCTAAAAGGAATGCGATACACACAAGTTTCACCATAAATCAACCAAATATGATGGCCGTAAATTACTATTACAAACAACTTAAGGGGAGCACACCCTGCCTATCTAACCCATGTTAATTTAGGCAAGTATTTGACGAACTTCTGAAAAACTATTTGATGCAGGACCTTAATAATTTTACTCTATGTTACATGATGCTAATAGAGTCAACTGTACCAAAATATACTTTATCCTTTTTATAGTTTTTAAGAAATACTTTTTTAAATTTACTAACAAAAAATTTAAGTTTTTTCTGCAGATAATATTTTTTGTGAACTTCCTAATGAGGGAATATTAATGAATGTAGTACCAGAGGTGGCTTTTTATGTTATGCAGGGTCTCTGAAAATTTCATACATTTATCTATGATAGTTCCTGATATAATGAGGCATACGTACTGAAAATTTTAGTTTGTGGGAAATTGACTTTAAAGAAAAACCTTTTGAAATTTGTTACTTACAGTTAATTAAAACTGTCTTGCTGCATATGATGGCCCTTCTTTGGCCTCTTCCAGCTTCTTTTTCACCTTCCTGGATGTTTGTCCAGCTTTCTTGGCCATATTACATGCAGACCTGTCTGCATCGGCTACCCTCATTTTCTCGCAATGTTGCACCCCAGTGATCATATTTGCACCAGAATTAATTGGCTTCAAATGGCTCTGAGCACTATGGGACTTAACATCTGAGGTCACCACTCCCCTAGAACTCAGAACTACTTAAACCTAACTAACCTAAGGACATCGCACACATCCATGCCCCAGGCAGGATTCTAACCTGCGACCGTAGCGGTAGCGCGGTTCCAGACTGAAGTGCCTAGAACCGCTCGGCCACACTGGCCGACCCAGGATTAATTCCCAGGTTTTTCAGTACCCAACACTTTCCAATATTACCACAATTGAATGTAATAACAGCATCATGAACTCCTAGTTTCATTGTATGCATGCCTACAAATACAGTTTTAGGAAAAAAGGCACTCCGTCTTCAGGCCACAAGTGGCCCATCGGGACCATCCGACCGCCGTATCATCCTCAGATGAGGATGCGGATAGGAGGGGCGTGTGGTCAGCACACCGCTCTCCCGGTCGTTATGATGGTTTTCTTTGACCGGAGCCGCTACTATTCGGTCGAGTAGCTCCTCAATTGGCATCGCGAGGTTGAGTACACCCGAAAAATGGCAACAGCGCATGGCGGCTGGATGGTCACCCATCCAAGCGCTGGCCACGCCCGACAGTGCTTAACTTCGGTGATCTCACGGGAACCGGTGTATCCACTGCGGCAAGGCCGTTGCCACAGTTTTAGGAAGGCAGTTCCAAAATATGCTGTCGAAACATTCATTTGGGTTCTGTGTCTGCCCATGCACACATTTCCTCAGAAGGTCAGGATGAGCCAAGTCTCTGAAAATAGGTTTAATTGCTGTAACAACAGCAGCAGGAAGAGAATGCTGCTGAGAATAAGATTCTCCAGTTGCCTGAGCCCTATTGTGTTTGCACCACGAATTTTCTCCTGATGGACACAATCCATGACATGGCTTATCATCAGTAGATGACTTATGGAAGAATATGGCCCAAACATCTCTCTTCATTGCCTCCAGATTTTCTTTATTTGTCCTAATTGCCTGCCCATAATATACCTGCAAGTTTTCTATTTCAGTTTTGGTGAACCGACTCTGTCTTGTCAGCAGATTTCCATCTTCTAATTTTGATCCTCTCATATCAACAGTTAGTTTTCTCAGCCTTGTTCCCAAACGTTTTTGAACATGGCCTACACAATCTATTTTGCTAATAATGGCATCTCCATACGGGTTAGAGTTCACCACATTGTTGTATGCCTTACTGTCACCATCGCCCAAATATTTGGTGTACCGTACGCCTCTTGTTTGTACAAAGAAATCAAATATTTGTTGTACTCCATGACCTTCCATACCACCACTTGTCCCTCTAAAATTAGCCACACAGTTGTGTTATTTATGTTCATTAACTTTACAACATTTGCAATATTTAAACATTATCTCCACATCTAACACTTTACCGGATGTCTACACTCGTGGCAGTTACTACTCCATTCAGAGAAGTATGTCCTCTTTTCTGCCAACGTCCATCAAGTGCAACTGTAATATCCGAACATAAGTCATTTTCTTCCACTTCCTCCCTAGCAGCCAGTTTCATGCTTACGTCACTAACGTCACATACAGCTTTCTCTAATATTGCAGTCAGTTTTTCAAATTTATTTGGTGATTGATGTTAGTTCTTCACTGAACAAAATGTTCTCCCTGCAGCCATGCCCTTGCCAATGGATCGTAAGGCATTAACTAATCTAGTACTGATTTCATAAGGGCCACTTGCATCTGCTTTTGAAGAACTCATAAATGAAATCACAGCTGAGCATTTAGTGCAAATTAAATCCAAAGCAATTGCTAGGCCTTTTCTCCCACTGGCACTCTCACAAATTTTCAGAAAAAAATGGTTCACATAGCTCTGAGCACTATGGGACTTAACATCTGAGGTCATAAGCCCCCTAGAACTACTTAAACCTAACTAACTTAAGGACATCACACGCATCCATGCTCGAGGCAGGATTCGAACCTGCGACTGTAGCAGTCGCGCGGTTCCGCACTGAAGCGCCTATGACCACTCGGCCACCGCGGCCGGCCAAATTTTCACACTCTGTGACTCACCACACTATCTACATTGTACAAATTTAGAAATTACATCTGATAATATTCTCAAATTTATAATAATGTTACTGCACTCCTTGTCACTTACAGTAAATTCGTTGTAACTCTCTTCAAATGGTGAGAGCTTCTTTGATGATGCACTTGTTGAAGGAATACAATTAGAAACATCGTTGCCAGGCGACAAAACCTCTTGTACAGAAAGCTTTCTAAACTCGTTTCTTCTAAATTGTCGTTTCTTGAAACTGCCTTTACGTTTTCTCGTCTTCAATAAACACAACAAGACACACGTAAGAAAGCACTACAAACATAAGTATAACAACTACTCGCAATCACACTTGAACAAAACTAACCGCGTGTCTGAAAGCAGAAACAAAAGAATACCGACCGTTGCATTCCAAGAATAGGTAACAGGAGTAAAAAAAAAAAAACCCTAACTTGCAACGTAGAGGATATAAAGATCTAAAATATATGCAGGAAAGTGGGTGACAGAAAAGTGGGTGTGGCACATAAACACATGTGGTAGGAAAATTCTCTTTAAATGCTCGAAAAAAACTTTTTTCAGAAAAATCGTTTTCAGAGTACTTAAAGAAAACCTTAATCTATCGAAATATGATGAAAACCGAAAATCGAGTTTTTTCGACCTGAACCACTGTGTGGTCCCCTTAAACTGAAAAGAACACATAGAAAACATTGTGGGTTCAAAATGGCTCTAAGCGCTATGGCACTTAACATCTGAGGTCATCAGTCCCCTAGACTTATAACTACTTAAACCTTACTAACCTAAGGACATCACAAGCATCCATGCCCAAGGCAGGTTTCGAATCTGCGACCATAGCAGCCGTGTGGTTCTGGACTGAAGCACCTAGAACCGCTCGGTCAGAGAGTCCGGCCAACGTTGTGGGGAAAGCGAATCAAAGACTGCGTTTTACTGGCAGAACACTTAGAAGATGCAACAGACCTACTAAAGAGACTGCCTATATTATTCTCGTCCGTCCTCTTTTGGAGCAGTACTGCACGGTGCGGGATCCTTACTGATAGGATTAACGGAGTACACCGAGGAAGTTCAGAGGAGAGCAGCACGTTTTGTATTATCAAGAAATGCGGGAGAGAGTGTCGCGGACATGATACAGGATCTAGGATGGACATCATTAAAACAAAGCCGTTTTTCGTTGTGGAGGAATATTCTTACGAGATTTCAATCACCAACTTCCTCCTCCGAATGCGAAAACATCTTGTTGAGCCGACCTATACAGGGAGAAACGATCATCATAATGAAATAAGGAAAATCAGAGCTCGTTTTTTCCCACGCGCTGTTCGAGAGGGGGATAATAGAGAGTTATTGTGAAGGTGCTTCGATGAACTGTCTGTCAGGCACTTAAGTGTGATTAGGAGAGTACTGATGTAGATGTAGATGCAGATGTAGATGTACACCTACATCAATATACGTACAGTGCGAGCCATCGTGTGGTGCATGGCAGAGGCTACCTCGCACCACTAGAAGTAATTTCCTTTCCTGTTCCTCTTCTCAATAAAGTGAGGGAAAGACGACTGTTTACACCTCTGTAGGAGTGCTAATTTCTCTTACCTTTCCGTGCCTTACGCGGAATGAACGGTGGCGGCATAGAGTCGTTTGCTATGAGCTAATGCTTATCGTTCTGTATTTTTTAGATTTCATGCAAATCTAAAAATTCTGAACACTCCATCGGCAAGCGCAATAGCCTGATAATGCAGCCCCAAACTCCAGACTGCCTCTTAATTACCGAACACGTTTTGGCCTTGTTTGAGATTTTATTAGAAACAGCTGTCCTGGGGGGCCTCCAGATGACGAGGCCCTCGACAAAAGCAGGCCACCCCAGGTACAGACGGCCTCCCTTTCAGTCAACCCCCACCCGCCTCCCCCCACACTCAGCCGCTGCCTCCAGACGTGAGTGGCTGCAACGGCCTAACGACGGTACATCTCAACGACCTGGCTATGTGATTTTTTTTTTAACTCGACGCTTGCAACTTCTCCTTTCCTTTTATTGTCTTTGACTGCCACACGAAACTGGTCGACGAGTGACTGACTGCAGGCCTGCGACCCACTTGGTGTACATAGGTCGAGAATTTTCTCGAATTCTCGGCGAGATCTTACGCCAACGTACGACAGCGGAAGATTTTGTACGCTTCATGCTTCGATCTTTTTCAAGATCCATAAATTTCTTTCTAACTTTTGCCGGCCGACATTTGCACCTCCTTTTCTGAACCGAGAGTTCAACAATCTCTGCTTCTTCAGTATTTTCCGAATTTTCTCATAAAACCAGGATTGAGCTTTGTTTCCCGCCCTTGATACATTTACTAGGCAAATAATACTCCAGAGTGTTATCTACAGTGAGTTTAAAACATGCAATAATTCGTATGCTTCAATAATGTTTGAACTAAATGTTGTCTATTCACTATTTAAGTAGGGAGCTAATTGCCGCTTACCTGGTCCAGCATAATTTGTAGCCCAGTCTTTCTGTTGAGTTTACGAACTTCGATAACAATCGAAGCTATTTTGACATTATTATCACTAATCTCTATTCCTATACTTACACTGTCGTTAACCTCAGGCCTGCCTGTAACTGCAAGGTTTAAATTAATTTCATTGCGTGTGGGTTTTAGAAATGTGTGAATTCCTACGGGACCAAACTGCTGAGGTCATCGGTCCCTAGACTTGTTGTTGTTGTTGTGGTCTTCAGTCCTCAGACTGGTTTGATGCAGCTCTTCATGCTACTCTATCCTGTGCAAGCTTCTTCATCTCCCAGTATCTACTGCAACCTACATCCTTCTGAATCTGCTTAGTGTATTCATCTCTTGGTCTCCCTCTACGATTTTTACCCTCCACGCTTCCCTCCAATACTAAATTGGTGATCCCTTGATGCCTCAGAACATGTCCTACTAACCGATCCCTTCTTCTAGTCAAGTTGTGCCACAAGCTCCTCTTCTCCCCAATTCTATTCAATACCTCTTCATTAGTTATGTGATCTACCCATCTAATCTTCAGCGGTCTTCTGTAGCACCACATTTCGAAAGCTTCCATTCTCTTCTTGTCCAAACTATTTATCGTCCACGTTTCACTTCGATACATGGCTACACTCCATACAAATAGTTTCAGAAACGACTTCCTGACACTTACATCAATACTCGATGTTAACAAATTTCTCTTCTTCAGAAACGCTTTCCTTGCCATTGCCAGTCTACATTTTATATCCTCTCTACTTCGACCATCATCAGTTATTTTGCTTCCCAAATAGCAGAACTCCTTTACTACTTTGAGTGTCTCATTTCTTAATCTAATTCCCTCAGCATCACCCGACTTAATTCGACTACATTCTATTATCCTCGTTTTGCTTTTGCTTTTGTTGATGTTCATCTTATACCCTCCTTTCAAGACACTACGTACACACTACTTAAACTAACTTATGCTAAGAACAAGAGAGAGGACTCGAACCTCCGGCAGGAGGGGCTCCGCAGTCCGTGACATGGCGCTTCAAACCGCGCGGCCACACCGTGCGGCTGGGTTGTACAATGGCTCTGAGCACTATGGGACTTAACACCTGAGGTCATCAGTCCCCTAAAACTTAGAACTACTTAAACCTAAATAACCTAAGGACGACACACACATCCATGCCCGATGCAGGATTCGAACCTGCGACCGTAGCGGTCGCGCGGTTCCGGACTGTAGCGCCTAGAACCGCTCGGCCCCTCCAGCCGGCTCACAAAACATATTTAATCACTACACTGCGCAACAGAATTAAAGGACCGCTTTTACGGAACCCCGTAACTGTCTCCGACTGTAACGCATAAGTTTCAAATGTGGCCCAGAGGTGCCTACAGCCTTCCTCAGTAATGGTGGAGAAGCGTCGACCCCTGTGATATTGCCCTCGACCTCCACGACGCTTTCAACAGCAGGCTGTCAACACATGCGAAGAAAAAGTCAGACCTCATCTACAACTACACGGATACTCTGTAAATAACATTTAAGTGCATGGCAGAGGGTTCATCGAACCACCTTCACAATTCTCTATTATTCCAATCTCGTATAGAGCGCGGAAACAGTGAACACCTATATCCTTCCGTACGAGCTCATTTTACCATGGGGATCGTTCCTCTTTATGTAGGTCGGCGTCAACAAAATATTTTCGCATTCGGAGGAGAAAGTTGGTGATTTAAATTTCGTGAGAAGATTGCTCCACAACGTAAAACGCCTGTGCTTTAATTATGTCCAGCCTAAATCCAGTAGCATTTCAGTGACACTCTCATGTTTCGCCATACCACAGAATTTGCTGCCCTTCTCTGAACTTTTCCAATGTACTCTGTCAAACCTATCTGGTAAGGATCCCACACTGCGCAGCAGTATAGAGGACGGAGAAGCGTAGTGTAGCCAGTCTCCTTAGTATATCTGTTACATTTCGTAAGTGTCCTGCCAATAAAACGCAGTCTTTGGTAAGCCTTCCCCACAATATATTCTATGTGTACCTTTCAATATAAGTTGTACCTAATTGTAATACCTAGGTATTTACTTGAATTTACGGCCTTTAGATTAGACTGATTTATTGTGTAACCGAAGATTAAAGGACTTCTTTTAGCACTCATGTGGATGACCTCACACTTTTCGTCATTTAGGGCAACTGCCAATTTTCGCACCATACATATTTCTTCTCCAAACCGTTTCGCAATTTGTATTGATCTTCTGATCCGTTTACTAGTCGATAAACAACAGCGTCATCTGCAAACAACCTAAGACGGCTGCTGATATTAACTCCCAAGTGGTTGATATAGATAAGGAGTAGCAAATGGCCTGTAACACTACCTTGGGGAACGCAAGAAATCATTTCCGTTTTTTCTCGATGACTTTCCGTCAGTCTCTACGAACTCTGACATCTCTGACAGGAAATCACGAATCGAGTCACATAACTGAGACAATATTCCATAAGCACGCAATTTCACAACAAACCGCGTGTGTGGTACAGTGTCAAAAGCCTT
This sequence comes from Schistocerca serialis cubense, assembly GCF_023864345.2. NCBI lineage: Eukaryota > Metazoa > Arthropoda > Insecta > Orthoptera > Acrididae > Schistocerca > Schistocerca serialis. The sequence goes on along the minus strand of NC_064648.1, from coordinate 139,412,719 downwards.
CCGGAAATCCAGAAGCCGGCCGGGGTGGCCGAGCGGTTCTAGGCGCTCCAGTCCGGAACCGACCGACCGCTACGGTCGCAGGTTCGAAACCTGCCTCGGGCATGGATGTCTGTGATGTCCTTAGGTTAGTTAGGTTTAATTAGTTCTACGTTGTAGGGGACTGATGACCTCAGCAGTTAGGTCCCATACTGCTCAGAGCCATTTGAACCATTTTTTTTTAATCCAGAAGTACGGAATCAGTTTGAAATCCCTTGTTAAAAGCACTCAACACTTCGTGCGACGAAAGAGCTAGTTGTGTTTCAAAAGAACGATGTTTTCTAAATCCGTGTTGACTATGTGTCAATACACTGTTTACTTCGCGGTAATTCATTGTTCGTACACAATATACATTCCAAAATCCTGCTGCATATCGATGTTAATGATACGGGCCTGTAATTAACTGCATTGCTCCTACCACCTTTCTTGAATATTCGTGTGACCTGTGACGTGTAAAGGGGGCTAATGACGACACATTGGGACAAAATTTCGCCACAATTCTGTCCGCCGAAGCGTCACGCGATAGGAAGGTCGTCACAGCTGGTCTTACCCCGATTTAACCCCTTCTTTTGATGGCCCTGCGATGGAGGTCAGAGCCGCGGCGTCCAAAGTTGAAATCACGCGATTTTCTAAAGAGTGGCCGAGCAAAACGTTTCAGACACACCGCCGTTCAGAATCGAAAAGAATAGACCTGAAGGAGTGGCACAAAGGAGATCAATGAACCCACCCTTTTCCTCGGGACGTTAATTTCCACACATTTTTCGGTCGAAAACTACAGCTAGATATTCTCGGCAAACTTCGACGCTACTGACACACTCGGACGTTTCAGTCCTTCTGTATGGACATTGTGGAGTTGCATCCCGTAAGGCGTGATCGCACCCCTTTCGGACTGCAGTAGCACCGTCATTTTCGCTCTTGTGTCCAGGATGGAGCCAATAGGGACTGTTGGAAACGATTCAACCAAACTCGAACGTCATAGGAAGAAGCAAAGGCTTGTTATACTTTTTCAGTTCTACCCATTCGCGGCCTCCTGTGGTAAGATGACAGAGGCGTATGAAATTGACACATGTGAGAATAAAATGACGGAGGGTCCCTCCAACAGCCACCATTTCGGTAAAACACTCAAAGCTGCCCGCCTACATATATTGCATAATCAGAAATCAGAAAAACTGTCCGAACAGACCTTGGAGGGCCCAACGGAACCGACCGGCCGCCGTGTCATTCTCGGCCCACAAGCGTCACTGAATGCAGATGCGGAGGGGCATGTGGTCAGCACACCGCTCTCCCGGCCGCATGTCAGTTTACGAGACCAGAGCCTCTACTTGTCATTCAAACAGCTCCTCAGTTTGCCTCAGAAGGGCTGAGTGCACCCTGATTGCCAAAAGCGCTCGGCAGACCGAATGGTCACCCATCGAAGTGCTAGCGCAGCCCGACAGCGCTTAACTTCGGGGATCGGTGTTACCACTGAACTCAGAGATGTGTCAAACGGTTGCCTACCTGTAGACGCCTCAGAATGCTTCACAAATTTCCTCAATGAAGATGCATTTTTAAAATTTTCGCTAAATGTGCGCAGGTACCAGCGACAGTTTTGGAAAACTGCGGGGTCTTGGAGGGATGCTTTACCGTTTTATCTTCAGCTGTATGAATGTCACACCTCTGTGTGAGCACACCAGAGGAGCATGTGAAACATTAGCATAAAAAGCCCTTGGCTGCTTCGGATCACGTTCGCATATCGTCGAATGTGGGTCCACTCTGTACACAAGAGAGAAAACAGCGGTAGCACTGCACTAAAAAACGGGTGCGATTGCGTTTAATGGAGCTGCAGCGTTACAGTGTCCATGCAGAAGGATCGAAACGTCCGAGTGCGTCACCACTCTCAGAGATAGTCAAGAATATCTAGCTGTCGTTTTCGACTCCGCAATGTGTAGAAAACAACGGCCCAGGGATAGGGGTGGATTCATTGACGCCCTTTGTGCTACTCCCCTGAGGTCTTTCCCTTTCCATTCTAAGCGGCAGTGTATCTGAAATGTTTCCCTGGGTCGGTCATAAGAAAACGGCGTGATTTCAACGCCGGCCGTCGCGGTTGTGACCTCCATTGCAGGGACCCAAAAAGAGGGGGCGAAATGTTTTGCTTTGTGGTTTTGTTTTTCTTTGGGGAGTAAAGAACAACTGGGGTCATACGCGCCCAGGTCAGAACTTTAGAACACGAAGACAAAGAGGAGTTAAAAAACGACATAAGAGAAGACAGTTAAAACGTGGACGTGGAGAAATGGCTAAAAAAGACATCATACAGAAACGAACGTCGAAAAACTAAAAATTAAGTGGCCTTCGCCATATTGCTTTGGCAGACAAAAAGTAAAACGCGGTCGCCAGCCAGCGCGTCATTGGCTAAAACGGCCGATCACTCAGACGGCAAACCCAAGCGGGAACGTAAACGCTTAAAAAATGGGGATTCCGCCAGGAAATGGCGTTCAAAGTGCAAAGTGGAGGGATAGCGCCACTTATCCAATGACGATGGCTAAAAAGTCAGTGCCCAATACTCAGCCTAGTTAAAATGACCTCCTCCCGGCGGGAGGGCCGAGAGAAGGCCGTCGAAGCCGCTGGGAGAGGCTTAGTAAGCCGGAGCTTTTCCCCGTGAAGGGAGGACGATTGGAGCTGTCAAAGGGACACCACCTCCTGACAGACGGCAACACAGCCATCATCGGAGGGAATACAGGAACTAGCAGGCTGAGGTACAGTACGAGGACTGCAGCTTTGGCAGCAGCGTCAGCAGCCTCGTTTGCTGGCAGACCGATGTGGCCAGGGACCCACATAGACATCACACTGCTTCCACCAAGAGTGAGCGAGTGACATTTTTCCTGGACCTGCTCCGCTAAGGGACGGCTGGTGTACAGCGCACGTAGACTTTGAAGGGCGCTGAGAGAGTCTGAGCAGAGGACACAACTGAAAAGTCTGTGTCGCCGGATGTACTCCGTGGCCCGATACAGGCCGAAGGGCTCTGCTGTAAATACCGATCAGAGTGCCGGAAGCCGGTATCGAAAGACACGGGTGTCGATGACGAAGGCACACCCGACCCCAACGTCACTCCGAGAGCCGTAAGTGTTTACGGGCTGTGACGTCTTTCTCATCTTGTGACATGCCCACAGCTGCGTTGGAAAGCGTTGTGGTGGAGTTTGGCGCCGGTGTGACACCTTTAACCGACTTTACAAGTCACGTGAACTTCTGCTGAGATCTGGCCGTTCTTTCGCCCGTGTCGATACCTCGCTGTTGGAAGCGTCGCCGAGCCACAAGGAGACTTCGGAGGGCGGCCCACTTCTGCACCACTACAGAGGAAGATTGTAGGCACCTTTGAGCAACATTTCAAGCATATACATTGCAGTCAGAGACCTTTACGGGGTTCCGAAAAAGTTATCTTTTAATCTTGTTGCGCAGTGTACTTCCTAGGACTCTCTGCCCATACCACCTACAATGAATGTGTACATTGTAGAGTAAATACGGCTCCGAATAATATTCTGCGCTACCGTGCATACACTTTGTTTGATGATTCTACTGCAGTTACGGCGGAATCGGATGGCTGGTAAAAAACATCCAATGACTAACTAGAGTGCATTTCAGCCAATTAATTCCGTCCAAATGACTTCGCAGAAAGACTCATCTTCGACCACTATTGAAAAAAAGTTTTTATGCATTGGATCGTACAGGGTGTAACAAAAATGCATAGCACCAATCACAGGACACATTCTGTGTTGTCCTGCCCACTCGTCTCTTATAGGGTGCCGAAAGGATGCTGCTTTCTCGGACTGCTACACAACAATTCGGCAACGGCCTTGCTGCAGTGGATACGCCGGTTCCCGTCAGGTCACCGAAGTTAAGCGCTCTCGGCCGGGCCGCCGTGCGCTGTTGCCATTTTTTTGAGGTGCACTCAGCCTCGTGATGCCAACTGAGGAGCTACTCGACCGAATAGCAGCGGCTCCGGTCTCAGAAAGCCATCGTAACGGCCGGGAGAGCGGTGTGCTGACCACACGCCCTTCCTGTATGCATCCTCAGCTGAGGATGACACGGCGGTCGGATGGTCCCGACGGGCCACTTGTGGCCTGGAGACGGGGTGCTGCTGTGGTTTGTACAACAATTCAAGCAAATCACATTAATAGTTTTTATTACAATAAAGAAGACTGACAATACTTAACTCTGTATTACAATTACGCGTCGCAGGCGATGGGCTACATGCTTTATACAATGTGCGTGTAAGCTATTGATACGAGGCACTTGTCTCAGTACAACAGTTGGGGTGGCGACTCTGCTGCTGTGCTGGTACTGCGTGGCCAAGACTGGCAGGAGCGGCGCTTGTATTCTCCTCTTGTAGAGGCCGCTCCTGTCGTGGTGCGGTCCTAGTCAGCGAGCTCGACGTCCTCTCACTGGCTTCTCTGCTCCTGCGTTCTTCATCCTGATGCCGGCGCTTGTGGTTATGCCAGAACACATTCCTCACATGTAGGTGATGAAAATGTTTTTGTCTGAACATGAGTCTGGAAACACTTTGTTTCCGTATTACTACTCATTAAGACGGGAAACACAAATGGACAGAACGAACGACCATACTACATGCAATTCACAGGAGATGTTCAATATGCCCCTGATGCATTGTCATAGTGAATCTCGGACCCGTTGATGTACCGCTGGAATATTGCATACGGTCCTTCAGCCTTCCATAATATGGGCACAGAGGCTCTTGAACGTCTTCTACTGTGGTTCCATATACCAGAGGTTTCAAATGTCACTACAAATAAAATTCGATGGGGCTTAGGTCTGGAGAGCGTGGAGTCCAGGCAACTGTCCATCTCTACCTATCCAACGAAAGACGTTATGTAGAGGCCGACCAACACTAAAATGAGGATATGCTCCATAATGTTTCGTTGCACAGCTAAAGTCACATCTGCTAACAGATCAGGTACAACATTCTCTGCGAAATTATGGTAACTTTGTCCGTTGAGCCTGGGTGGAAAAAATTTAGACCGTACCAAACAGTCACGAACAACGTCGGCCCAAACACTGACAGAAAATCTGTGTTGACGACTTGCTTCAACAGTTTCGTGAAGACAGACGTCTGTCCATACGTGCCGATTGTGGAAACTTACAGTCTGATCTCGATGAAAAGACGCGTCATCTGTGAACAGCACCGTTGCACTAAAACTAGGGTTTACAATTTAATGAATAAACCAATCGCAGGAGAGTACCTGTGCGGGAAAATGAGCTGCTGACAGCGCCTGCACACGCTGTGAGTGGCACAGATACACGTCCAGTGATATTATACTGAGTGCACAATCCGAAAATTACCTCGAGCAATTAAACAGAGAACCGACTCGTGGAGATAACATCTTGGACCTACTGATAACAAACAGACCCGAACTTTTCGACTCTGTAAGCGCAGAACAGGGAATCAGTGATCATAAGGCCGTTGCAGCATCCCTGAATATGGAAGTAAATAGGAATATAAAAGAAAGGGAGGAAGATTTATCTGTTTAGCGAGAGTAATAGGAAGCAGATTTCAGACTACCTAACAGATCAAAACGAAAATTTCTGTTCCGACCCTGACAATGTTCAGTGTTTATGGAAAAAGTTCAAGGTAATCGTAAAATGCGTTTTAGACAGGTATGTGCCTAGTAAAACTGTGAGGGACGGGAAAGAACCAGCGTGGTTCAACAAAAAAGTTAGGAAACTACTGCGGAACCAAAGAGAGCTTTACTGCAAGTTTAAACGCAGCCAAAACCTCAGACAAACAGAAGCTAAACGATGTCAAAGTTAGCGTAAGGAGGGCAATGCGTGAAGCGTTCAGTGAATACGAAAGTAAAATTCTATGTACCGACTTGGCTGAAAATCCTAGGAAGTTGTGGTCTTACGTTAAATCAGTAAGTGGATCCAAACAGCATATCCAGACACTCTGCGATGATGATGGCATTGAAACAGAGGATGACAAGCGTAAAGTTGAAATACTAAACACTTTTTCCAAAGCTGTTTCACAGAGGAAGACCGCACTGCAGTTCCTTCTCTAAATCCTCGCACGAACGAAAAAATGGCTGACATCGAAATAAGTGTCCAAGGAATAGAAAAGCAACTGGAATCACTCAACAGAGGAAAGTCCACTGGACCTAACGGGATACCAGTTCGACTCTACACAGAGTACGCGAAATAATTTGCCCCCCTTCTAACGGCCGTGTACCGCAAGTCTCTAGAGGAACGGAAGGTTCCAAATGATTGGAAAAGAGCACAGGTAGTTCCAGTTTTAAAGAAGGGTCGTCGAGCAGATGCGCAAAACTATAGACCTATATCTCTGACGTCGATCTATTGTAGAATTTTAGAACATGTTTTTTGCTCGCGTATCATGTCGTTTCTGGAAACCCAGAGTCTACTCTGTAGGAATCAACATGAATTCCGGAAACAGCGATCGTGTGAGACCCAACTAGCTTTATTTGTTCATGAGACCCAGAAAATATTAGATACAGGCTCCCAGGTAGATGCTATTTTCCTTGACTTCCGGAAGGCGTTCGATACAGTTCCGCACTGTCGCCTGATAAAGTAAGAGCCTACGGAATGTCAGACCAGCTCTGTGGCTGGATTGAAGAGTTTTTAGCAAACAGAACACAGCATGTTGTTCTCAATGGAGAGACGTCTACAGACGTTAAAGTAACCTCTGGCGTGCCACAGGGGAGTGTTATGGGACCATTGCTTTTCACAATATATATAAATGACCTAGTAGATAGTGTCGGAAGTTGCATGCGGCTTTTCGCGGATGATGCTGTAGTATACAGAGAAGTTGCAGCATTAGAAAATTGTAGCGAAATGCAGGAAGATCTGCAGCGGATAGGCACTTGGTGCAGGGAGTGGCAACTGACCCTTAACATAGACAAATGTAATGTACTGCGAATTCATAGAAAGAAGGATCCTTTATTGTATGATTATATGATAGTGGAACAAACACTGGTAGCAGTTACTTCTGTAAAATATCTAGGACTATACGTGCGGAACGATTTGAAGTGGAATGATCATATAAAATTAATTGTTGGTAAGGCAGGAACCAGTTTGAGATCCTTCGGGAGAGTCCTTAGAAAATGTAGTCCATCAACAAAGGAGGTGGCTTACAAAACACGATCTGTACCAGGTCAGGTTGACAGAGGAGATAGAGAAGATCCAAAGAAGAGCGCCGCGTTTCGTCACAGGGTTATTTGGTAAGCGTGACAGCTTTACGGAGAAGTTTAGCAAACTCGAGTGGCAGACTCTGCAAAAGAGGCGCTCTGCATCGCGGTGTAGCTTGCTCTCCAGGTTTCGAGAGGGTGTGTTTCTGGATGAAGTATCGAATATATAGCTTCCCCCTACTTATACCTCCCGAGGAGATCACGAATGTAAATTTAGAGAGGTTCGAGGGCGCACGGTGGCTTCCCGGCAGTCGTTCTTCCCGCGAACCGTACGCGAGTGGAACAGGAAAGGGAGGCAATGACAGTGGCACGTAAAGTGCCCTCCGCCACACACCGTTGGGTGGCTTGCGGAGTATAAATGTAGATGTTCCTCGTGTCAGACTCGCCTGGCCATCGTACAGTGCTAGAGCTACACGTCCTGTTCTGACGCTAGGGTCGCCGCCGACAGCCGCCTCCCGCTGCGGTGCCCTCGTCTTCCCAGGCCTCCCACGGTCGCGAGTAACAGGCCCGAACGCCCCACGCCCCCTGAGTCGACGATCAGGGGCTTAAAACGTTTACCTGTCGGGGCACCTTCGTCCTGGAAATCTCTTCCCGTACAAACACTGAACACGGTCGCCATTGCCGTCAGCTGATCCATACATCAAACGGGCTTCTGCCATCTCTGAACTTGTGTACACTGCCATTGCACCAGCCACGTCCGTCATTAACTTAAAAAAATGGTTCAAATGGCTCTAATCACTATGGGACTTAACATCTGACGTCATCAGTACCCTAGACTTAGAAGTACTTAAATCTAACTAGCCTAAGGACATCACACACATTCATGCCCGAGGCAGGATTCGAACCTCCGACTGCAGCAGCAGCGCGGTTCCAGACTGAAGCACCTAGAGCCACTCGGCCACAGCGGCCGACTGTGATTAACTCTACATAGTAACCTCTGTGCCGGCAACGGTCGTACTGAACACAGGAAAAGTTGATGTTAACTGAAAACAAGTAATGACGTACGTCGCGTGGAAACAGGGACATGTGAAACAAAACACTGGCGGTGCACTGCGTAATCAGACGCCGCCAAGAGTGCACGCCCCCCATGATTCTAATGTTCTGCTCTTGTGTGTTTCCCATCATTAACGAGTTGGTGAAAATCAAATGTAATATGCAAACAAAGCGATGCAAGACCCATTTTCATATAACATGATTTCTTCGTCTACGTATGAGGAATGTGTGCTGCAATTTTTACCGTAGATTTTTGTTACTGCCCGAATAACTCGTTAAATATTTCGATGTTCTACTTAATTTCCTATCTCTGAATTTTTTCGTTGAATTTTGGTACATCCTTTATTAGGAAAACATTTTGGTGAAATACTGTTACATTAATGACTAGCTAACTTGGCAGTGCTTCGCAGTCGCTAAATATACGTTGGAATTGGATATGCATCCTACTCCGGAAATTTTGTCCAGAGCCAAATTTGCTACTTCGATCTCTTTGGAGGTTGGCGCTCTAAAGTGTATGTAATAACTCATAACACGAAAGTAAGAGACTCATTTGTTTTAGGTTTTGGATTTTGTTTTTAAGTTTGTTGTAAATTCTTCTACAGAAAACAATTACAAAACTGCAGAATACACCAAATGTCTCGTTCGTTTGGACACTGCGTGGTAAGATAACAGTATGAAGTAGTTCTCTTAACTAATGATTCATGAAAGGGCAAAATAAACTGATCATGTTAAAACTTGTCTGATTATTTAAAAATGCCTTGCTGTCTTACCTAAACCGACCACAATGAGGAGAACAAAAGAGCCCATTTATACAGCACATCTATTCTATTATATAGGGTGAAGTGAAATTCGTGCACCCGGGCTTCGCAGCGTGACTCCTCACGTACCAGGGATAAAAAGAGTCTCTCACAAAATTTCGTCCGGCGAGTACATCCGGCAGAAAAAGGACGTTAAAGAGTGGCAATCTGGCAACACTATAGCCACATGTCTAGTAACTACCTCTAACAGCACATGTTACTTGTGCTGAGCATTTCGTGTGTCGGCACAGTAGTTCAGCGTGTTCGGTCAGAGAGCTGGTTTGCCTCTGTAATGAAAAAAAACTGAATGAAAGGCCCAACAACGAATTTGAACAACAACGAACAAAATGAAAAAAAGAAGAAAAGTACAGTGCACAGAGTGTTGGGTTAGCGTGCAGGAGGTTGGGGGTTCAACCCTGGGTTGGGGCGCATTTTTTTATTTGATAATTTCATTCTGACATTTCATACTGTAATATATACCGTTTCTGATGTCGCATGTATCTTAAATTTACAACATTTTCTACTGCTGAACTCAACATATACGTGGTTAGACAAATAAGAAATAAACAGTTGAAACAATTAATGAGACCATGGTTATAACACATAGAAACAGTAACCGAGTTTGGACATTATCAGCAAAGCATGTTGCTAGTCCTACCGGTAACGTAAGGCCCTAACGAAATTATATAGGTTTTCGTTTGTATATATGTTTCGTTTTTCGTGTTTCTCTTATTGTTGTTCCTTGAACCATTTTACATGGCCATTTGTCGTATTTTTTGTTCGGGTAAAACATTGCAGGACAGGCATAATAATTTATACGTAGCATCGACACATTGATTTTGAGTTCAAATTTCTGTATGTCATGCACTTGTGATGCCACATTCAGACTGTGTATTCTGGTGTGATCTCTTCCGCTAGTTTGCACTGATATGTGGGACAGTATGAAGGAAAACATCAGCATGATAGATGGAGCAGAAGTAGAAGGAAATTTTTTTACATGTGCTACAGACTATATATAAATTGAAAAAGAAAGAAAAAAATTATGTCATATTATATAAGAGAAGCAGAGAGGAAAGTGTGAGTAAACAATATAAATTTTATAGGGCACATAGTACAGGAAATCATTCAAAAAAATTATGAGTAGTTGGCACTTTCCACTAAGTAATGCTTGTATCCTAGACAGTATAGTGCAAATAATGAGGAAAAAAATCACTGTTAGTAGTACTGAGCATACTTTTGACACTGATTTGACTGCGAGTATGACAGACGTTTGGTGAGAAGCACTTTGTATCACTGATTTCACTAAGAAGAAACACTTTATACTACTATACTTCACTATTTGAGGCGAGAGCAGAAAGCACTTTATCTTTTCTGTAGCACTCAATCACTGTCAGTGCACGCGTTCTTCTCGTGGTGAGTGTGGTGGGGTGAGGTGGCTGGTGGCGGTGCTGAGGGCCACAGGCCGGGGAGGACTCTGGCGGTCGCTGTCTGCAGTCGAATCTGCAGCAAGTTTGTGAAGTTCTCGCGGTAGCGCCTGTGCTGCCGGGCCGTCTCGTTCTCCTCCCAGAGGTCCACCAGGGAGGCCAGCTGCGACGGCGTGTGCTGTCATGGCGAGGATCCAGAGAGTCGCCAGTCGTTTGGGTCGTGGAAGTGGGCTGCAGTCTGGGGCGGTGATTGCCTCCACTGTGGTGCTTCCCGGCGCCGTTTGAAACGTCCCCTTAGAACAATTAATGAATGATTGTGCTGATAAACCTCTTACGTTAATTGATTTTCAAACAGCTGAGCAAAACTGAACGTACTCAGACATTTCTCTCTTTACTTATTCTGATCATCACTAAACCGACACACAATATTTTTAGCGCAACGCAATCTGACTTAACAATCCCTACAAAAGAATGGCGCCGGTTGACAATAACCTATACCTTTCATGAATCACTTACCTCACAAAAATCTTCATTACTCGAACTACTGTAATACAGCGAGCGCAAATTCTGCCAGCTAAATAAAAGATTCTAACTACTGAAGTCACTGTCGATGTGGGCCACCATCTGCTGGCACGCTTCCCATATGTTGGCGGCATTCCCGCAGGTGAATCGGTGCTCGAGGCTGTCGGTCGTGGCGCATACGTCCCACTTGTCACTTGCGACGAGTTTTATCTCCGCGAGTCTTTGGCTGGTTGGAACCGTTCTGTTGACTATTTTGTACCATGTCTCCTTCGCATGTTTAGGCGACACGTTTTCCGAGACGTTTGCCCATATTTGTTCCCAATTGTATTGCGGGAGTTTTGTTTTTTGCCGGCTTCCCCCTGAGGGCCTTGCGTATTCTCTTGGCTGTTCTGTGGCTGGGGTTCGCCACGGTGTCCAGAACGTAACTTTTGTTGGCGTAGTGCAGCCTGACGTGTCGCATTCTGCCTCGTGTCGACCGGCGCTTCTCCTGATGCGGTCTTGTATCCTGCAATGATGTTGGCTGTGACGCTGTCAGGGTTATTGTCCTGGATGGCGAGCGTTCGTTTTAGTAGAATGGCTGCACATTTGGTCTTTTATATCAACTAGACCTAGCCCCGTTCTTTCGTTGGCAGCGAGCACGTTGCTTGCGCCACTTTGAATATATTTCGACGCCACATCAGGCAGTACACTGCGCCCCTAAGTGCTCGCGCAGTTTCGGCCGGGATGCTTAAGATTTGCGCCAGGTACCATGCTTTCTACAGGATCGTCGTGTTTATCAGCTCTATTTTCTGGTGGATTGTTAGTTTCCGGTTCGCGCGCTGCCTGGAGAGATCTCTTATGGTGTGTAGCACGTCTCTCCAGTTGTATGTGGACAAGACTGTATAAATATTCCAAGAACGTTGTGGCTTTCTGCTATTTTGTACCACTGGCTGTCTGGTTTGAGTCGACGATTCCTATCGGCAGTAGCACTGTTTGTTGGTTTGGGCGCCTGACGCTTTTTGGAATGTGTTCATGATGGTTTCTACTCTGCCAATATCTTCCTGATCTTCAATAAAGATGCCTAGGTCATCAGCGTAGGCTATACATGCTATTGCTTTGTCTTCTACGGAGAATCCTCTGATGTCATTTGTGAGTTTCCGCAGCAGCGGGTCCAGTGCTGTAGCGAATAGAACCATTGACAGTGGACAGTCTTGCCTCACGGATCTTTCCAGTTTTATCTGTTTTGTTTTCCAACTATTGATTATTACTGTCGATCTCCCAGTACTTAGTATCTTCTGGGTGATTATGATGAATTTTTGCCCAAACCCGAGTCTCTTTAGTGTCTCTACCAGGTATTTTTGATCGATCGTGTCGAAGGCCTTGTTGAAGCCCACCGAAATTATGGCACCTGCGCCTCTGGTGGTGGCTGCCTGTGCTATTATGTCCCTGTAGGTGCATGTGGCGTCAAATATATTTTTCCCTGGTACCGCACATGTTTGCCACGGACTCATGACTTTCCTCATCGCCGATTTCAGGTTGTTTGCGATGCATTTCGCTATTATTTTATAGTGGGCGTTGAGGAGCGCAATCGGGCGAAACTCTTCAATGCGGCGGGCGGCTCTCCTCTTCGGGATGGGGGTTACGGTCCCTTCGGCCAGCCCAGGTGGAATTTGCGCCCCATCGAGTATCTCGTTCACCATCTCCGTGAACTGCACTCCCCGTACGTCCCAGTACGAGGGGCAGAACTGGAGCGGGATGCCGTCGGCGGCCGGTGCTGTTGCTCTGGCGCTGGTCTCCATCGTCTCTGTGACGTCGTCCTCGTCGACATTCTCTGTCAGCAGCGGCCTGTCCGCGTCTGTCAGCACGCTCCTCGTCTGCTGCAGAATTCCAGCAGTCGCCGCGTCGTCTGTCGCTTCTCGACGGAACATCTCGGAAATAGCCTTCGATGTGTTTTGTTAATTCCGTTTCCGTCGTGAGCGTCTGCCTCTGCTTGTCCTGCAGCTCACTTGCGCACTTTCCTGCGGCTCTCTTCCTTTCCCTATTTACAGGGTGTCCAGAAAAGGACTCCCTGATTCCAAAATTAAATATCTCGAAAAGAAAGATCGATAGAAAATGGTTTAAATGGCTCTGAGCACTATGGGACTCAACTGCTGAGGTCATTAGTCCCCTAGAACTCAGAACTAGTTAAACCTAACTAACCTACGGACATCACACACATCCACGCCCGAGGCAGGAGTCGAACCTGCGACCGTAGCGGTCTCGCGGTTCCAGCCTGCAGCGCCAGAACCGCGCGGCCACTTCGGCCGGCAGAAAGATCGATAGAGGAATGCAGTAAACGGTATGTCTATTGTGAAAGCTGTAAGAAAGTTTATACAGCAGTTTGATATATTAGTTACAAAAGCTGCTAGCAGATGGGGCCTAAATTCGCCATACGTAATACTTAGTATAAATAGTGATCCGAAGCCCAGAGCGATGTTCCACTATTGAAACGTGAAAGGAGGTTAGCGTACCGAAGGAAGAGATTAAAACCATCTACTCCATTGAACAACGCGTTTTTGTGGTGCTAGAGTACCACAGGTTAGAAGAGAGTCCTACGGCAACAAGGCGAAGTTCTCAAGCACGATTTAATGTTCCAAAAGGATCCGATGCGAAAACCATTCGTACACTCTTCGCAAAATTTCAACGAACAGGCAGCGTGACTGATGATCTAGTGGGGCATGTTGGCCGCAAGCAAACCGCAGTTACGCCTGAAAATATCGCCAAAGTTTCTGGAATTATTCAGCGAAATCCAATGTCATCTGTCCGTAGAATTGCATCTGAGACTGGTTTGAAGCGTTCCAGCACACAGAAAATACTGAGAAAGAGCCTACACATGTTTCCATTCAAAATTCAAACGCACCAGGCCATACCCGTACGAGCTGTGCAACAAAGGGTTGCCTTTGCTAATCAGATGATCACAATGATTTTTGGGAACAATGTTAAAGAATGTTTCTCCTTTATATAGGGTGATTTTTACCACCATGTGCAAACTCTAGCGATTGATCGATGAGAGGATACGGAACAAAAATAGTCTAACGGACTTGTGTATGGAAAGGCATGGTTTCGATGCTAGAGGCCACTTACTGAATCGTTACAGAGAATGCATGGTTTCCTCCTAGAGGGTGGTACTGTTCCTCGTATGTCATGCCCTAGCGCCCTCTCAAGCCACAGTAATTGGTAACGTTGTGTCCGATTCACTTCTCTTGCTGATTCACCCTGTAGTGGACGTGATGGAGCGTCATTCACAATGCTCCTACATTCGAATCGAGAGCTTGCCGACATGGTGTCTACTTACGGAAAGGCAAATAGCAACGGGCTGCTGGAAGTAACGTTGTATCAGATCTGTTCCCGCCAACAACCACAGCTCTCAATGAAACTGGCAGAAGTAAAGCTGTGAGGACGGGGCGTGAGTCGTGCTTGGGTAGCTCCGTTGGTAGAGCACTTGCCCGCGAAAGGCAAAGGTCCCGAGTTCGAGTCTCGGTCCGGCACACAGTTTTAATCTGGCAGGAAGTTTCATATCAGCGCACACTCCGCTGCAGAGTTAAAATCTCATTCTTGCACAGTTCTCAATGTTTGCAACAGTGTTTCGCCGTTTGTCTGAGACGGGGTCGTTTCAGGAAGCTAGAAATCATGAAGGACGTACCCCAAATGTTTGGACACCAGACTTGGAGGAAAATGTGACTAACACTGTGGAAGGCGACTGCCGTGTCAGTACCATAAAGTTGCCCCCACCCCCACCCCCCCCCCCCCCACCCCCAGTACAAGGTGCGTCAGACGACCGTGTGGGACATTCTCGATGACAACTGTTGCTACCCTATGACAGCGTGTGCAGGGCTTACTAGCGGCAGCCTTTCCACATCGGGATCAGCTTTTGTCACTGGTTTCTCCGACTGGCAACCACGATTCCGGGATCTGTGTCATCCATCCTATCCACAGATGAGGCCACCGTTACGCGGAGTGGCATCATCAGCTTTCGGGACAGTCATCTGTGCCATATTATGCAGAACCCGCAGCGTATGGTGACAGCGAATGACCAGCGTCGGTGCAGCCGGAATGTGTGGGCCGGAATAACTGGCGACCGTATTTTGGGATCGATCTTCCTTCCAAGACACATAACAGGCCGGAACTTCCTGTGGCTGACTTTATCCCCCCTGCTGGAAGAAGTGCCGTCGATGATTCGGAGAATTGTACGGCTACTACATGCAGATGCTCCAGCTCACATCGCCGCCAACGCCCGGACGCGTCTGAGTCTTGTCCTCCCTTACTGGTGGGTCACATCGAGGCGGGGTGGTTCCAGTCGCATGGCCTGCTCGTTCACCGGACCTCAACCCGTGCGGTTTCTGGTTAGGGGGTCATCTCAGTAGCATCACGCAGGCAGAGCCCACTCCAGATGTGGAGACGCTGGAGCAGTGTATCCGTGCTGCCTGTGACACTGTCCGGGTGCAGCCTGGCCAGTGCGGACGTGTCACACAGAGCACGCTGCAGCGCGTACACGGATGAGATGAGGCACACGGGAAACGTTTCCAACACATATTGTAACTGCGGCTACATGCGACAGCGCGTATTATACCGCAGTCTCTGCAACTATGTACGAGTGTAGTTCAGTAACTAACGTCCCACATTTTTTAAAAATTTTTAAAATACACAGACAAACGTCCTAGTGGGTGCTTCACATTTGATGTTTGTTCCCTGGGCCGGGAGGTTTAGAACCGTTGTGGCAAGTGGCAGAGCCGTAGTACAGCGTCAAAATGGCTTCTACATACAACCCACGTTACAAGCAGCGTGCGTTATTGAATTCTTGTGTGCAGAAACAGAAACCGTGGTGAACATCCATAAACATTTGTTTGCAGTGTTTGGCGATGCTGCAGTTCATAGGAGTACAGTTGGGTGATGAGTTAGAGCCTCAGGAAATGCTGAAACACAGCTCCACGATCAGCCCCGCTCAGGACGTCCTGTAGCAGCCACTGTTCAAGACATGCTGAATCGTGTGGATGCCATTATTCGTGCCGACCGACGCATCACAACTCGACAACTGGCTCTACTGTTGTCGGTCAGCATTGGAAGAGCGTCTGCAATGATGGAGACTCTCAGATAGTCAAAGAGGTGCTCACGAAGGGTTCCACGAATGCTCACAGCGGGCCACAAGATTCAAATAAAGACCATTTCATCTGAATTGTAGGAGCGTTTAGAAGACGACGGAGACACACTTCTGTCATGGATCGTTACAGGGGACGAAAGCTGGATGCACCACTTTGCGCCGGAAACAAAAAGGCAGTCCATGGAGTGCCATCATCCTCATTCGCCACAAAAGAGAAAAATCAAGACAACCATCATTGCTGGAAGAGTCATGGTGACAGTCTTCTTAGATTTTGATGATGTTATTCTCGTGGATGTGATTCCAAGACGGTTAACCATCAATTCAGAGGCGTACGTGAAGACTTCGAATAAATTCCAGAACCGTTTCGGATGTGTTCGATCGGACAAGAATCCAGTATAAAACTTGCTCCAACACGATAATGCACGCCCACACACAAGTGTGAGAACCCGGGAAGACATCGCCCCATTGGGTTGGAAATCATTGCGTCATCCACCCTACAGTACAGACCTTGCATCCTCGGACTTGCATCTCTTTGGGCCGCCTAAAGACTCTGTGTGGGGAACAGACTTGGAAGATGAAGAGAGTGTCAGTCATGCAGTGAAAACATGGCTTCGCCTACAGGACAAGGGCTTTAATAGCAGGGAATAGATGCTCTTCCACAACGATGGCGTGCAGCCATAGAACGTGATGGAGACTATGTAGAAAAGTAGGACTTGGACAAGACAAGTTCATGTACAGGGTTGTTGTTGTTGTGGTCTTCAGTCCTGAGACTGGTTTGATGCAGCTCTCCATGCTACTCTATCCTGTGCAAGCTTTTTCATCTCCCAGTACCTACTGCAACCTACATCCTTCTGAATCTGCTTAGTGTATTCATCTCTTGGTCTCCCTCTACGATTTTTACCCTCCACGCTGCCCTCCAATACTAAATTGGTGATCCCTTGATGCCTCAGAACATGTCCTACCAACCGATCCCTTCTTCTGGTCAAGTTGTGCCACAAACTTCTATTCTCCCCAATCCTATTCAATACTTCCTCATTAGTTATGTGATCTACCCATCTAATCTTCAGCATTCTTCTGTAGCACCACATTTCAAAAGCTTCTATTCTCTTCTTGTCCAAACTATTTATTGTCCATGTTTCACTTCCATACATGGCGACACTCCATACAAATACTTTCAGAAATGACTTCCTGACAGTTAAATCAATACTGGATGTTAACAAATTTCTCTTCTTCAGAAACGCTTTCCTTGCCATTGCCAGCCTACATTTTATATCCTCTCTACTTCGACCATCATCAGTTATTTTGCTTCCCAAATAGCAAAACTCCTTTACTACTTTAAGTGCCTCATTTCCTAATCTAATTCCCTCAGCATCACCCGACTTAATTCGACTACATTCCATTATCCTTGTTTTGCTTTTGTTAATGTTCATCTTATATCCTCCTTTCAAGACACTGTCCATTCCATTCAACTGCTCTTCCAAGTCCTTTGCTGTCTCTGACAGAATTACAATGTCATCAGCGAACCTCAAAGTTTTTATTTCTTCTCCATGAATTTTAATACCTACTCCGAATTTTTCTTTTGTTTCCTTTACTGCTTGCTCAATATACAGATTGAACAACATCGGGGAGAGGCTACAACTCTGTCTTACTCCCTTCCCAACCACTGCTTCCCTTTCATGTCCCTCGACTCTTATAACTGCCATCTGGTTTCTGTACAAATTGTAAATAGCCTTTCGCTCCCTGTATTTTACCCCTGCCACCTTTAGAATTTGAAAGAGAGTATTCCAGTCAACATTGTCAAAAGCTTTCTCTAAGTCTACAAATGCTAGAAACGTAGGTTTGCCTTTCCTTAATCTTTCTTCTAATATAAGTCGTAAGGTCAGTATTGCCTCACGTGTTCCAGTGTTTCTACGGAATCCAAACTGATCTTCCCCGAGGTTGGCTTCTACTAGTTTTTCCATTCGTCTGTAAAGAATTCGTGTTAGTATTTTGCAGCTGTGACTTATTAAGCTGATAGTTCGGTAATTTTCACATCTGTCAACACCTGCTTTCTTTGGGATTGGAATTATTATATTATTCTTGAGGGTGACTATAATTAAAGTTAAACTTTCAAACCGCTGCAGAAATAACGCCACTGGTCAGAATAAAATCAAATTGCAACGGAATATTAGCGGAGAAGGGGGAAAATCTATTGTAGAAGAAAAATAAATAGTTACAGAACGTAGCAATAGATGGCGCTGTAAGCGTCCTAGTTTAATAGAGGTCGACTACAAATGAATCATAGAACAAAGCCTAAGGTGTACGTTTGACGTCAAACAATCTGTACTGCTCAATGTGCATTGGTGTATAGGTGTCATACTGTTAATTACGTAAGCCCATCCACCATGACAAGGTCATATCACATGGATTGAGAAAAATCAGTTTTCAATCGTCCTGAGGACAATAACCGCATAATCAGCATCAATAATAATGAAATCGGATTATTAATTTCCTTGTGACTGGAGGAAAACGTGTTCAATATGCTGTCCACCGTTTCAGTTGAAATGGAGAAACAGCATGTTCCACACCTCTTCAAAGTGTTTCCGGGATCACGTTCAGAATGTGTTGCGCAGTGCGTGCCTTCAGTGCAGCTAAGTTCGCAGTCTCAACACGGGACGCAACATCTTTCAGACAGCCGCACAGCCAGAAGTCACACGGATCAAGATCAGGTGATAGAGACGGCCAGGCTGTAAAGAAATGGCGGCTGATAATTCTAGCATTTCCGAAATGGCGCTTCAGCAGCTGCTTAATTGGATTTTCACTGTGCGGAGGTGCGCCATCTTGCATAAAAATGATTTCATCCACACATCCACGCTGTTGGAGAGCTGGAATTTAAAGACACTGATAGCACTTAGCAGTGACGGTACAACAGGAGCAGAAGCAGCTGTCTCTTACAAAAATTATGGCCATATGAAAAACGATACCGTAAACCCGCAACACACAGATACCTTTTCAGCATGAAGTGGTACTGGTTGATTTGCCTGTGGATTTTCCGTTGCCGTTATTCGACAATTCTGTGTACTGACATATCCTGTCTGATGAAAGTGGGCTTCATCTGTCCACAAAATCTTGCACGGTCAATCATTGACCACTTCCGTGCGAGCAAGAAATTCTAAAGCAAAGGTCTCTCTTGCTGGCAGGTCAATAGGAAGCAACTCGTCCGCATCCGAAATTCTGAATGGATAGCAAGGAAGAATGTTTCGTAGGATTTTACGCACCGTGCTCACGGGTGTGTCCAACGTTCTGGCAGTTCTCCGTGCACCACACGTTTGCACTCCACCACTCGTCTCCACCCGCATTACTGTGGCTTCTGCAGAGCGACGTGTACACAGCCATCATTCTTGTAATGCAGCTTTACGACTAGAGCGCGATCCTGCACTGACACAGTCACGGCGAACGTTGCAGATGCGGAAGGAGTAAAAGCCGTACACCCGGCGTGTTTATACCAACTTGACTGGGTCGTGCGCATGCCAGGTGTTTCCATTTACGTATTCTGACACATACAGCGCCATCTACTGGTCAATCTTCACACAATTTTTCTTCTTCTGCCGTACGTTTTCCTCCTTTTCCGATAATATTCCGTTGCAAATTGACGTAATTGTGACCAGAGGTGTTATTTCTACAGCGTTTTGAAAGTTTAATTATAATCACTCTGTTAGTGTCAACAAATTCTGACTCTTAACAACAAATATGTCGTGAGAAAAGAAATGTACGGCATTACTTACTGAACGACCCTCGTACGGTAGAATAAATGGCCTCTAGCATAGAAACCGTACACTTCCGGGCATAATTAGACCTTTTCTGGTCTGTATCCTCTCTTCAGTCAATCCCTAGAGCTTGTACATGGTGCAGAAATCATCCTATATATTAGTGTAGATGAAGCACCAACGTATTGTTTTGTCAGCTCTTGGTTTCAGAACAACATTCGTTGTGTCGACACGAGTGCCTGAAGACCACTTGCAATGTATTGTTTGCGCCCGGCAGGGCCCGTACGCTATGAAGGCCGTGGACTTTGGCGCCTGCGACGACGGGGAATACCCGGGGATGCTGGTGAACGTGCCTCTGATCTTGGACGAGGCTGCCAACGAGACGGCCTACACGGGGGGAGTTCACCGCCAGCTACGACTACCTGGCGGACGACTGCGAGGTGAGCGCTCGCCGGCAGCGTCGCTCAGCTCTGGAGCACACGCGTGTTGTCCGATGTAAGGGGCGATTAGGCTAAGCTCTGCACCTCACCTGCTTCCGAAGCCGTTCATGTCGTAATATCGTTTCCACTGGGTGAATTGTGAGGAAGCACTCACTAAGCGGCGCTTAGCGTATTTTCATTGCTAATTACTTACAGAGAAGGCAGTGGCAGCACCGCTTCCCCTCACATCATCGAAGTTAAGCGCTGTCGAGCTGGGCTATCACTTGGATGGGTGACCATCCGGTCTACCGAACGTTGTTGGCAAGCGGAGTCCACTCAGCCCTTTCGAGGCCAATTGAAGGGGTACTTGAATGAGAAGTAGCGGTTCGGGTCTCTTTAATCTGGAGAGCTGCGTGCTGACCACATGGTCCTACATATCCGCATACAGTGAGTCCTGTTGGCCGAGGATGACACGGCGACCGGTCTGTACCGTTGGGGCTTCATGACCAGTTCGGGCAGAGTTTAGTTTAATTACAGAGAAATAGATATCGACATTTTTTTTCCTTTTCTTTTTAATGCAACTGTAGCAATTTATCGAGGTAGAATCACAGTTGCACGACGGCGTTGCACTATTTTCGGAGTAGTTACAACACCTGTCTGGTTTGATCTTGAAGTGGTTTGCCGTCGTAACGCGGAACTCGTAATTTCTTAGCCAAATAAGAAATACGTCACGTCTGATAAAGAGGAAACAAAGTTTATGGAAAGACGTACACCATGAGCTGCATTAGAACTATTTTATTTGCCAAAATCGGTTTTTCGGGTTAATAACACATCACCAGTGGCATTTGATATACAGGAACAAGCGATTGTATGTACATCTATTTCTACAAAATGACAACTGTACATATATAGCAGTAATATAAGTCTACTTACATTATGCTCTTACATAGCAATGACACATTTGTCATTTAATATGACAGGATCTGAAATATTTCCCATAACATACACTGAAGCGCCAAAGAAACTGATATAGGCTTCCGTATTCAAATGCAGAGATATGTAAGAAGGCAGAATAGGCGCTGCGGTCGGCAACGCCTGTATAAGACAACAAGTGTCTGGCGCAGTTACCAGGCCGGTTACTGTTGTTTTGGCAGGATATCAAGATTTAAGTGAGTTTGAAGGTCGCGTTATGGTTGGGGCATGAGCGATGGTACACAGCATCTCCGAGGTAGCGATGAAGTGGGGATTTTCCCGGATGACCATTTCACGAGTGTACCGTGTATATCAGGAATCCGGTAAAACATGAAATCTCCGAGATCGGTGCGGCCGGAAAAAGACCCTGCAAGAACAGTACCAACGCCGACTGAAGAGAATCGTTCAACGTGACAGAAGTGCTACCCTTCCGTATCTTGCTGCAGATTTTAATGCTGGCCCATCAACAAGTGTCAGCATGCGAACCATTCAACGAAACGTCATCGATATGGGCTTACGGAGCCGAAGACCCACTCGTGTACCCTTGATCACCACACGACACAAACCTTTACGCCTCGCCTGGCCCGTCAACACCGACAGTGGATCTTCCCTGGCAGCACGATGACAATGATACGGTCACCAAAAGAAGAGCCATGGAACTTTATAAGATAATCCCGAACCGCTACTCAAGTTTAACTCGGCGAGAACACGGACAGCGTCTGACGCAAGAATGCCGTCGCGAGCAACTCCGTTCCCAGCTGTAACGGAATTTTCGGCCCACAGCAGGTTTCGTGGCAATTTATAAACAACGCGTCATTTTAGTTGACCGTTTATCTCATAGCGAAGAGCTATAGAGCGGTGAACGAGAAAGAAATGCGATTACGATGATGAAGTTTAATCGGAAGACCGTAATATTTCTTATCATGTTTTCTATGGGTTAAGGGAGACAACACTATGGTCTTTCAGTGAATTCCCCTAGGCAATGAAAGTAAAAAGATTTACCCAGAGTTGGGAAATCGCTTCATCGCCTCACTAGTAAAGGTGACCTCATTTCATGGCAGATGTGGTTTGGAAACTGAGTTTCAGCTGTGGGCAGCCCGCATCTCGTGGTCGTGCGGTAGCGTTCTCGCTTCCCACGCCCGGGTTCCCGGGTTCGATTCCCGGCGGAGTCAGGCATTTTCTCTGCCTCGTGATGGCTGGGTGTTGTGTGCTGTCCTTAGGTTAGTTAGGTTTAAGTAGTTCTAAGTTCTAGGGGACTGATGACCATAGATGTTAAGTCCCATAGTGCTCAGAGCCATTTGAACCATTTCTCAGCTGTGGGCAATAGTTTGCTACCGAAACCAACTAGAGACGCTCCTTACTTCCCAAATAAAGCATCGCATACGGCGAGAACTGAATAACAGGCACAGAAGTGAAAGAGAGGAACTCATATATAATGATTTCATCGTTTTTTTTTCCTTTCTGGTCTCAATATACACCTGCGGCACAACCTGAGCAAAACGCGTGTGACGTTGTGGTCCACGTGTAGGAACGGTCAAGCATAGTCTGTCGGAACAAAGAGGTGCTATCAGTTTCTTCAGACCAGAAGACAAAACAGCTTCATTTGTCACCAGTCCTGATTAGACTGAAAGCTGCTACATGTAGCCTCTGCAACCGTATGTGGATAAACTCCAAAGCAGTTTCGATATTTACGTCGAAGCGTCGGTCGGAACGAAAGAAAAGTAGTATGCGTCATTCACAGAAATATTCAGAGTACGTTACAGTGCTAGAACGATGAAAAATAATATTACGACAATGTCAAACCTTATTTTCATAAAATAAAGAATAACTGACGATATTAAAAATGTAATTATAATTTTATTATTTTAATTTTTGTGCTCAGTGAATCAAAGAGTTTCTATTGCACGGAATAAACTAGCATTGTTTGTACTACGAAACTATATATGATTCTTAAGTGAGAACTAATTCCATGTAAGACATTTTGTCTGGGCGGAGTTTGTTCTCGTACTCGTCGATAGAGAAAGAAAAGTTTCTTAATCGAAGTATGTAATGTGAATGTATAAAGGCTATAAAAAGGAAAGAGAGAGAGAGAGAGATAATCCTTGCGGACAGTGACCGTATTGTATAAGAAAAGGTAAATACAAGTTATTCAAAACAAATATCTCTAAAGCGTATCGTAGTGTGATTTAAAAAGACTGAAAATTGCGGTGTTTAATCTAAACCTGTCCTGAATAACAGCGAAGAACATTTATGTCATCATATATTTTCTTCGTTTGACCACGGTTGTGATTCGCATGTTACTTTTTGTTACGCGACGTGTTAGGAATATTTTCATTATACGCGCAAAAGTGCACACAGCTTTGATCGAACCTGCATCTTTCGGAAACGATAACTCTTAATCAGTACAATTACGCGAATACCGTCTGAATCGCAACCGTGATCACAAAAGTGTTTCCTGGACCTGATTTTTATAAATGTGTAGACTTGAAAGCGAACAATATTGCACCATCGCTGGCTCGCAACTATTGACAGAAAACAAAACAGGGACTGAACAACTTTAAAGTCCGTCAGCGTTACGAAATTTGAACGACGTAATTTAATTAATTAAATATTAACAGGAAGAGAATTATTAAATTTTAAAGATTAAATGGTAGCAAGAATTTAAAGCATTTTATCATCAGTACGTTTCTTTGCATTAGTAGTTGAGTATCAGATACCATCATATCTATTTAAAAGATAGTGCGTAAATAACATTGCCACCTCTTATAATTATTGTTCTAGCAATTCAACGTGAGACGCTTTCCTATGTAAAGTCAGTGTATTGGAGACATATTAAACATTTTATTAGTACACTCTAGTTTTAGCTTAGCAACTGTGCTTGCCGTAATTGGGACACGGTTTTTAAAGATTATCAACATACACAATGCTTGCCATTTTGTAGTGCGGTTTCCTGGTATGGACTTTCCGGACACGTCGGAGAGCGGACACCACACTTCGTACGAGCACCTAGTAATGTTAAATTTCTTCTCTATTCTCATTAGGGCAACTTTCATGCTGATTTGATACGTGGATGGAATGTGTAAGAAATCACAGCACTACTTCGCAGAGGAGGAAGCAAACCACAGCGAAAACTCTTTGGCAACAAAGGCTGTGCGATTCGATTGTCGACGCAGAAAATAAAGCGATGGAAATTTGTGCGTTTGGAACATGTAATCCCCGTTTTCCTAATGATCGATTGGATGTACGCCATTTATATGTTTAGATAACATATTAAAGCAGTAGCAGAACAAACAGTACACCATTTAAACGCTAAAACTTAATAATAGGACAAATCTTTTGCAATACTAAACGCATCGTCTTAGTGAGAAGACTGTAAGGCCGAGCTCTGTGGAAGGCAGGGGCTGCACGTGTGGCGCTGCAGAGTCGGCCGTGATAAACAGGGCGAGTGTGTCCGTGTTGTGACGTCACGGTTGTGTACCACGTAACGAGGCCTGCCGCGATGGGTACAGAATGTGCGTACACTTTCCAAAGTAGGTGTCTACATCTGCGTATTGTGCGTTTCCCGGGCTGCGTGGGCGGCAGTGAATTACCAGCACTGCTTACTATGCAAGTGTTTGCAGACCGGCACAAACGCACGTGAAACAAAAGTAGTTACAGTCTGCCCAGTGACGGCGCACTGAGTAATGGTTGGACACTCTTCTTTCAAAAGGGCGAATTTTAACCCAACTGGCTCCACAAGCTACGCACCAAACCTGCTTCAGAATCCTTCCATGGGTTGAAAGCAGGGACGCATGTCGGTCGTCAGGTGTAAAACTCTACGAATGGCGAAGATTTTGAGACGACGGGATGTTGATCTCTAACTCACAAGGGGAGGCCGCCAATTGTGAAATTCAGATTCGATTCATACTGCGCATAATAAAAGCTCATGGCCAGAGGTGTAATGTGGCAAAGCACCAAGATGCACTTCTCAGCCCTTGTCAAGAAAATCGACAGTTAAAAGAAACCGTTGCTGTGAAATACTCTCTACGATTAATAGTTTTCTGCAGCGTCGTGGCGCAGCGGTAGGCGCTCGGGTTCGTAATCCGAAGATCGCCGGTTCGAATCTCGCGCCATGCAATTTTTTTTATTATTAGTTTTTTGTAATTTTCTCTGAGCACTATGGGACTCAACTGCTGAGGTCATTAGTCCCCTAGAACTTAGAACTAGTTAAACCTAACTAACCTAAGGGCATCACAAACATCCATGCCCGAGGCAGGATTAGAACCTGCGACCGTAGCGGTCTTGCGGTTCCAGACTGCAGCGCCTTTAACCGCACGGCCACTTCGGCCGGCTAGTTTTTTGTAATTCAAAGATATATATATATATATATATATATATATATATATATATATATACTCACTCATCTCGAATGGACCCAGAAAGGTTTCTGACGTCGTTTCTTCCATACTTCTTTCATTCGTTCTCCATGTTTTCTTTTTCTTTCTTCTGTCCATTTTGTTCCTGGTCTCTTTAGTGCTTCCTTCTCCGACAATACAATCCACTTTTCCACCTTATTTCTAAAAGTTTTTCTATCTTTGACATCTTTAAGTTCAATATTTGCTTTTTGTAAATCTAATTTTACTTGGCTAATCCATGGTGTTGTTGATTTGACTTTTTCTATGTAAGTGAGAATTCTGTTGGTGAGTCGTGTGGGGGGAAGTCTAGTGACATGTCCATAAGATTTTAATCTTCGCCTTCTTATGTCTGCTGCCAGGTTTGATATAGTTTCTGTGGTTCTTCTTGATTGTATCCGGTATCCTTCTTCTGTTAATTTTGGACCTAAAATCTTTCTCATAATTTTGCGTTCTTCTTTTAGTATTTATTCTAAATCACATTTTGTGTGGAGTGTGAGCGTTTCACTAGCATATAGTGCTGCTGGCTTAATTACTGCGCAGTAGTGTCTGATTTTTGTGTTCGAGGAGATGCATTTTTTATTGTATATTTCATGTGTCATACCATATGCTCTCTTCATTTTCTGTTGTCTGATCTTCTGTGCAACTTTCTCTCCTCAGGTTGGCTCCAAAATTTCACCTAGCTATTTAAAATGTTTTACTCTATTTATTTTTCCATATTTTGTGTTCAAACTGTGTATATGGAATTTCGTACAGAAAAATTCTGTCTTTTGACGTACTCCAGTTTTTATGAGAAAAGGTTCAGAGATTTCTCCCCTGAATTTAACTTTAGATACAGTGTCTGTCAGTGATTCTTTGATAAGCCTTAGTGTTTTGGAGTCAAGTCCAAGTTCCTCTAAAATGTTAAACAAAGATTGCCGGTCAATTGAGTCATAGGCTTTCTTAAAATCTACAAATGTACAAATTATGGGGGCATTTCTAATTGCTTTGTGTTTTAATATTGTCTTTAAATTAAATATTTGTTCTATGCATGAGCGACCGGGGCGGAAGCCTGCTTGATAATCACCAATTTGGCGTTCCAGCTGCTCTTGTGTTCTTTTCAGCAGGCATGTTGAGAGAATTTTGTAGGTGACTTGTAAAAGTGAGATTCCCCTGTAGTTATTGACATTTGTTTTGTCTCCTTTTTTATGTAACGGGTGAATAAGGGCACATTTCCAATCCTCTGGAAATTTTTCTGTTTCCCATATTTTTGTTATTATTTTTGTGAGCTCTTGCAACGTCTTTGGTCCTAGGTTTTTTAATAGCTCCGCAACAATGCCATCTTCGCCAGATGTTCTATTATTTTTTAAGTTTTTAATATGACATTTGATTTCTTCCTGTGTTGGTGGTAATGAATCCGGTTGAGCGTTGGCACTGATTTCTTTGGGAAACCTTAAACTAGGTTCTGGGCAATTTAATAGGTTAGAAAAATATTGAGCCAATACTTGACAGTTTTCCTGGTTTGTTAGGGCTAATTTACCATCTGGTTTTCTGAAACATAAATTTTGAGGGATATATCCTCGTATTTTATCTGCGAAAGTTCTGTAGATGTCTCTTGTATTATAGTTTTGGAAATTTTCTTCTATGGCATCCAGTTGTGCCTTTGTGTACTTCCTTTTTGCTTGCCTAATAGATTTTGAAACCTGTTTTCTAACCTCGTTAAATAAATGTAGACTTTCTTGTGATTTTTTACTGTTATATTCTTGAAATGCCTTTTTTCTCCTTTCCAATGCATTTTCACAGTCTGAATCCCACCAAGGGTGTTTGAATATCTTTTTCAAGGGAATAGTTTCCTTAGCTATTCGCGTGATTTTAGAATGAAATTCTTCCCATGTGTTTGCCTTTTCCTTCTCCCATTCTTCTTTTACTTTAGATTCTTTAATCTTCTTGGTGTCATATTTCTGTATTTCTGTTTTCTTCTGATGACTTCTTCGTGCTGTAAACTTTATTTTAATTCTAGTTAGGTAATGGTCTGAATCAATGTTTGCTCCTCTGCGTACTTGGACGTCGTAAATTTCTTTTTGTACTGGGTATGAAATCGCCACATGATCTATTTGAAACTCGCCAATTTGTTGTATAGGAGATCTCCATGTCTTTTGTTTTCTTGGACATTTTCTTAGAGATGTTGACATTATCTTCAGGTTATTCTGCTTACATAGTTCGACGAGCCTTGTACCATTTTTATTGGTAAATTTATGTGCAGGATATTTGCCTACGGTTTTTTGGTGGATTTTCTCTCTACCAATTTGGGCATTAAAATCGCCGAGTAGAACTTTTGTATCATCTTTTGGAATCTTGGCCATTATATTCTCCAAATTTTCCCAGAACTTTTCTGTTTCTATGGGGTTTTTCTTGTTGTCTCCGTTTGTGGGAGCATGAACATTAACCATTGTGTATGTTTTGTTGGCACATTGTAAGCGCATCGTCATTATCCTATTATTTAAGGGAGCAACTTCCTTGATGGAGCTGAGCACGCTCTTGTGTATGATAAACGCCATCCCGAGATGGGGGGCTCCTCTTCCGATTCGTTTATCCGTCTTGCTCTTAAAGATGCGATAGTTGCCATAATCTGATGTTTCTTCATCTGTAAAACGTGTCTCCTGTAAAGCTAGTATTACTATCTTTTGCTTTTCAAGTTCTGTTGCAAGGTTTAGAAGTTTTCCTGGTTGGATTAATGTATTTATGTTAAAGGTTCCAATGTATGTAGGTGTTTTAAGTGGAAGTTTGCCAGAGAGCTCCGACTTTCTCTGATGTAATCGTGTAAGTCCAGGTTCCCCAGAATCCGAATTCCTGGTTGCCATCTGTTGATGGGTGGATTGGTTACCACCTGGGGTAATGTTGTTATTACTTGCGCGAGTCATACTTGCTTGTAATCAAGTTGGTCCAGTGTTTCCACTGGGTGTTTAGAACCAGGGATTGTTAGTTCCTGGCGCATTATGACCAGCCGCACATTGTGTGAACAGACGCTGACCAGGATGCCGATGGTTCCCACTTCAGACGCGTCCTGGATTTGGGTGTTGACAGTGCTTATTGTAATGGCGGCACTTACTCGCCATGACACAGCAACGTCTTCGGGTTCTGTGGTTTTTGAATGAGTGTGACCCTTGCCAAAAGTCACCCTCCCACACCCTCGTGATGCTATTAATGAATTGCTTATGCATGTTGGTGAAGGCGGATCGCTCTCCAATTGTACCGCCTCCATTTTTCCGTTTTTTTAACAGGGTGTACCAAAGCTCCCCCGTCCGCACTGATTTTCGACGATGTTATAAGTTGCGCTAGGGACCGCATCTACCTTCTTTCGAAGTTAGCAGGCAACTACGCTGTTATGCGGCGGCTCGTTTCGGCCCAATCAACATCTGTCCCTCAAGTGTAACGAGCGAGTAACGGAGTTTATATTTCATACCTGCCACAGTGAATTTGTGTTCGTGGGGTCTCTATTCTAATTCGAACGTTTGACTTACGCTATACGTATTCGTTTCGGAATATCGTATCTACGACTTCCGTTATCTATACGTGGTTAACATTATGAAGACAATGAATAAAATTTTTGAAATACAACTTTGTTTGCGGAAAACATAATGATGTTCTAAGTCGCCAGTTTTTCCACGACAAACGACTTTCAATGTTGAAATATATATAGATATATATATATTTGAATTACAAAAACCAAATACTAAAAAAAAAAAAAAAAAAAAGTGCATGGTGTGAGATTCAATCCGGCGACTTTCGGATTACAAATCCGAGCGATTACCGCTGCGCCACGACGCTGTAGAAAACTAGTAATCGTAGAGAGTACTTCAAGGTAACGGTTTCTATTAACTGTCGATTTTCTCGACAACGGCTGAGAAGTGCATCTTGGTGCTTTGCCACATTACACCTCTGGCCATGAGCTTTTATTATGCGCAGTATGAATCGAATCTGAATTTCACAATTGGCGGCCTCCCCTTGTCAGTATACGGGCGTCCTCCATCAGTAACGTATTCGGTTCTTCACCGTTCATATCTCGATACTCTGTCGGTATCTGTATTGGAGTATGCAGAGATCATAGCCTCTTATTCTGAGTAAATTCGGACATCACAGATGTCAGTTCTTAAAGCATAACAACACACATCACACGTACTCCCAATGAAACGGCCAGAAAACTGTATGCTTCCCGCCAGGCCGATATTTGCTCTTCTGTAGAAGCGGCCAGCTAAATGAGCCACAGTCTAACAAGAACAGGAATTCTGTCGTTCGTGAAAATAAAGACATGTCAGGACAGTGTGTGAAACGTTTGCTGTCGTCCCACCTGACCAAACGCAACAAGGATAGATACCGGATTAGCACTGCGAGTCTTGGGGAAATTAGCTTAACGGAATTGCTACACGCGTGACGCTAATACGACACGGAGATCCGTCGTTGAAATGAGTGCTTAATACCGCAACTGTCGTATCCACCTGGTTTCGAACCTCGACACGGCAAGGATAGATGCATTTGCCGTCTACATGTGTGTGTCTATGGCCTAAGGTATGACACGCTGTGTGTGTCCAAAGTTCCACGTGCGCCAACGAGCGCCGTACAACGCAAACAGGCGCCGTAAAATAAAATAAAGCTTTGGTGGCGTTCGTTCTCGCGTTCGGCGCTGCCCAGACACGACAGAATAATATCGCTGACGCAAGATTTTTTTTTATTTTTATCAACTTTCCAGTAAATTACTTTCTCCTCTTCACATGTGCAGTGTGTTAGTGCCGATGATAGATCTTTTTCCTTATCCGTTACCAGATACGAATGCAGTCTGTAGAAACAGCTGGACACATTGCCACGAAGTAAGACAGGTTCTCACACTGCGATTATATTCCGCCTCGATGCGAAACAGACGACGCTGTCAACTTGTTTATTAAACCTTCACAATCGATGGGTGGTGACAACATATCTGCTAATCCTATGTGCTTGTTTAAGGTTTCGCCTCGACTCGAAAGGAATTTTTCTAGCCATCATACGTCTTCAAAGCCGTGGAGTGAAAATAAGTTCCATCCCTTACCGCTACGCATATGCTGCACCACGTGTGTCATTAAAGTGAGCATAATATAAGTAGCACAAGCGTTAACTGGCTTGGATGGAAAGGCTCTGAAGGTATTTTTTGACAACTTCTATAGGTGTTTTCAAGAAGATTTTCTCACAGAATGGTCTCCCTCTTAGGAGTGTAGGATACCATCAGCTGGACGCAGCTGAGACACAAGTCCGTCCATGTAGGTGCGGAGTGCGAAAGAGCACACTTCGAATGCATTACAATGTTACAACTGCCAGCGACTAGGGATGCGATTCACGCGTCGGAATGGACACGCATCTCGTAACTGGACGACTACGCCAGGCTCTGCTGCTCGTAAATATTAAAAATTAAGTCGCTGTGCCAATTATGGATTCACTCTCGATCAGATGATGCATATACATTTTTCTCCCGTTTTCGTATGTTTCAGAAAACCGCCATTACTCAATTTTGAAATCGTTCCGCGTGGTAGCAGCAACAATCAGTCGCTGAGGCAGCGACAAAGCTCTGTCGGTTGCAGGACGCGGAAGACTAACGGAAAAAGAAATTCATCTTACACATTACTGCTCTCTACATTTGTGATTAACGTTTAAATATGCACATAATCGGTACAGTGTAATTACGCGGATCTGATACTGGTTTCGTGATTTTATGTGTCGCGTGCTAGCGTTCCAGTGACGTGGCAGAATATGGGTGGCAGTCCCCCAGCGTTCGTAAAAATAGAAAAATTGAAGCTGTTCTGATTCAGCGAAGTTTGCCATCCGGCGTCGTCATACGGGGTGCATAGAAACAATCAGACCAAAAGTGTATCGTGGAAACGCAGCATGAAACACAAAAATTTGAGTATAGCAACTAGGCTTCGCGACTGAATATTTTCGGCGGCACCGGAACGTAATTAAAATCCCACACACGAGCGTCTTGGCTCTAAATGATTGGTAGTTTACAGAAAATATATACGTAAACACAGGCTGTGTGAACTAACCAACCGCCACCATGAGAACAAGATAAATTTAAAGCGCCACTTACACGTGTATCGCACTTAGCTGACTTAGGACACTGCACGTTTTTAGAGATGAAGAGAATCAGATGTGTATGTCTCATGTTTCAATATGTCTTAAAAAGGTGAAAATGAGTAAGAAGGGAGCCGCCACTTATTGCTATAAGTATGTCATAGCAAATGTGACCACAGTTGCCATGTTGGCATAGCACCCGAAATATTCAACTGACACTTGCAATACCGAAATTCCTTCATTTGATGCTGCCTTCCTGCTCTGCACTTTCGGTCTAATTGTTTCTCCCCACCCTGTTTCTTCTAGACGTGACGCGACAGTAATGGTCGAATTCTCAGCCAACCAATACACTTCGTCTATGGTAGAAAGTGCTAAATACAGCAAAATGACGGAATGCGTTACGAGCGATTTATAACTTTGATGTTCAGTACACAGTAACTACGTAAAAGCACATGTGATTCATTTAACCAAACCGTTACGAAGCAAGATTTAAATGCGTTTCCTGATTAGAATGGGCAATGATTTCTGAGGAGTATGTAGATACACAAATCGTGCCAATCTGTGGTACACTGTGCAATGTCGGTCATTTAAACGCGACGAATAGCACACTTCACAAGAAGAAATACAAATGATAATCTCGTTTTTCGTAGTAAAAAAAAAATTGCGGTATTTTTTTTTAACGTATAGCAGAAATGTGAAACAGACTACTGTAGAATTTCGAGGTGGAAGACGTGACGGGAACAATGTCAGCATGTTGTCAACAGAGAACAGGTGATTCGTTGGTCGAGGCGAAGACAGTGCCGTAAAAAAGTATTTTTGCGCTTATCGCCCAGAGAGTAAAACACAGTCGAACAGATATCCGCCATTTCCACGTTTTCAAACTGTTTCACACTTACAGTAGAACAAAATTGAGACGCTTTGAAATAGCGAAGAATTTAATTTTTTCAAAAAACCATAATGTGTCAGAGCACTCACTGTATTATTTTAGTGAGGAGAATGTGAGGCCAGCCACACTGCATTACAGAGCTAGCATATGTGGCAGTGCAGAGCCATTCGTAATGAATGAGTCGCGAGTGTGGATCTTATGACGTCACCATAGTGCATCAGCAAGAGACGCCTGCCCTGATCTTTAGATAATAAAGTACT
Source organism: Schistocerca serialis cubense (assembly GCF_023864345.2). NCBI lineage: Eukaryota > Metazoa > Arthropoda > Insecta > Orthoptera > Acrididae > Schistocerca > Schistocerca serialis. Next base: position 139,379,895 of record NC_064648.1, on the reverse strand, counting down.
GTCGCAAAGAAACTGCATAGATACTCACTAAGCTCTTGATAGTACGAGACACAATAACAACGACTTTCTCTTTTCCATCATCAATGTCATCAGGACAATCATAACACTCTCTTAATACACTCCTGGAAATGGAAAAAAGAACACATTGACACCGGTGTGTCAGACCCACCATACTTGCTCCGGACACTGCGAGAGGGCTGTACAAGCAATGATCACACGCACGGCACAGCGGACACACCAGGAACCGCGGTGTTGGCCGTCGAATGGCGCTAGCTGCGCAGCATTTGTGCACCGCCGCCGTCAGTGTCAGCCAGTTTGCCGTGGCAAACGGAGCTCCATCGCAGTCTTTAACACTGGTAGCATGCCGCGACAGCGTGGACGTGAACCGTATGTGCAGTTGACGGACTTTGAGCGAGGGCGTATAGTGGGCATGCGGGAGGCCGGGTGGACGTACCGCCGAATTGCTCAACACGTGGGACGTGAGGTCTCCACAGTACATCGATGTTGTCGCCAGTGGTCGGCGGAAGGTGCACGTGCCCGTCGACCTGGGACCGGACCGCAGCGACGCACGGATGCACGCCAAGACCGTAAGATCCTACGCAGTGCCGTAGGGGACCGCACCGCCACTTCCCAGCCAATTAGGGACACTGTTGCTCCTGGGGTATCGGCGAGGACCATTCGCAACCGTCTCCATGAAGCTGGGCTACGGTCCCGCACACTATTAGGCCGTCTTCCGCTCACCTCCCAAAATCGTGCAGCCCGCCTCCAGTGGTGTCGCGACAGGCGTGAATGGAGGGACGAATGGAGACGTGTCGTCTTCAGCGATGAGAGTCGCTTCTGCCTTGGTGCCAATGATGGTCGTATGCGTGTTTGGCGCCGTGCAGGTGAGCGCCACAATCAGGACTGCATACGACCGAGGCACACAGGGCCAACATCCGGCATCATGGTGTGGGGAGCGATCTCCTACACTGGCCGTACACCACTGGTGATCGTCGAGGGGACACTGAATAGTGCACGGTATATACAAACCGTCATCGAACCCATCGTTCTACCATTCCTAGACCGGCAAGGGAACTTGCTGTTCCAACAGGACAATGCACGTCCGCATATATCCCGTGCCACCCAACGTGCTCTAGAAGGTGTAAGTCAACTACCCTGGCCAGCAAGATCTCCGGATCTGTCCCCCATTGAGCATGTTTGGGACTGGATGAAGCGTCGTCTCACGCGGTCTGCACGTCCAGCACGAACGCTGGTCCAACTGAGGCGCCAGGTGGAAATGGCATGGCAAGCCGTTCCACAGGACTACATCCAGCATCTCTACGATCGTCTCCATTGGAGAATAGCAGTCTGCATTGCTGCGAAAGGTGGATATACACTGTACTAGTGCCCACATTGTGCATGCTCTGTTGCCTGTGTCTATGTGCCTGTGGTTCTGTCAGTGTGATCATGTGATGTATCTGACCCCAGGAATGTGTCAATAAAGTTTCCCCTTCCTGGGACAATGAATTCACGGTGTTCTTATTTCAATTTCCAGGAGTGTATGTGGCCGGAATATGTAAAGGGCCACAGCCCCACTTTTCAATGGAAGATGCTGCAATAAGGAAAACAGGTCACCAGTCAGCTAGTAGAAACACGGGTAAGGCGAGAAAAATAATATGTAAGGTGCAGAGTTGCAAACGGTTACATATACACGACTAAATATTTTTATGGCGTTTTAAAACTAGAGCCAAACAAAAAGTGCGCCCTTGACATTCCCTGACTTCCTAAACAGAGGGAATTTTTCGAGTGCTAATTTCATTTTCTTAGTGTGGCCAATAACAGAGTAAGCTGTGTAGGTTCCAGAATACATGTAAACTCTCGTAAGTAGCTAACTTTCTAGGTACGCAAATTCGTCTCCGATGCCGGTTTGACGACGATGAGTTTTCTGCGCTGGTAATGACGCATTTGCTTGCCGACGACCACAAGCACATGCGAAAACAGTTAAGGTATTACGAAACCTGAATACATTTAAGATGAGTAATGCGAAAAAGCAGTTACTAGTAACTGTAAATAATGGCTGTGGTGTTGTACGCAAAAATAGTTACGTTACTTGTATTCACGTAAAACCGAGCCCCATTACTTGTGTGAAAAGACAGGCCGCAGAGAGGAGAATGTACAGCAGCAACTTGTAGCCGCGCGGCGGCTGTTGCCGTAGCATCGACAGGTGACAGAGGAGTCTCAAGACTCGTTTACGTTTTAAGCACGGGGGAAGCAGCGTCGCAGACGTCGACGCCTTGTTCGGCAGAACGGCTGGTGTCAGCTGGTCCAGGAAGAGACGGTGGAGACATTCATCCGAACCTCGATTTGTTACTCACGTCTAAGCCGGCCAAGAACGCCGGAAGTGTGTGTCAGAAGAATGTCGTTGCGACACACTCCGTCCACAGTCGTAACGGAATTTTCGGCGCAGTGCTGTTTTAGTGGCATTTCATAAATATCTCGTCTTTGAAACTGTAGCTTTATGTATTACTGAAGAACTGAAAACCCTTGAACTAAGAAGAATGCAGTTAACAGTTGACGAAACATTTAGCTATGGAAAGAGAACGGTTACGGAAATTACTGTCGCTTTTATCAATAAGTACAGTTTTCTAGAGACGAATACGATAGTTAACTCATGTTCGGATGAACGACGGTTTTGGTGATTCGGTTTCCACATGTGCTGTTTGATGACAATAAATCATCATCTCTCTGTGTGAAAATGTTTGCACTTGATCCCATTTAATCTCCTCTAAAATTGTCTGCAAGTGATCTGCACTGAGAAAGTTTTCGTGAACAGTTCTCTGATGATTTTCTGTGGTGTCGTTGCAGATGGAGATCACCGTTTACAAGTGGGGCAGTACTGGTGGATGGCTTAAATTTTACGACCTGATCTTCACCAAGCCATTCGACTACTTGCTGACTAACTTCCCGGCCGTCTTTGAGTACATCTGGTACCCCATGGGCATCAACAAGAAGCCTGTGCCTCCGGCAAGTACCAATCACTACTCTGGACGGAGAGTATCTTCAGAAGCGTGGATGACAAACTGCATGCAAAATATCCATTAAAGTGATACTTAGAAGGCTGCTATTCACACTGGAACATCTAGAACAGCTCCGTATAGTTTTATTTAATGTCATGCTTTGTGAAACTCGTTTACGATGACTTTGAGGAACGGCAATAAGAAAAGGAATATGTTCGAAATTAATCAGTTTGACGCCTTTCTGGTGTTAAGCACCTCTCCTGCAAATTATCAGATCCTAAAACTGAAACTGGAGGCAGACGCTAATGTGTAAGGAAAACGTTGTCAGTTTCAACTAGAGAAGAGATATGAACAGAGAAAAACACATTACTCGCACCAGCTGAAGTTTACGGATACTTTCTTGCATGGAAAGTAACATAACTCCTTTCGTGAGAGTTTAGTTTAATTACTTTCATGGTCTGTGCACTGTAATTTCGACCTCTCGCTACGATGTGGAGAGAGTCACTTTTGCAGCTGTAATGCATGTTCTCGCCGAGAAACAAGACAACTTGCTGACCTTTTGTGCGGTTGTCTTCTTAACTGTCTCAATACACTTTTTTTGTATTGTCCATCTCCCACCCATCTCTCTAAAACAACACACACGTGCCCACGCACACACACACACACACACACACACACACACACACACACACTCAAGGATTATTAACAACTCAAGCAGATACGATTTCAGACAGCGTCTGATGTTAATTTTATTTAGTATAAAATTCTTTACATTACTGGCTATGACGTCAAAGACCTCATTCCTTTCTGTAGTACAGTATGGATTAGTGGTGGGTGGTGTAAGTCATTTCTCCTTCTATAACTGAATTTATGAAGGGTGCTGTTGTTTCTGAACGTGATTTATTACGGAAAAAACTTGATAAAGTAATAAATGTGCTCTGAGTCTTGTGCTGGTGTGCCGAAATCAACCGTAGAAAGACCTGCCTCCGAGATGGCCGCTTTTCCTGAGAATACGTATCACGTATGTCTGGGAAACGCCTTTCTACAATACCACTGGTCGTCTTTTTCTTGACAATTGTGCAAAATCTTGTTCAGCGAGTCTGAAGACTTCTTTTCTTTATCCATACGAATATTTTAGGGACATTTTTTTACTATAATGTCAACAGTTTGTTACCTGAAGACAGCACTGTAATGTCATGAAACCAGTCGCGATTTTGACGCATCTGCTGCCGTTTTCATCGTTCGAAATGCATCGTTACAGCTGTTGCTACCCCTCGTACCAAGTGATTTGTAACGTGTTACACTACCTACAGAAAACTGCCCTCCTTAATTTGTCCACTTACAACCAAAAAAGATTTAATTTAGCGTTACCTGACGTCATGTCAAGAAGACGCTAATACAGGTCAGACTTACCTTCAGCCCCGGATCTACGATATTTTGGGACCAGAGCCAAGACGTGATAGTGGCGACTTCCCGCCCCCCACCCTCCCCCTCGAGAGTTTGAGATAGACCGCCAGAAATTTAAAAAAAATCGAATTTTCAAAAAATAGCGCACATATTTCTGAAGAGTATGATATACAAGACATATATATTCGGCGCAATGTAAAACACCTTATTTGGTCTAAGGTGTGCCACAGTGCAGTGGCACAACTTCGTCGCAATAAAGACAAGAGAGAAGCAAGACACCGCACATTTCATCAATCCTTAGGTCCAAGCATTTTTCTCTCTTATCTTGCTACAGCTTTCACGGCGTGCTTTCCTTTCTGCGAAAGATTCTACACATATATATAAAAAAAAATTGCATCACCTCGGTTAGAAGAGTTCCGGAACCTGTACAGAAAATTGGATCAACGTAAACATCATTTCCGTCGTTTTTATTGCTCATGAAAACCATACATTGCATCACCATACAGCGAGACCTTCAGAGGTGGTGGTCCCGACTGCTGTACACAACGGTACCTCTAATACCCAGTAGCACGTCCTCTTGCATTGATGCATGCCTGTATTCGTCGTGGCATACTATCAACAAGTTTATGAAGGCAATCTTGGTCCAGATTGTCCCACTCCTCAACGGTGATTCGGCGTAAATCCCTCAGAGTGGTTGGTGTGTGACGTCGTTCATAAACAGCACTTTTCAATCCATCCCAGGCATGTTCGATGGGGTTCATGTCGTTATCCTGAAGGAAGTCATTCAGAAGACGTGCACGATGGGGGCGCGAATTGACGTTCATGAAGACGAATGCCTCGCCAATATGCAACGGATCTGGTTGCGCTATCGGTCGGAGAAGGGCATTCAAGTATTGTACAGCCGTTAGGGCGCATTCCATGACCACCAGCGGCGTACGTCGGCCCCACATAATGCCACGCCAAAACAGCAGGGAACATCCACCTTGCTGCACTCGCTCGACAGTGTGTCTAAAGCATTCAGCCTGACCAGGCTGCCTCCAAACACGTCTCTGGCGATTGTCTGGTTGAAGGCATATGCGACACTCATCGGTGAAGAGAACGTGACGCCAGTACTGAGCTGTCCATTCGGCATGTTGTTGGGCCCATCTGTGCCGCACTGCATGGTGTTGTGGTTGCAATGATGGACCTCGCCATGGACGTCAGGAGTGAAGTTGCGCATCATGCAGCCTGTTGCGCACAGTTTGAGTCGTAACACGAAGTCCTGTGGCTGCAGGAAAAGCATTATTCAACATGGTGGCGTTGCCTTCCTCCGAGCCAAAATCCGTAGGTAGCGGTCACCCACTGCAGTAGTGGCCCTTGGGCGTCCTGAGCGAGGCACGTCATCGACAGTTCCTGTCTCTCTGTATCTCCTCCATGTCCGAACAGGATCGCTTTCGTTCACTCCGAGACGCCTGGACACTTGCCTTCCTGGCACAAAGTAACAATGTGGACGCGATTTAACCGCGGTATTGGCCGTCTAGGCATGGTTGAACTACAGACAACACGAGCAGTTTACCTCCTACCTGGTGGAATGGCTGTAACTTATCGGCTATCGGACCCCTTCCTTCTAATAGGAGTTGCTCATGCATGGTTGTTTACGTCTTTGGGAGGGTTCAGCGACATTTGTGAACAGTCAGAGGGACTGTCTGTGATACAATAGCCACAGTCAACGTCTATCTTCAGGAGTTCTGGGACCCGGGCTGATGCAAAACGTTTTTTGATATATGTATTACGTCATCAAAGTTCGTGAAAAGTTTTTCTACATGAAAAATTAAAATGGTGTTGCCTAACACTGAAAAAGCTGTTAATACGAGTAGTACCCAAGACTGGCGGGGTTTCTCGATTTGATTACGTCTATTTTGTCACTGTCTGCTAGATAAAACGAAACACGTCTTTTTAATATTGCAGCAGTTGTAACACTCGCCAAATAGTCGAGACTGTTTTGTCACAAATGGTTATGTTTATCTACCTTATTTATATAAATAACACGACAGAATATAACTCACAAAGTACGCATATCAAATGCCTATTAGGCTTACTACAAGCAAAAATTTTATGTTAGGAGTTTCACTTTTCGTTCATAAGCTCCAATTTCTCAAGTATGAGATCGAGAAGTAGTAGTAGTACGAAATTTTTGTATAAATTTGAGATCGTCATATTCTTCCATATAATCTGTGTGATGTTCTCATTTTTTCTCCTTACTCGTTCTAACAAGCAATCTTATCATCACTACTTCTGTAACTATTCCTGCCATTTTAAAAAATTGTTCTCCAGTTGACTTCACTAACCCAGCCAGTATTCTGTTTAGTTATCCCGCGTCCATTCTCCGGTTAGGCGTTTTTTACGTGTGCGTGAAAAGCATTTTCCGCGCTATTCCGATAATAGAATTAGGCTGCTGCTAACCGGAGACTGTACCGCTGGCCGTTAGTAGTGTATCAATCTAAGAAAAATTTCCTCTCAGAATTTCATTTTCTTGAATACATTGGGGAAATAATATGTAATTTTCATTACCTGATGTTGCTGTTAGTCGCTTATTTCCACTCTGGTTGTCTGAATCTATGGACTTCGCTAAAAGTTAAAATAAGGCTTATCATTCGCACACCTAATCAACCACATAAAAAAACAGCGATTGGTATTCACCCGTTCTCATTTATTGGGATCGGCTCATACAGCCCCATCCCCCTTTGTCTGCGGGAAAGCTATTAACTTCTGGATGCGACGGGGATTCCCCTAGCAGAGACATCACGTACTGTATGCACGCGTTGAGTCAACTTATGATACGTTCAGAAAAGAACTTAGAATGTTCGGAAATCAATAGGGATATGTTTCAGAATCATATGAATAATCGATACGTGGGCTGTCGCTTTGTAAAACTAGGTTTTTTCTTCAATAATATGAATTTGGCGCCCCTTGAAATTGCCGTCCTGGACAAATAACCCAGTCCCCCCCCCCCCTCTTCGCCCATTGATACGGCCCTTCTTACGTTGGCTTCTGGCTTCAGTACTTCTCCACGCTAAGATTGAGAATGTTGAATAATAGAATAACAGTGAATGGAAACTCAGTGACGATAACCTGCTGCGAATATCCTGATGTAAACTTACCTCCTACAACCGGAAAAATTCGTACAAAATCCCTGCTAGTAATCTTGTGCTCAATAAATGAGTGTCGATCGCGCAGGCAACTCTCAGTGAATCAACACGTTTGCTGAAGGCAAAATGATCCTGGGAGAGTACGCAGTAGTGTGTAGCTCGTGCAGTACATGGCCACCTGGCTTGATAAATAGATTCGTTAAATGAACGCTATCAGTTTAATAATGGCAAGGATCGTAAATAAATTCAAAAAGATCGTATGAGAGTCACTGATTACTTCAACTGGAAAGACAGCTTATACGAGCGGCGTTCAATAAGTAATGGATTCTATTTTTTACGGTCAGTTTCGATTGAAAAAATGCAGAATTTGTCACGGAATATTCCCTCTTCAGTCCCTACGGTTTCATGAAGTTTCGGTGGGTGGTAGCAGTATATGTAACATTCAAAACGGCGTTTGCAAGAGCAGAGCTGTCACTGAGTTTCTTTTGGTGGGAAACCAGAGCACCGCAAATATTCGTAGGCACTTGCCGAATGTCTACGGAGAACTGGCGTTGAACAAAAGCAAGATGAGTCGTTGGGCGAGTCGCCAGTCATCACTGCAAAAAGGTCACGCAGACCTGTCCGATATCCCACATGGCAGCCGGCCGCACACGTTTGTGACTCCTGCAGAGTGTCATCGCAACAAAAATTCAAACGAAATCCTTTATCTCCATGACAAGCAAAGTGTCACTCTAGTCAGCGTACCAGAGAGGAGCTCCCAAAACTTCATTGAACTCTTCTTGCTCGTCCACCCTACAGCCTGGATCTCGCATCTTCCACCTGTTTAGTCCAATAATGGATACACTCCATGAGAAGCAGTACGTGGAGAACAGCGAGGTTAGTGATGAAGGAAGATGTTGGCTCTGACGTCGGCCATTAGAGTGGTGCTATGTGGATCTACAGGCCGACCCACTAAGGTGACGTAACGGTGTCAGACTGAACAGAGATTATGTTGAAAAGTAAGTTTTTGTAGCGAAAAGAGTTGCGCGTAATTGGTGTACTGGAATTTTGACAAAAGCAGTGTGCTTTCAGAAAAAAAAGTCTTGCATTACGTACTGAATGACCCTCGTAGTACTGGATGTGGCGCAGGTACTTCCTTACCTTAAAAAAATCATGAAGCAGAAAGTATTGAAGATGTCAGTTTAATTCTCTTTTCTTTACATTTCTTTTTTTATCCTGAAGGTCGCCTCCGCCCTCCTCAGTGCATCTGGAGAGTCGAAATCGAAGTTTCGTTTCAGCATCCAGCAATTCTATATGTTGGCATTAGCAGCACGAATATGGTTCTGCAGTTTACACAGGGTCTGTGGCCGATTGGTGCACACCAAGGGTTTCAGGTAGCCCCATAAGACAGCCCCAAGTCGCAGCGGGCTAAACGTGGCCAGCGTTCTGGCGACTGCAGATCGCCCTTCAAAGACGTGAAATGGTCGGGGAAATGTTCGCGAACGATTGTCACTGACGTCCGTTCTGTGTGACCTGTGGCGCCTTCTTGTTGGAATCAGACATCCCCAACACACATTTCTTTAAGCTCTGCAAGAGTAGCTGTCTGAATCATCTGGTCATAACGCTCAAAAGAGACCGTAACTGCCCTACCATTCTCTTCGAAAAACCATGGGTCAATAATGTCAGTTTTTGATAATTCCCACCAGACAGTCACACGTTCTGTAGGCATGGGCTCCTCATGAAGTTCTTGGGTTTTCGTGCCACTCCAGCATCGCATGTGTTGTTTATTCACGCATCCAGGGAAATGAAAATGTGCCTCGACGCTGGAGAAGACGAGGCTGTCACGAGGCAAGTTTTAGATCAAGGCTTCACAAGTGGTTTTCTGTGAAGCGAGAATGTGTGTCGTAAGTGTATACACTAGTCTCAGTGTGTATGCAAGAGTTTTTAAGCCCTCATGGAGATTTCGCCTCGCTGTGCGATCAGGAACAGCAGCAGCAGCTGCACGTTTCCGTGCGCGTAGCCTGGGGGAGTTTAAAATCGCCAGTTCTTGAAGATCCTGGTTTCTTTCCCTGTAACCACAAACACGTACACCCACACAACAATCGATTTTCGATCAGGAACGCAACCTGCAGGCGAGATATTAAACCATTCCCTGAACCCTCACTAGGCTGTGATGACAGAACAGCCATTGGAAAAGAATGATATTGCAGTGCCCGTATAGTTCAGAAGTAGGACGCGATGTTCTTAGGGACGAGCACTCTTTGCGTGACTAAGGAATGTTGCATCGTACTTCTGAACGACACAGGCTTTTCCTTTTTTTCCTTTATTGTTATTTTGACACCTTACGCAAAAGTAGGCCGGCAGCGGCAATACTACGCCGCTCTTGGGCCATAGATAATACATTTATTACAAGTGGAGACATTGAAAAACGAAACAACACGGTGCATAGACACCAGTAGACACACAAATTTAAAAATACACGAAGTCGGTCACAAGTGCAGCGCTCTGGCACTAACAGAGACGACAGAAACGGCGCACGTGAATGAAGGAGCACAAATGACGAAACACTGAACCACTAACACGATGGTACACACAAAACACTGGCGACGATCTCCGGCGCGCGAATGTTCACTTGACGTGTACGAGTCCAGGGACCTGCCAAAAGGGGAAAAGGTGGGGGAGGAGGGAGAGGCGAGGGTGGAGATGCCAGTGGCAGAGGAGATGGGAGGGGAAGGAAACAAGGTAGGGGGTAGAGGAAGCCCAGGGTGAGGAGGGGGGGGGCAGGAAGGGAGGAAGGAGAGAAGGAAGATAGGGTGCCCTCAGGAAAATAACACAGGGTGTGGAAAGGGAGGATCCAAGTTGGTAGGAGGGTTAGATGCAGGGGTTGAGGGCATCACCAGGGAGTGGGAGTTGGTGGAAACCACCTTGGGCGAAGGTATGGAGAGTGGAGAGATAGCAGGTGGGATGTGGGCACAGCAATGGATGGGGGTGGGGAAGGATGGGAGAGACAAGCAGGTGAGGGGGATCAAGTTTACGGGAGGTGTAGAGGATCCGTATCGGTTAGAGGAAAAGGAGGAGGTGCATGAACGGAATAAGCTCATGCAGGATCCACATGGGGGAGGGGAGATGGATGTGATCGGCGAGGCAGAGCGCATGGCGTTCTAGGATTTGAAGCGATTTCTAAAAGGTTGAAGGGGCGTAACAGAGGATAGGGCAGATGAGGGATTTCTAGGTGTGGAAGATGGTGCAGGGGGCCAGACCCCATGTGCGGCCAGAAAGGAGCTCGAGGAGACGGAGGCGGTAGCATGCCTCGGCTTGGATTGTCCAGAGATGGGGGATCCATGGGAGGCGACTGTCAAGGGTGATGACAAGGTACTTGAGGGTGGGGGTGAGGGTGATAGGACAGCCAGAAATGGTGATATAGAAGTCGGGGAGACGGAAGGAAGGGGTGGCTTTGCCTACAATGATCACCTGTGTCTTCGAAGGATTGACCTTGAGCAACCACTGGTTGCACCAAATGGTGAACCAGTCAAGATGGGATTGGAGACGGTGTTGGGAGCAGTGCAGGGTGGGGGCGAGGGCAAGGAAGGCGGTGTCACTGGCGTACTTGAGAAGGTGGACAAGGGGTGGAGGCAGTGGCATGTCTGCCGTATACAGATGGTAGAGAAGAGGGGAGAGGACGGAACCTTGGGGCACACCAGCAGAAGGGTGGAAGGTGCAGGAATCTGTGTTATGGATGCTGACATAGGAAGGACGTTGGGAAGGAAAGGACCCTATCAGACGGACATAGTTGACAGGAAGAGTGGATGTTTGGAACTTGAAGAGGAGACCAGAATGCCATACACGGTCGTAAGCACGCTCAAGGTCGAGGGAGAGGAAGATGGTGGACTGGCGGGAGTTGAGCTGTTCGGAGAGGAGATGAGTGAGGTGAAGGAGAAGGTCATCGGCAGAGAAGGACGGTCGAAAGCCACAATGGGTAGTGGGAAGGAGGCGGTGCTGGCGGAGATGCTGATGGATGTGTCGGGTAAGGATGGATTCCAGGACCTTGCTGAAGACCGAGGTAACGCTGACGGGACGGTAGGAGACAGCAGATGGCAGTTTGTTGGGTTTCAGGAACATGCTGCTGATATGGTTGCACTAACGGTCGGAGGATGGCATTCACATATCGTACAGCCATTACGGCGCATTCCATGATCACCAGCGGCGTACGTTGGCCCCACATAATGCCGCCCAAAAACAGCAGGGAACCTCCACCCTGCTTCATTCGCTGGCGTGTCTAAGGCATTCAGCCTGACTGGGCTGCCTCCAAACACGTCTCTGGCTATTGTCTGGTTGAAGACATATGCGACACTCTTCAGTGAAGAGAACGTGACGCAGTCCTGAGCGATCCATTCGGCATGTTGTTGGGCCCATCTGTACCACGCTTCATCTACATCTATATTTACATGGATACTCTGCAAATCACATTTAAGTGCATGGCAGAGGTTTCATGGAACCACCTTCACAATTCTCTTTTATTACATCTACATCTACATCTACATCTATACTCCGCGAGCCACCTTACGGTGTGTGGCGGAGGGTACTTATTGTACCACTATCTGATCCCCCCTTCCCTGTTCCATTCACGAATTGTGCGTGGGAAGAACGACTGCTTGTAAGTCTCCGTATTTGCTCTAATTTCTCGGATCTTTTCGTTGTGATCATTACGCGAGATATATGTGGGCGGTAGTAATATGGTGCCCATCTCTTCCCGGAATGTGCTCTCTCGTAATTTCGATAATAAACCTCTCCGTATTGCGTAACGCCTTTCTTGAAGTGTCCGCCACTGGAGCTTGTTCAGCATCTCCGTAACGCTCTCGCGCTGACTAAATGTCCCCATGACGAATCGCGCTGCTTTTCGCTGGATCATGTCTATCTCTTCTATTAATCCAACCTGGTAAGGGTCCCATACTGATGAGCAATACTCAAGAATCGGACGAACAAGCGTTTTGTAAGCTACTTCTTTCGTCGATGAGTCACATTTTCTTAGAATTCTTCCTATGAATCTCAACCTGGCGCCTGCTTTTCCCACTATTTGTTTTATGTGATCATTCCACTTCAGATCGCTCCGGATAGTAACTCCTAAGTATTTTACGGTCGTTACCGCTTCCAATGATTTACCACCTATGGCATAATCGTACTGGAATGGATTTCTGCCCCTATGTATGCGCATTATATTACATTTATCTACGTTTAGGGAAAGCTGCCAGCTGTCGCACCATGCATTAATCCTCTGCAGGTCCTCCTGGAGTACGTACGAGTCTTCTGATGTTGCTACTTTCTTGTAGACAACCGTGTCATCTGCAAATAGCCTCACGGAGCTACCGATGTTGTCAACTAAGTCATTTATGTATATTGTAAACAATAAAGGTCCTATCACGCTTCCCTGCGGTACTCCCGAAATTACCTCTACATCTGCAGATTTTGAACCGTTAAGAATGACATGTTGTGTTCTTTCTTCTAGGAAATCCTGAATCCAATCACAAACCTGGTCCGATATTCCGTAAGCTCGTATTTTTTTCACTAAACGTAAGTGCGGAACCGTATCAAACGCCTTCCTGAAGTCCAGGAATAAAGCATCAATCTGCTCGCCAGTGTCTACGGCACTGTGAATTTCTTGGGCAAATAGGGCGAGCTGAGTTTCACTTGATCTCTGTTTGCGGAATCCATGTTGGTTATGATGAAGGAGATTTGTATTATCTAAGAACGTCATAATACGAGAACACAAAACATGTTCCATTATTCTACAACAGATTGACGTAAGCGAAATAGGCCTATAATTATTCGCATCTGATTTATGACCCTTCTTGAAAATGGGAACGACCTGCGCTTTCTTCCAGTCGCTAGGTACTTTACGTTCTTCCAGCGATCTACGATAAATTGCTGATAGAAAGGGGGCAAGTTCTTTAGCATAATCACTGTAGAATCTTAAGGGTATCTCGTCTGGTCCGGATGCTTTTCCGCTACTAAGTGATAGCAGTTGTTTTTCAATTCCGATATCGTTTATTTCAATATTTTCCATTTTGGCGTCCGTGCGACGGCTGAAGTCAGGGACCGTGTTACGATTTTCCGCAGTGAAACAGTTTCGGAACACTGAATTCAGTATTTCTGCCTTTCTTCGGTCGTCCTCTGTTTCGGTGCCATCGTGGTCAACGAGTGACTGAATAGGGGATTTAGATCCGCTTACCGATTTTACATATGACCAAAACTTTTTAGGGTTCTTGTTTAGATTGTTTGCCAATGTTTTATGTTCGAATTCGTTGAATACTTCTCTCATTGCTCTCTTTACGCTCTTTTTCGCTTCGTTCAGCTTTTCCTTATCAGCTATGATTCGACTACTCTTAAACCTATGATGAAACTTTCTTTGTTTCCGTAGTACCTTTCGTACATGATTGTTATACCACGGTGGATCTTTCCCCTCGCTTTGGACCTTAGTCGGTACGAACTTATCTAAGGCGTACTGGACGATGTTTCTGAATTTTTTCCATTTTTGTTCCACATCCTCTTCCTCAGAAATGAACGTTTGATGGTGGTCACTCAGATATTCTGCGATTTGTGCCCTATCACAAGTTGGTGATTGGAATTTTGTGAGAAGATTCCGTCGCAACGAAAAACGCCTTCTTTTAATGATGTGCAGCCCGAATCCTGTATCATTTCTGTGACACTCTCTCCCATAATTCGCGACAATACAAAACGTGCTACCCTACTTTGAGCTTTTTCGATGTACTGCGTCAGTCCTATCTGGTACGGGTCCCACACCATGCAGCAGTATTTTATGAGAGGACGGACAAGTGTAGTGTAGGCAGTCTCCTTACTAGGTCTGTTATATTTTCTAAGTGTCCTGCCAATAATATGTAGTCTTTGGTTAGCCTTCCCCACAATATTTTCTATGCGTTCCGTCCAATTTAAGTTGTTCGTAATTGAAATTCCTAGGTACTTAGTTGAATTTACAAATATTAGATTAGTCTGATTTATCGTGTACCAAAGTTTAACGAATTCCTTTTAGCACTCATGTGGATGACCTCACACTTTTCGCTATTTAGGGTCAACTGCCACTTTTCGCACCATTCAGATATCTCTTCTAAGCCGGCCGGTGTGGCCGTGCGGTTCTCGGCACTTCAGTCTGGAACCGCGTGACCGCTACGGTCGCAGGTTCGAATCCTGCCTCGGGCATGGATGTGTGTGATGTCTTTAGGTTAGTTAGGTTTAAGTAGTTCTAAGATGACCACATATGTTAAGTCCCATAGTGCTCAGAGCCATTTGAACCAAATATCTCTTCTAAATCGTTTTGCAGTTTGTTTTGATCTTATTCGATAAACGACAGCGTCATCTGCAAACAACTAAGACGGGTACTTCGATTGTCTCCCAAATCGTTTACATAGATAAGGAACAGCAAAGGGCCTATAACACTACCTTGGGGAACGTCAGAAACCACTTCTGTTTTACTCGATGACTCTCCGTCAGTTACTACGAACTGTGACCTCTCTGACAGGAAATCACAAATCCAATCACATAACTGAGACGATATTCCATAAGCACGCAATTTCACTACAAGCCGCTTGTGTGGTACAGGGTCAAAAGCCTTCCGAAAATCTAAAAATACGGAATCGATCTGAAATCCCTTGTCAATAGCACTCAACACTTCATGTGAATAAAGAGCTAGTTGTGTTTGACAGGAACGATGATTTCTAAGCCGGCCGCCCTAGCCGAGCGGTTCTAGGCGCTTCAGTCCGGAACCACGCTGCTGCTGGGGTCGCAGGCTCGAATTCTGCCTCAGGCAAGGATGCGTGTGATGTCCTTAGGTTGGTCAAGTTTAAGCAGTTCTAAGTATAGGGGACTGATGACCTCAGATGTTAAGTCCCACAGTGCTTGGAGCCATTTTTTATGTTTTCTAAACCCATGTTGACTGTGTGTCAATAGATAGTTTTCTTCGATGTAATTCATAATGTTCAAACACAATATATGTTCCAGAAATCCTGCTGCATATAGACGTTAACGATATGGGCCTGAAGTTTAGTGGATTACTCCTACTACCTTCCTTGAATATTGGTGTGACTTGTGCAAGTTTCCAGTCTTTTAGTACGGATCTTTCGTCGAGAGGACAGTTGTATGTGATTGTTAAGTATGGAGCTAATCCATCAGCATACTCAGAAACGAACCTAATTGGTTTCCAGTCTAGTGCAGAAGACTTGCTTTCATTTAGTGATTTCAGTTGCTTCACTATTCTGAGGATATTTACTTCTACATTACACATGTTGATAGTTGTTCTTGATTCGAATTCTGGAATATTTACTTCGTCTTCTTTTGTGAAGGGGTTTCCGAAGGCTGTGCTTTGGCAGCACTGTCTTCGATAGTATCTCCGTTGTTATCGCGCAGAGGAGGCATTGATTGTTTCTTGCCACTAACATACTTCACATACGACCAGAATCTCTTTGGGTTTTCTCCCAGTTTTCGAGACAAAGTTTCGTTGTGGAAACTGTGAACTGTGGATTTAATTTCAAAGAATATTCTTAAAAATTTACTTTATTTACTAGCGATTCATCAAGAACATTAACACATTTAATCACAATATGTGAGCGTGGAAGTAGTTGCTAGGGAGTAACTTATGAAATCAAAATCAAATTGCTTTCAACAAATGGAAATTTTATTCCTAAAAGCATTTTTTTAGAAACAGATTTAAAATTATAAGCAGAAAGCACTCTCTAAACATCAAATTACAGTTTATTCAGAGGCAGAAAGAAACAAATTTTTGAGTGTATGAGCTTTTGGGCTGAGAACCTTGCCGCTCCCTTTTGACGCCGCCGTAGTTACGACCGCTCACAACAGCCTCTGAAAGACTACACTGGTGCAAATCTGCAACACACCAGATTACCGTAAAGTAAAAGTTTTAACAATTCACACAAGTACACAAACTATGCACCCCATAGGAGGGATGGAAATGGTACAAAAGACTAAAATTAAAAGATAAACGTGCCACTGAAGGTGCAACTTGATTTTAACTTCTAAGAAAGTCTTATGGTGGAAGAGTGGCAAGTTTATTTACTAAAATGACCATTTAAATAAAAGCCCACGAAATGCAATCTAACATAAAATTATGCAAGGTTGGCCAAACATGCTCTACAGTACACATATACCGCCTCTCCAGATGATAGGCAAGATAAAAACATATTTAAGGAATTAGGCCGTTACACTTCAAGCAATAGATTCGTTCACACACCGAATCCGAGAAACATGACAGAGGCAGCTCCGAACGACGGACAGACACTAACTGCCTAACAAATGCGGACGAGAGACAGAGGAGCAAGCAGGGGACGAGAGACTGACCCAGACTGACCCACTGGCGAGCTCATAGCGCCCCTTAAATGCACGTGGACAGGCAACCTTTCCGCTTTCCCACCAGAGGGAGACACCACAGCTGCGACTGCCACAGCGGCGACACGGCCAGAAACGGAGGGCGACTGCTTCACACCACGCGCTGCGGCTCGCTCTTCAGAACAGCAACTTTTACCACGCCTCAAACTGTTATAAGCATCTCGCATTGAAGTCCGTACTAAATTTCGAGCTTCTGTAAAAGATCGCCAATCCTGGGAATTTTGCGTCTGTTTAAGTTTGGCACGTTTGTTCCGTTGTTTCTGCAAAAGTGTTCTAACTCGTTTTGTGTACCAAGGAGGATCAGCTGAGTCGTTTGTTAATTTATTTGGAATAAATCTCTCAACTGCTGCCAATACTATTTCTTTGATTTCAAGCCACATCTGATCTACTCTTATTTTATTAATTAGGAATGAGTGGAGATTGTCTATCAGGAAGACGTCAAGTGAATTTTTATCTGCCTTTTTGAACAGGTAAATTTTTCGTTTATTTTTTGAGGATTTGGGGATTACAATATTCAGTCTCGTTACGACAACCCTGTGTTCACTAATCCTTGTATCGGTTTTGATGCTCGTTATTAACTCAGGATTATTTGTTGCTGAGAGGTCAAGTGTGTCTTCACAACCGTTTACTATTCGCATGGGCTCATGAACTAATTGCTCGAAATAATTTTCATAGAATGCGTTTAGAACGATTTCGGATGATATTTTATGCGTACCTCCGAAATTAAACATGTATTTTCGCCAACATATCGAGTGTAAATTAAAGTCACCACCAACTATAATCATGTCGTGGTTGCAAAGATGGACCTCGCCATGGACGTCGGGAGTGAAGTTGCGCACAGTTTGAGTTGTAACACGACGTCCTGTGGCTGCACGAAGAGCATTACTCAACATGGTGGCGTTGCCGTCAGGGTTCCTCCGAGCCATAATCCGTAGGTAGCGGTCATCCACTGCAGTAGTTCAGTTCATAACTAAAAGTGCCATTGTGATTTCTCAGAATTTTTGCAAAATAAATAATAATTTTCGTTAGTTTCATGTTTTTCTTACACTAACTAGCACTACTCCAGTACCCAAATATCCGACTAGCTACGTAAGAAATTTTGTAAATTTTTGTGTCATTTCCTTACAGCGGAGGACTCCAGAAGATGTTTATTGCTAAAAGTTTTTCAGGCATTTCTCTTTAGGAGCGTCTGCTGACTTCTGTAGTAGTGTGGGGGTGTAAATTGCATCTTGCAGTAGCCACAGGGTAAAAGGTACATCTCAGATTAATCCGTTGCGCAGAATAACAGACTAGCGACCCCACGCACACAAGAGCCACAGTGACAAAAAGTCAGATGCCCCTTCCACAACAGATACCACACTGCTACGGCGTCACAAGGCACGCAGTCTTGATGTTGTCCTTGATTTGCAGAGAATGAGAATCCATATTTCATTGGAAATTATGTACAAGTTCTCATTCAAATGAACAAAAAATATACAAAGTTTCGAAATTTTTTTGAGACAATGAAAAGACATACGTTCAATTATATTTTATATTTTCGATACAAAAAAGAAGAAAATGGAGCCCATAATCGAGGTCTGATCGAGAACCTACGAGTTTGAAGTAGAGTGTAGCCTCTAGAAGTTATCTCAAATCAAAAATGGATAACATCAGTAGATACTACACTAAATTTATGGGAGCTTGTGCCTAACTACAATGAAACAACGTTAAATTTAGCGATATAATGCTAAATCGAACTCTGTGTTGGATTTTTATTTTACTCTTTATGGCTTTACAAAAAGTAGTTATTGCTTTTCGGGAGTCAAAGTTAGAAGCTAATAGGTTGAACCGTTTTTATTTTATGCTGCATGCAGTTTTGAAAAATCGTTTCTCGAGGAAAACCATGACTAAAGTTTACGACGAACTTTTATATTAGTTATTAGCTGAATTTGCGTAAAAACTATATGTCATTATACACTTTTGGTGTCGCTGAACACAAATCTGAAGTTAGATTTTCAAAATTCAAAATGGATAATCCATTATGGCTGATCGAATATTATCTTTTGGCCAATTTTAATCAAAATTTGATAAAAATAGTGTTTTCGTTACTTATGTTTAGTCTGCAATTCCAAGACCGTATATCAACATTCCTGACGCAAATATCTTTCAAAAATGCAACAAAAAATCGATTTTTCAACCATTTTGAATGAGAACCTGGTCTTAAGACTGAGTGATTTAACGGACGACGCGCAGTAGTGTTTGTAAGCCTTCGTCACACCAGGATCGAATGCATGCAGTCCTGTGGACACGGATACGTCTTCACGGAAGACTGAAGTATAGCCAGGACCTCCTCGAGAAACAGCCACCTGCTCTTTCTGATAGAACTGTTGATATTTTTTAAGGTATCGAGTACCCGATATATCGATATTTAAATGGCATCAACATATAGATATTCGATAAACAGACTGATAAAATATCAACCCGTCGGCTCATAAAAGTATCTGCTTCACATTGTAAATATACTGCCGGTTTTAGAGCTCCATATTTAAGTATCAATTTACACACACCAAAGAAAAGTTTTGTATCACCCCAGTTCCCAGAACTCCTGAAGACAGTCACTGATTATGGATACTGTACCACAGACACAGTCCCTTTGACTGTTCAGAGATGTCACAAAACCTGCCCAAAAATGTAAACAATCATGCACGAGCAGCGCCTATTAGACGGAGGGGGTCCGACAGCCGATCAGTTCCGGTCATTCCACCAGGAAGGAGGTACATGGCTCGTGTTGTCTATAGTTCAACCGTGCCTACATACCGCGGTTCGATCGCATCCACATTGTCTCTTTGTGCCAGGAAGGGCTCTCAACAAGGGAAGTGTCCAGGAGTGTCTGAGTGAACCAAAGAGATGTTGTTCGGACATGGAGGAGATACTCAACTTGAATAATTATCCTTTAGAATGTTGCTAGGTACGGTCTGGAATGTCGCGTGCGAAATGCAGTGAAGTGTACTGTTGTGGAGGAAATATGGGACTCGCAAGAACTGTAGCGCACAATACTGTAAGCTGCGATGACTGCTGTCTGCGGTGCTCGCTGCTAACAAATAAGATAACTCTCGTTCTATCTGGATTGACCTTCGCCAATCAAACTCTCCCTACGCCTTGATGAAGGACTTCTATTCGCCCCTAGTCTAACTATTGGCGTGGTACACCGATCAAATAACCAGTCCACCACGATGCCACTCAAAATTCGCTCGCAGGCGTTTAACTATAACTCTGTCCATTCACACCGCACAATAAGGGTGTCGGCCAATACAGTAGACAACGCTTAATTGCAAGGACTCAATATAGGGTCACACTTCGATTCGCTCTCAACAGAGGTGCTCTCCCAGTGAAGTACTGAGGAGAGACTTGTTCCTCACTCTTTGAGTACATGTACGAGCACGCACGCTCTCGTTACGTGTTCTCACTCCAAGAGCGACAACGGAACGGCGCCTCTCCACGCCAGACGTGAAGGGCGTATATCTTTCGGTCTCTTCCATTGCTCCTGCAGCTCAAGGCGTCAGAAATATCGTCTGCCAATCAGCATTGCTCATCTAAAACGGGAGAATGACGTTTCGTTTACGGCGACCAATCCGGAAATCTGTAGTATCGGTGGTTTTTTTTTTTTTTTTTTTTTTTAAAAAAAAAAAATCTTTATTTCATCAATATCATGTTACAATATAACCTACTACCTAAATACATTAGTAGGTCCTAAGTTATTACTAATTTGTATCTGCAGCTACTTAATATATTAACACTACAGGTTTTTCTTCCTACATTCCATCACCACTATGGGGGTTAATCTATCATACTTTATGTTAGTTGTTGTTGTTATGACTACACTACCTGCAGCGTTACATGCGTGCCAGAATAGATACAAACCTACTTGTTTGGCCATTCCCACTGAGCTAATCCCAGTGGGAGTGCCCCTGGCACTGGGCGGGCCATTGATGCTTTCGCTGCAGTTCTATACTATTTCTAATATCCTAGATTGATCTTATAACTAATCTTATATCTAGTGTCATAGTCGGTGCGTGTCAAGTCCGTGGTGATGTACTACCCCCCAACCTATTCCAAAAACCTGGCGGATTCCAGCTGTGAGGCGGCTGGCCAAGTCCACGTTCCGGCGGAACAGGGGGGCGTACCTGACAAGTCCGGTTTAATTCATTTATCGATTGTTATCGAGATATTCTGTGAGGACTTTGCTCGATATTTTGTTTGTTAGGTGGTTCAGGATATTGAATGTGGTTTCGTGCCTGAGCAAGAGGTACGTGTCGTTGTTAGGCAATTGTTCCCTAAATTGTTGTGCAACATCGTCGAAGAGAGGACACTCGTACACCACATGGTCTGGAGTGCCTAGCTCTGCTCCACAGTCGCACGCTGGTGTTGCCCTTTTCCCAAACCGACAAAGATATGTCGGATAGGGTCCGTGCCCGGTAAGGAAGTGCAGCAATCCCCTAGTTGGTTTGATATAAGCGAGTTCTAGCCTTTCCTTTATGTTCGGAAGCAGTTCATGTGTTCTGCGGCCAGTTTCGTCGCTGTCCCAAAGATTTTGCCATAATTCCATGCCCCTTCTTTTGATACTTGGTTTGTCCCCTATATATATCCCCATAATTTCCTCAGTCTTTTCCCTTCGATTTTTCTTTATCCAGTACCAGGTGGCCTGTTCTCTTATTTTTATGTCCAGTGGACATAACCCCATTAGTACTAAAAGTGCCCCTCCTGGGGTTGTTCTGTATGCGCCCACTGAGCGTAGGAGCATATTTCGCTGCACTCTCCTTATGGCCACGGCAGGCATGACCCTCGTGAGCCTGTGTGCCCAGACTGCTGACCCGTAGCCTACTATGGATGTAAGAATGCTATTGTGGTATAATTTTATGAGGTCAGGTGGGAGGTGGAATCTTTTGTGTCCTATACCTATTAGGTTGTTTAGTACTGTGAGTGATCTCTGTGTTGCTGTGTCTATATGTGATGTATAGTTCCACCTCTCGTCGACGATGACACCAAGATACCGGGCTTCGCGGCGCCTGATAACTGGTAGACCATTTATTCTAACGGTAGGATTTCTAGTGAGTTGGCCTTTGAGCAGCAGGTAAGTTGATTTATTGGGTGCGATAGTCATTTTGGTTTTGTGACACCATGTGGTTAGTATTGTAATGGCTCTTTCTATTTTTGGTTCCAGATCTTCGCGGCTGCGGCCGCCGACCAGCAGGAGGAGGTCATCAGCGTAGGCTATGACCTCTAGCACATCTTCACTGCTCTTTAGTTCTTCCAAGAGTGGCTCCATGTTTATATCCCAAAAGAGTGGCCCCAGGACCGATCCCTGAGGACACCCCTTGGTGATTTTCTTGCTGACTTTGCCGCTAGGGGCCGATAGCCAGACCTCCCTGTCTTCACAATAGCTCCTCAGACAGCCATATAGCGGCCCTGGGCATTCTTTCTCCCGCAAGCAGGAGAAGAGCGAAGGCCACCACAGGTTGTCGAAGGCGCCACTGATGTCCACCATGATGCCGACTACATACTTGTGCGGGGCAGAGCCACAGACATCCGCGGCCAGGGCGATTGCGTCAGACGCCGACCGCCCCGCCCGAAAACCGAACTGCCTGTCACTCATCCCGCACAAGACTCGGTGTGCAGCCAACCTGTCTGCCAGCAGCCTCTCAAAGAGCTTGCCCAACAAGTCCAGCAGACATATGGGTCTGTACGACTTGGCTTCTTTGGGGTCTTTGTCCGGGCCTTTCTTAATTATCACTACGTTAGCCTTCTTCCATATCGAGGGGAAGGTCCGAAGCCGTAAACACTCGTTGTACAGCTGAGTGAGAGGTGCCACCAGCTGGGGGGCGAGGTACTGTATCACCTCCGCGGTTATACCGTCTGGACCAGGAGCTTTGCCTCTTTTGAGCGCTTTTATTTGGGAGTTTACCTCTTCTTCAGAGAAGGGGTAGACGACACGATTGTTTTCGTAGACCCGTTGGTTCTCTCTTCTTATTCTAAGTTGTTCTTCTGTATCATCTTCCTCTCTATCGTCAGGTAGTAGGGCACGGAGTAGGACCCCCGCAGTTTCCTGCCAGGTCTCCGTCATCCGGTCCCCACTCCTGACGGTAGATAACACCATAGGTGATTTAATTTTTTCCCTTACTATTTTATAGGGTAGTCCCCAAGGGTCTGTAGCCAATTGGCTTTGCACATATTTCTCCCAGCTCCTCATCCTTACAGCCTTGAGTTCTTGTTGAAACTGTTCTTTGGCTTCTCGGTATATTTGTAGCCATCGCTGCTTTTCTTGCCAGACGGCACACCGCTGGTAATACCTCCTCGCCCTCCGTACTGCTTGGCGCATTTGCCCCAGTTCGGCTGACCATGGTGAAGGGGAGGCCGCGATGGCCCTCCTCCTGGTTGGTACAGCTGCCTTGACTGCCTTAGTTATTGCACTAGTGAGATCTCGGGCGTATTCTTCTATGTTGACATCACCCTCCAGCAATGCAGGGATGTCACACTCCCTAGCCAGCCGGTCCCAATCGGTTTTGTTGTAGTTAAGTTGTGTTTCCCACCCTATGTCCCAGTGGCACTCGCTGTCTCCAATGATGAATGTTATGAGGTTATGGTCACTTGTGGTAATCCGGTCCCAAACTGTCCAATTAGATATTTTTGTTGCGAGGTTTGGCGTTACTAGAGTAACGTCAATGTTTGTACCGTGTCCACCCCCCCCCCCCCCCCAGTGTAGGTGGGAGGGTTTCCCTGTTTGTTAGCGACCATGAGTTGTAGTGACATGATGGTGTCGACAGCTTGTTCTCCTCGATCGTCTTGAGTACCACTGAACCACAGGGGGGATTTAGCATTGATGTCCGCAGTCACAAGGATTTTGTGTCCCCGCAACGCCGTGGCTATTTGCACGAGCTTGTCCAAGAATTCATCTATTGGTCTTCCGTACTGGAAGTACATATTGACCAGGTATAGTATTCCTGTTGGTGAGTGGAGCTCCACGACGTTGCAGTGGTCATCCAAGAATTGCGCTAACACAGTGGCTCTCAATGCTTTGTTTGTAATTATGACTGCGGCTCTTGGTTCTCCTGGATTATATATTTGTTGCCAGGTGGCTGCGGTGAACGGGATCCGTCCAGCCTGGGAGTATGGCTCCTGTATGCAGACTACATCTAGACTCTTCTCCTCCACCACTTTCCGGAGTTCCTGCAAGACCAGTTTACTATTATGTGCGTTTATCTGTCCCACTCTTAACTGGCTCACGTGGGAAGTATGTATGTATATGAGACTCTGGCCAGTTTCTGCGCCAGTCGTGAGCAATTCTTCCGTTGGTTATGACAGATTGATTATATAATTCATTGAGGTCAAACTTTTCGTTGCGCCTTTCAAACACTTTCTGAACCAGGTCTCGCAGGGCTCCGAAATCTGTGGGGAGATTCATTGTCTTGAGCTGTATTCTGTCTACAGCCTCCATCACTGGGAAGGTAATGTCTCTGCCGTATTCATGGCCGACACGCACCACATGCCTCAGGGCTGTTGTGAGGGTGGCCGGCTCTTCAAGTCTAGACAGCTGTAAAGCATGCTCCAGATTGGGATAAATCCTGACAGGATCTATTCCTGGTCCTCGTACTATGGATGGGCTTATTGGTGTACCTATATTTGTGGGTACACTGGTGCTGCTTATTTTGTTAACTTGTACTTGATCTTCATGACTTTTAGTATTAGGATCGTCTGTCTCTAACAATCTCCCTACCACAGGATGCCCGAGTGGTCGTATTTGATCTTTTTGCGACCTTTGTCCCCGTTTCGGAGGGGAGGGTGCTTCTTTCTGATCACAAGGATCTGTCTGAATACCGACATCTTTCATTGTGACTGCCAGGTGTTGTGGCCTCGTGATTTTCTGTATAAATTCTTTGAATTTATTGGCCCTTAAAGCATCCCTCAACCTCTTGCTGGGAGACTTTCTTTTGGGCTTCCTGTTCCCATTGGGGGACTCAGCCATAATCGATTCTGGCTATGAGTCTCTGCTCAAGCATCCTGTAGGTAGGGCAATTTCTACCGGTAGTGTTGCATGACTTTTTGCCTCTTTTAGTACAAGGTATGCAGATTCCAGTTTTGCTGCAATTTTTCCTAGAATGATCTTCTGACCCGCACTTGGAGCAAGCCGGCCTCCTCTCACAATGCTTATGTATGTGATCCAAGTCGCCACAGTTGTGGCATCTCGGAACCACTAGGTAATCTCGCACGTTAATTGCGTGAAAACCTATATATACTCTCCCCATAGTGGTGATTCTTCGCCACATCTTTCCTGAGACCTCGGCAACGTGATGTACGACATCACGCTCCCGGGGCCCTGTTTTAAATCTCAATTTAAAGTCATTTCTGAAACTTTCCCATTCCAAATCATCAAAGTTTTGATTATAAAGCGTCTCGTAGATGTCTGACTCTGTTAATGCTACAGGTATGTCATAAAGGATCACCAGCGGGTTGCGCTTCTTTGGTGGCTCACATTTAACTGCCATGTTCAGTTTAGCATGCTTTAAGATCTTATCCCTGTCTTCCTCAGTTGCTACATCAACTACAACCACATTCTTTGTTGCTTTGACTTTATTGATTTTAATTTTATCTTTAGCAGGATCAATTGTGGTAGTGAAAATTTCTTGTACCTTTTTAATTGTTTGCCCGGGCAGGGGTCTTAAAAAGACCGCCGTATCCGGCCTTTTAGTAACCTTGGCAATTGTCTCTTTCGTGGTTTGGGGTTTTGTGACTGCTTGTGCAGCCACTGCAGCCCAGGTTTTAGTTGGCTGCTGCCTGAGTCTGTTATTTTCTTTTTCGAGTTCTTCGAGTCGCCCCTCAAGCTTAGCACTAGCAATGGCCCAAGCGGCGAGCTCATTTTTGATTGCCAGGACTGCAGCCTGGCTTATTTTACCATTTTTCACACTCGAGTCAAGGATTTGACTTATTTTGGTGTGTCTTTCGAGTGTGCTTTGCTCGTTCTGTTCCACTTCCTCCTGTGAGGCAGGAACAGTCGCCATCGACGCCCTCGAGGTCGCACTAGAGTCACTCGTCTCAGGATCTGCCATGTTTGTAGACGAGTGATAAAAAGATGGGAGCCCGTCTCTTACCCCGGACCGGCTCCTCTGGCATGGGGGGGGACTATTGCAGCTCGCCCACCGACCTCACCCCTAGGTCAAGGGCACTCCAGAGCTGCAGGGTTCAACGCGCCGTTGCCAGCGCACTGGTCCCCATCGAAGGCCTCGTCGTCGACGATTTCACCCGACGCTCCTCGGCAAGTGCACCCCGCACTCCGGAGAGGCGGATGCACCCCTCGCCCTTCGCCGCCTACTAGCCCGAGTTTCCACCCGAAGGCCAAGGACCCACTCCTACTCAGGTGGTGGGTCGGTCCCCCAGTCGTTCGGCGGTCTGGGCCCATCTAACCTGGCCCAGGCGATGTCACCACCACCTGGGTTTTAGTATCGGTGTTTGGCGTTTGCTGTCTCACAGCGAAAATCTCTGAAACTGCGTGCTATGTGTGAAGAATGCGTAGGCTGGGCGCTCCCATACAGTGTAGCGGAATTTGCTTTTAAGCCGAACACGGGGTCGTCCTTTCACTCGGGCAAACGCTGTCTGCTCTGCAGGCGGTCACCGGCCGACGTAGATGGGTTGGGACCGGCCTCCTGGCGTGCGGTTTTGCCTCTCTCGAACTAAAAGCTCCTGTGGCGTCGTGTCTGGAATGTAAGTGTGTACGCCAGCCTCGAGTATTTCAACCACGGTGAGCACTTGCGACTTATTAGTTATTTGCATATAATTTACATGAATTCATACAAGATTGACTTTATCTTATCGAGTTTGGGTTCGAATGAAGCGTCTTCATGTGCAGAATATGATTGTGAGGGCGGAATATGTGAGCAATGAAGGTCAGGAGACCATGACATCTTGCACTCTGTTTCTTAATTTCACTCGTGTTAGGCGAATGCCTTGAGATTTCGACTTTCCTGTTCCCGTCTTTGTCATTCGCCACTGATTGCTGAGAAGTATCAGGATGTTCACTCATTGCTGTGTTAACTATTAGAGTGTGAATTTCAACTTCCTTTGTTATTTCCTTAACTTACATGTGCCAATATATGATGACCAAACTGCAATAAGCGTGTCTAAGTTATGAAAGGAGCAGAAAAAAAAACAGGAAGAGACTGCTACATCTGATACTCAGTAAAGACCCTGACAAAGAATAATCCTACAAGTTGAAGTTTTGATTTAGTCACAAAACCTGTATTGTGTAATTACATCGCTACCTCTGTTGGCAGGGCACCTACTACATGCATCGGTACTGGACACGACCGATCACGCTAAAAAAGTTCGTCGCCTTACCTTACGGGAAGTATAAATTGTACATGAAGGGTCTGAAGGATGGAAAAAGACAAGTTTGTGTGCAGATGGTCATCGATATCTACGAAGTCGGATTTTTCCAAGGTAAGGATTTGATCTTTGAGTAACACATGATCACGAGTAATTGTTTCAGTAGAGTTATGAAATTCCACAACCGAGGGCTTCGCGGTCATTGAAGAGGTGGACGTAGCAGATAAAAGTCCTGTGGGTAGAAAAAGTTTCAGTCGTAATCATTTAGGCGAGAAGCGAAAAAGAGCTGGCTGCACACAGTGCCCTCCCGTCACTGCTACCGGCTAAAGCCAAGCCTGCCTCGCCGTTGTCTCCTGGGGAGAGAGAGTTTCCTCCTTGAAGTTCGATGTAATACACAGCAGTCAGCTGCACTTATGTGACTGGTGTACCTGATGATGTAAACAAATTTATGTTCGTACATTCCAAGCACATACAACATAGCAAAAAACTTCACGTAATGGCAATGGGAAACAAGTACAATTCTTCTGGATTGTTACAGAAAAAAGCGTAAAGAGCACGTGCAAATACACTAATTTGTTCTGAAGCGATATTGCAATTTTCTGTTGGTTAAACCATAGTTTCCAATGAAACTGTGAGCCGGACCGAGACTCGAACTCGGACCTTTGCCTCTGGTGGGCAAGTGCTCTACCAACTGAGCTACCCGAGCACAACTCATGCACCGTCCTCACAGCTTCAATTGTGCCAACATCTCGTCTCCTACCATCCAAATTTCACACACGTTCTCCTGCGAGCCGGCCGCTGTGGTCGAGCGGTTCTAGGCCCTTCAGTCCGAAACCACGCGGCTGCTACGGTCGCAGGTTCGAATCCTACCTCGGGCATGGATGTGTATGACGTCCTTAAGTTAGTTAGGTTTATGTAGTTCTAAGTCTAGAGGACTGATGACCTCAGATGTTAAGTCCCATAGTGATGAAAGCCATTTGAACCATTTTTCTCCTGCGAACCTCGCAAAACTAGCACTCCTTAAGAAATTATATTGCGGAGACATGGCTTAGTCACAGCCTGGGGGATGTTTTCAGAAGGAAATTTTCAACCTGCAGAGGAGTCTTCTCTGATTAGAAACTTCCTGGCAGGTTATAAATGTGTATCAGGCCGAGACTCGAACTCTGGACTTTGGCCTTTCGTGCGCAAGTGCTCTACTGGCTAAGCTACCCAAGCACAGCTCACACCCCGTCGTCACAGCTTCAGTTTTGCCAGTATCTCGTCTCATACCTTCGAAAGTTCTATTGGAAACCATGCAGGAATAGCACTCCTGGAAGGAAGGTTAGCTGGCAGAGCACTTGCCCACTAAAGGCAAAGATCCCGAGTCTCGGTCTGGCATACAGTTTTAGTCTGCCAGGAAGACTCAGAGGAGCGTATATTCCACTGTAGAGTCAATACTTCATTCTGGAACCATCCACCTGTCTGTGACTAAGCCATGTCTCTGCAATATCCTTTCTCCCAGGAGTGCTAACTCTGCAAGGTTTGCAGGAGAGCTCCTGTGAAGTTTGGAACCTAGGAGACGAGGTACTGGCAGAATTGAAGCTGTGAGGGCTGGTCGTAAATCGTGCTTGCTAGCTCGGGTGGTAGAGCAATTGCCCGCGATAGGCAAAGGTCCCGAGCTCTAATCTCAGTCTGGCAACATAGTTTTAATCTGCCAGAAAGTTTCATACCAAGTGCAGAGCACTTGTTCGCATAAGGCAAAGGTCCTTTGTTCGAATCTCCGTTTGGTACACAGTTTTAATCTGTCAGGAAATTTCCTATCAGCGCACACTCCGCTGCAGAGCGAAAATTTCGTTCATAGTTTCCGATGTTTCCCATGAACCACGGACTTGCCGTCGGTTTGGGTGGCTTGTCTGCCTTAGCGATACATAGCTGTACTGTGTGTACAACAACAATGGAGTGATGCCTGTCGAGAAGCCAGACAAACATATGGCTCCTGAAAAGGGGCGGCACCCTTTTCAGTCGTTGCAGGGGCATCAGTCTGGATGATTGACTCATCTGGCTAACCAAGACGGCATTGCTGTCCTGGTACTGCGAGCAGCCTAAAGCAAGTGGAAACTGCAGCTGTAATTTGCCAGTTGGCATGTAGCTCTACTCTATGGTTAAATGGTGATAGCTTCTTGTTGGGTAAAAATTTCTGGGGATGAAAGAATCTCCCATTCGGATCTCCATGCAGGAACTACTCAGAAGGACGTCATCACCAAGGAAAACAAATCTGGCGTTCTACGGATAGGATTCTGGAATGTTAAATGCCTTAATTGGGCAGGTCGGTTAGTGGTTTTAAAAACGGATAGGTTGAAGTTCGATATATCGGGACTTAGCGAAGCTCGGTGTCAAGAGAAACAGGACTTCTGTCAGATGAATACAGGGTTATAAATACAAAGTCACAAAGAGATAATGCAGGAGTGGGTGTAATAATGAATAAGAAAATAGGAATGCAGATAACCCACGTGAAACAGCATAGTGAACGCATTAACGTAGCCAAGATATGCTCTAAATCCACACCTACAATAGTTGTACAAGTTTATATGCTAACTAGCTCTGTAGCTAATGGAGAGACGGAAGAAATGTATGATGAGATAAAAGAAATTATTCAGATAGTTAAAGGAAACGATAATTTAACTGTGATGGGAGACTGCAGTTTGTTAGTAGGAAAAGGAAGAAAAGCAAAAATTGAATATCGACTCACGGAAATAAATGAAAGAGCAAGCCGTCTGGTGGAATTTTGCACAGAGGATATCATTGCTAACAATGGAAATTTGTAGTAAGGTCTTATGGGACCAAACTGCTGAGGTCATCGGTCCCTAGGCCTACACACTTCTTAATCTAACTACAACTAACTTACGCTAAGGACAACACACACCCATGCCCGAGGGAGGACTCGAACCTCCGACGGGGGGAGCCGCGCGGACCGTGACAGGGCGCCCCAGACCGCTCGGCTACCGCGCGCGGCCATCGCTAACACCTTGTTTGAGAATCATAAAAGTAGCGCGTATACATGGAAGACTCCTGGAGACACTGGAAGGTTTCAGATTCATTACATAATGGCAAGAAAGGGATTTCAGAACCAGATTTTGAACTGTAAGACGTTTACAGGGTTAGATTGGACTCTGACCACAATTTATTGGTAGTCAACTGTAAATTAAACCTGAAGAAACTGCAAAAAGGTAGGAATTTAAGGAGACGGAACATGGATAAGTTGAAAAAACTAGAGGTTGCTGATAGTTTTAGAGGAAGCATTACGCAGCGATTGAGTAGAGCAAGGAAAAGGAATATAGGAGGTGCATTCAAGTTCTGAGGCCTTCGATTTTTTTTCTAATTAACTGCTCACCTGAAATCGATGAAACTGGCGTTACTTCTCGACGTAATCGCCCTGCAGACGTACACATTTTTCACAACGCTGACGCCATGATTCCATGGCAGCGACGAAGGCTTCTTTAGGAGTCTGTTTTGACCACTGGAAAATCGCTGAGGCAATAGCAGCACGGCTGGTGAATGTGCGGCCACGGAGAGTGTCTTTCATTGTTGGAAAAAGCCAAAAGTCACTAGGAGCCAGGTCAGGTGAGTAGGGAGCATGAGGAATCACTTCAAAGTTGTTATCACGAAGAAACTGTTGCGTAACGTTAGCTCGATATGCGGGTGCGCTGTCTCGGTGAAATAGCACACGTGCAGCCCTTCCCGGACGTTTTTGTTGCAGTGCAGGAAGGAATTTGTTCTTCAAAACATTTTCGTAGGATGCACCTGTTACCATAGTGCCCTTTGGAACGCAATGAGGAAGGATTACGCCCTCGCTGTCCCAGAACATGGACACCATCATTTTTTCAACACTGGCAGTTACGCGAAATTTTTTTGCTGGCGGTGAATCTGTGTGCTTCCATTGAGCTGACTGGCGCTTTGTTTCTGGATTGAAAAATGGCATCCACGTCTCATCCATTGTCACAACCGACGAAAAGAAAGTCCCATTCGTGCTGTCGTTGCGTGTCAACATTGCTTGGCAACAAGCCACACGGGCAGCCGTGTGGTCGTCCGTCAGCATTCGTGGCACCCACCTGGATGACACGATTTTCAGGTCATCATGCAGGATTGTGTGCACAGAACCCACAGAAATGCCAACTCTGGAGGCGATCTGTTCAACAGTAATTCGGCGATTCCCCAAAACAATTCTCTCCTCTTTCTCGATCATGTCGTCAGACCAGCTTGTGCGAGCCCGAGGTTGTTTCGGTTTGTTGTCACACGATGTTCTGCCTTCATTAAACTGTCGCACCCACGAACACACTTTCGACACATCCATAACTCCATCACCACATGTCTCCTTCAACTGTCGATGAATTTCAATTGGTTTCACACCACGCAAATTCAGAAAACGAATGATTGCACGCTGTTCAAGTAAGGAAAACGTCGCCATTTTAAGTATTTAAAACAGTTCTCATTCTCGCCGCTGGCGGTAAAATTCCATCTGCCGTATGGTGCTGCCATCTCTGGGACATATTGACAATGAACACGGCCTCATTTTAAAACAATGCGCATGTGTCTATCTCTTTCCAGTCCGGAGAAAAAAAATCGTAGGCCTTAAGCTATAAGAGATGAAATAGCGAAGGCAGCAGAGTATCAAATAGGTCGAAAGACAAGGCATAGTAGAGATATTGAATTCAATTGATGAAAGAAGAAAATATAAAAATGCAGTAAATAAAGCAAGTGAAGGGGAATAAAAACGTCTCTCAAAATGAGTTTGACAGGAATGGCTAGAGGACAAATGTAGGATTGTGTCACTAGGGGAAAAATTGATTCCGCCTACAGTAAATTTAAAAATACTTCTTGAGAAAAGGGAAGCAACTGTATGAATATGAAGAGCTCAGATTTAAAACCAGTCCTAAGCAAGGAAGGGAAAGCTGAAAGGTAAATGAAGTATATAGAGGGTCTGTAAAGGGAGATGAACGGAGATATTATAGCCATGAAATTCACAACCCAGGATATAGCAAGGAAAATCGTCGTGTCAGTGTTTTGGGACAGGAAAAGAGTTCTGTGCATTGATTTTTTGCTAATAGGTGGGACAATAAATGCTGGAAGATGTTGTGGGATCTTGAAGAAACTTAGCAGAGCCATACAAAACAGACGTGCTGAGAACGAGAGTTTGTCCCCTCCATGAGAACCCGCGTCCGCACACTGCTCAAAAATGGCTCTGAGCACTATGGGACTTAACATCTGAGGTCATCAGTCCCCTACAACTTAGAACTACTTAAACCTAACTAACCTAAGGACATCACACACATCCATGCCCGAGGCAGGATTCGAACCTGCGACCGTAGCGGTCGCGCGGTTCCGGACTGAAGTGCCTAGAACCGCTCGGCCACAGTGGACGGCCAATAAATTGAAGAAACACCTTATTGGAAAACACTTTTCCGACAACGACGATGTGAAAATCGAAGTGAAGAACTGACTGAAAAAGGCGTTGGGAGACGTCTATGACACAGGAATCAAAAAACTCGTCCTACGAATGACAAAATGTATAGAGATAAATGGTGATCGCGTGAAAAAATAATGCAACACCTGTACTACAATGCATCTAAATTTTGTTATGACAAATTAAATTTTATGCACCTCAAAAAATTTTTGTAACATTAGTTTGCGAATTAGCCTCGTACAGATGCTTCACTAACGTAATACTGGCCAAAAACTTCTTTCAGTAGGAAATAAAATGATGGAATCATTTCATGACACGCTGTAACACGCCCATGTACGCAAGATAGTAC
This sequence comes from Schistocerca serialis cubense, assembly GCF_023864345.2. NCBI lineage: Eukaryota > Metazoa > Arthropoda > Insecta > Orthoptera > Acrididae > Schistocerca > Schistocerca serialis. Next base: position 139,346,832 of record NC_064648.1, on the reverse strand, counting down.
AATTTGTTTCATCTTATGGCAAGTCGCGTAAGGGATTCATTTGCCTCCAGGGTCTGTAGTAGGAACACTCACATTCTTCTGTGATGTGGGCTTTCCACACAGCGTGTGGATTTCGACAACGATCGCCCGTTAGCGAGCGACGGAGGTGGTTTGTTGCTGAGGTGGCAGACTGCTTCGGCAGTGCAGAGAGTACCGGGAAGGCACTGATTGTACATGTGGTGACGTCACACAATACCAAAGAAATAATTTATTAATGTTTATGAGGACAGTTTCCAGTGAAAGACCTGTCAGGCAATTATTAGGAGTTTTTCGTGCCAAAGTGGCTTCAGGTCACAGTTATGATGGTGGTAAAAGGAGGATTCTACATTGACGAGGGGTCCTCACAGATTCCGATTTTGTGTACACTTGTAGCAGATGGAGTTCAATGCACGCACATAAGTTTTCTAAGACAGTACGACAAAGAACCCTGAAATATGACCTTTCACAGTTAGCAGATCTCCAAGTGCAGTTAAAAACAATTTTCATTATTTCGACGAATTCGTCGGTTTCTCAGCACGTTAGTACGTTCGATGGTTCGAATCTCGCTAGTAAGATAAATACAGGGTGACACAGAATAGCGGGAAAGTTTGAAATGTGTAGTGGCAGCCATGCGCACGTGGCAGCACTGCGGGTTCGTGACAGACAGCAAGTAAACAGTTCGCCATTTCCCTAATCATGCGTCAGTGGAACGGACAATAGCGTGCGTTAGCCATAAAAATGTTTTATAAAAGCAATGATTGTTTGCTAGCGGCACAGAGGGAGTTTCGAGGTTTTTGTAATTTAGGATGTCATGATGCCGTTCCGTCGAAAGACGCGATAAAATGTTGGATTAATAACTTTGAAGACACTGGATCTGCGCTCAAAAAGAAACCAACAGGACGACCAAGAAGTGCGCGTTCTCCAGCGAACACTGATGTTGAACGCGAGTCTGTCTTACGGAGACCACGGCGTCAATTCGTAAGCAAGAAGCAGCGATTGGAGTGTCCCGGGAGAGTGTTCGCAGAATCCTTCATCTTGATTTAAAATTTCATCCGTGCAAACTACAGATGGTGCAGCAATTTAAGGACCATGATTTCCGATTACAACAAATGATAACAAATGATAACAAAAATAAACAATGACGATGAAGACGTCAGATGAGGCACAAGTAATGTGAACAAACGGAACTACCGTTACTGGGAAAACGCAAATCCTAATGCCGTTCATGAGCGCCCTTGACACGCTACTAAAGTGACAGTATGGCGTGGTGTTTCATCACGTGGGATTATCGGACCGTATTGTCTCGCAAATGAGCAACGAAACACAATAACTGCCAACGCCGATCGGTTCGCGGAGATGTTACGAACTTTCGTTACACCTGCATTGAACAACTTTGCAAACGTTCAAGAAGCCTGGTTTCAACGTGACGGAGCGACATCACACACTACACGGCAATCAGTGGCATACGTGCGAGAATTGTTTGACTACCGTGTGATCTCACGATTCGTTAACATACCCGGGCCTCCTAGATCGCCATGTCTATCCGTTTGTGACTTTTCTCGTGCAGCAAAGTCTACACGACTCGACCAAGAACCCTGGACGAGATAAAACAGAGAATTTGGGATGCAATCCACAATATGCCAGCTGAGATGTTGCAGGTTTCACGAATGTATTCGAACAGGAGGACGCCATCTAAAGGTCGTAATTTTAGAAAAATGATAAATGCCATCAATGTTTCCTAAATGGCAAAGTTGGGAGGTTTCAGTTACGATGAATGCAATTTATTTCCTTCTCCACTTCTAGTTTTATTGGATTGTGGAAATGTTCCTGTTTTTCTGCGTCACCCTGTATCTTTCAATTTTTTAAAAAAACTTATATATTTATTAACAAAGTGTAATCTCAGTTGACAGATATGGAACTATAGTGTTTAGTAAGAATAACATCTTGGTTATTCGTTGCTGCTGACAGTAAATTGAAATATGGCATACGAAGCCGATACATCAGATAGATAATGAGAAAGTATCATTTTCACAGACTCACTAGTGTTATTGAAATACGTAATTTTTTCATTGAATAAAATACGTTTTGGCATATTCCTAAGAAGTTTAAATTGATTTTCAGACATCTAGTAACCGTCAATAAAAGGATGCTACTTTTATTTTAAAAATATTATTCAAAACTTCTTGCTTAACGTTCGCATTTGTTGATCAATATTACATTTAAAAAAGTATGATACTAGCTAGATTCCACTCTCGTGTTCATGATTGAAAATCCGACTATGCTACAAGCTGAGTTAGTCAAATGCTGTTTGGGTAACAACACTCGGAAGTCTTGTCACCTTCAAAGCCAATTTTGTCTTGTTTGTTGGAGAACTGCGCGGTGGCACCTCAGCAAATTTACGTCCAGACACTGAACTTGGAGCCCTGTGAGTACGAAAGGAGTCGCAGAGGGCAGGGCGCTCTGTAGTGTCGCGTTGTGAGCGTCTCCATGCAGAGTGAGTGAGTGCTGCAGGCAGCTCGAGGGCTTCAGTGGGCAGAGAGGTGGGCACATGTCGTGCAAACTGCTTATGTCTCTGCGTCAAGAATTTGTAACGTGAACATCCAAACGAATAAACCATATTGCCCTTAATTGTATTTTTTTCCCGTGTGGCTACATGGAGTATTCAGTGTACAAAACTCAAGCAGAGTCGGGGAAGCAACTTTCATGCCTCATAAGGCGTGCACTGAGAAGAGTGGCTGTCATTTTGCACTGTCAATATTAGCCTGGACTGCTAAAGTAAACAAAACAAAACCAAGTATTCATTGCTGAGCGTTAGTTCTAGATCGGACAGTGCTAATTTTGGCACTCTCTACCATCTGATGTTTTTGACCATAAAGGCCTTCAAAAACATCTACAACCTATATGAGTGGTGTCTTTTCTTCCCGACATGTCCGAAAGAACAGGCACCACTTACACAGATACACAGCGATAAGCCGAAACATTACGACGAGTGGCCACCGCGTCGCTGGACGCCGCCTGCTGGCGCTGCGGGCCCCTCACGCAGTGATGAAAGTGCGTGAGTGGAGCAGCCACGGATGGCGGAGATACGCGCCGCACATGGCGAAATCCACCGAGGTAAGCGACTTCGACAAATGGCAGATTATTATTACGCAGAACCTGTGAACGAGTATCTCTAAAACGGCGGAGACGGTCGAATGTTCACGTGCTACTGTCGTGAGCATCTGCGGGAAGGGGTTCGACTGTGAAACTACTATTAGGCGCTGAATAGCTAGACGTCCACTATTCTTCACAGGACGTTGGGGTCGGAGGCTTCTCTGCTATGTGAAGCAGCACGGATGGTGATCTGTGGCACCTCTGCCGAAACAGCACAGTGCTGGCGCAGCACAAGTGTTCCGGAGCACACCTCTCATCGTGCATTGCCCAACACGGAGCTCCGCAGCTCACCACCCCCACGTGTTGAGGCAACGACATCGTTAGCTACGATTGCAGCGGGCACAGGACTGTCGGGGTACGACCGTCGATCAATGGAAAAGTGTCGGCTCTTCGGGTGAACCACATTTTTGCTGCACTAGGTCGATGGTCGACATCGAGGTGAACGGCGGTTTCAAACGTGCAGCGACCCACTGACACTGGCTGGTGGGAGCAGTGTTATGGTGTGGGAGACATTCTCCTGCACTTGCGTGGCACCTGTGGTAGTAATCGGATACACATTGACACTTCCTGGCAGATTAAAACTGTGTGCCCGACCGAGACTCGAACTCGGGACCTTTGCCTTTCGCGGGCAAGTGCTCTACCATCTGAGCTACCGAAGCACGACTCACGCCCGGTCCTCACAGCTTTACTTCTGCCAGTACCTCGTCTCCTACCTTCCAAACTCTACAGAAGCTCTCCTGCGAACCTTGCAGAACTAGCACTCCTGAAAGAAAGGATACTGTGGAGACATGGCTTAGCCACAGCCTGGGGGATGTTTCCAGAATGAGATTTTCACTCTGCAGCGGAGTGTGCGCTGATATGAGTAAAACTGTGAGCACCGGGCGTGAGTCGTGCTTCGGTAGCTCAAATGGTAGAGCACTTGCCCGCGAAAGGCAAAGGTCCCGAGTTCGAGTCTCGGTTGGGCACACAGTTTTAATCTGCCAGGAAGTTTCATATCAGCGCACACTCCGCTGCAGAGTGAAAATCTCATTCTTGAAACATCCCCCAGGCTGTGGCTAAGCCATGTCTCCGCAGTATCACCGAGCGAGGTGCCGCAGTGGTTAGACACTGGACTCGCATTCGGGAGGACGACGGTTCAATCCCGCGTCCGGCCATCCTGATTTAGGTTTTCCGTGATTTCCCTAAATCGCTCCAGGCAAATGCCGGGATGGTTCCTTTCAAAGGGCACGGCCGACTTCCTTCCCCATCCTTCCCTAATCCGATGCGACCGATGACCTCGCTGTCTGGCCTCCTTCCCCCAAAAACCACCACCATCTCCGCAGTATCCTTCTTTCAGGAGTGCTAGTTCTGCAAGGTTCGCAGGAGAGCTTCTGTAGAGTTTGGAAGGTAGGAGACGAAGTACTGGCAGAAGTAAAGCTGTGAGGACCGGGCGTGAGTCGTGCTTCGGTAGCTCAGATGGTAGAGCATTTGCCCGCGAAAGGCAAAGGTCCCGAGTTCGAGTCTCGGTCAGGCACACAGTTTTAATCTGCCAGGAAGTTTCATATCAGCGCACACTCCGCTGCAGAGTGAAAATCTCATTCTGGACACATTGGCAGTTGCATACTGCCTGCATCCCATCATGGCTCAAATGGCTCTGAGCACTATGGGACTTCTGAGGTCATCAGTCCCCTAGAACTTAGAACTACTTAAACCTAACTAACCTAAGGACATCACACACATCCCTGCCTGAGGCAGGATTCGAACCTGCGACCGTAGCGGTAGCGCGGTTCCAGACTGCAGCGCCTAGCACTGCTCGGCCACTCCGGCCGGCCATCCCTTCATGCTCGGCGTCTTCTCCGACGGCGATGTCATCTTTCAGCAGTATAATGGTCCGTGTATCGGAGCGAGAACCGTGCTACAGTGGTTTGAGGAGCAATAAAGTGAACTCACGGTGATGTCTCGGCGACCAAATGCGTCTGATGTAAATCCTACGGTAGCCATCTGAGTCGCTATCCGGTGCCATCACTGCGCAAGCAAATCAGCGTCCCGTTATTTACGCGAATTACATGAGCTGTGCCGACAAACTTTCGGGGCCACGCGGGGTAGCCGTGCGGTCTTAGACGCCTTCCCACGGTTCGCATGGCTTCCGGCGTCGGAGGTTCGACTCCTCCCTTGGGCATGGGTGTGTGCGTGTTGTCCTTAGCATAAATTAGTTTTAGATAGATTAAGTAGTGTGTAAGCCTACGGACCGATGACCTCAGCAGTTTGCTCCCATAGGAACTTACCACAAATTTCCAAATTTTCAAAACGTCGGAACCCTGTTACTCGAAATCAGTGATGTATTTCGTTCAAAAGACGGACAAAGAGGCTATGAAGCAGGAGGTCATAACCTTTTGGCTCAGCAGTGTATATGCGCCGTCAGGGCTAACATCATCATTCAGTGCAGAGCACTCCTCACCCGCCCTTGCAAGGGACTGTGTGCGATGCGGTGAGCGAAAAGGGGGAAGAGGGCCAGGGGACGCAACTTTGGTTGTGTGCGGCGAATGATGGTTCAGATGGTTCTGAGCACCATGGGACTTAACATCTGAGGTCGTCAGTTCCCTAGACTTAGAACTACTTAAACCTAACTAACCTAAGGACATCACACACATCCATGCCCGAGGCAGGATTCGAAGCTGCGACCGTAGCGGTCGCGCGGTTTACGACTGTAGCGCCTAGAACTGCTCGGCCAACATGGCCGGCTCTGCAGCGAACAGGAATATGGATGTAGCACGGGTAGCACACTTGTGTAGTCTGCGCAGTTGAATCTAACTGCTATGTCAAGGTAGCGTAGTTAGTTTATGCATCTTCCAAGACCCGGTTTAGAACCCCAGCGTTGATAGAAATTTTCATTTGTCACCTATGAATTTTTTCGTTGCTCGAATGCGGCAGAGGTCAGGATTTCTTCTTCTTCAACATTTCCTCTGTAACGAGTATATAATATGTGTATTGAGTGCCACTGTTTGTATGGGTGCTCAGAAAGTAACTGTGTGGTTACTATGTACACTATGTTGGGAATGACATCCACGAGTGACTATACAAGGCTGAACCCGCCTAATTTTGTTGGGAATCCCTTTCCGTCCATCTTGGTTATGATATACTTGTCATGTATGAAGTTATTTCAATATTTAAATCTCGAATCAAGCATGGGTGATTGCGGTACACTACATGCTATTCCCCGAAGAAAAAGGTCTGTTGGCATAAACTCCGAGGAGCGAGGCTGCCATAGGTTCTTTGAGATGAAAATTTCGCCAAAAACCTCTTCCATAAGACGCATAGTGTGTTGTAAGCTGTGTTAGCAGTAGCGTCATCTTGTTGAAACACTGAGTAGTTGGTTTCGTCTTCCCTCAGATGGGCGATACAATCCTGGATCATTAAACAAAAACGTTTACTGTTCACGGTTTCGTGAAACAATAAACATCAGACGATGAGCCGTATGATATCGCTCACCAGGTCCCATTGTAAAACTGCATCTTCCACAAGAGTAGCGAAACCTTACTTAGCTTCCGAGAGCTAGTATTCAGTATGACATCAGCACTCTATTATCTAATGGCAACTGGCAGTAGAAAGGATTCTAAGTGTCGTAGGTTTTGATATTCAACACCTGTAGCAGGTGCCTACGAATATCTGCCCCTAAATTTCAACATAAGTTATTGCTGGACTCCTTTGGATCCAGTGGATACTTCTCTCTGCTTCAGTTTTTTCCCCAACCCGCCACAATCCTCTATCTTTTTAAAAGTTATTCTTTTTGCTCCTTCTCACAATGGAATTTACAGAATGCAGATTTCTCCCGGATGGCCATGCAGTGACCACGCAAGGCGTCCCACATCTGTCCCGCGCTGCAGCTGCTTCCCAGTGTGTACCTGGCTGCATTCTGTCCCTTTTAGCGAAAAAAAGTTTTCCGAACCACTTGCTATTCTCGCCGTGCAGTTCTCGACTTCCCACAGCCAGCCAGCAGATCCACCTTGCACAGAAACGTTACACATATCAGCATAGACTTGCAGTAATGATGAACTTATTAGATTCACAATCGCTGGCATTTGTTTCAGTTACATGTACAATTTCATTTATCGCTCGAAAATTGAATTGAATTTGTAGTCTAGTTTGATGACTGGGTTATTAATTAGATTAAAGAGCAGTTATGGGAGACACTGTTCCATAACACTGCCCCTAAATGTATTGGCAATATACATGCCATTTGGGTATACTGAGCGCATCCAAAATAGGGCAGCACACGCAAGTCTGGGCTTTTTGAATTTCTCGCTGTCATAAGTAGGCTTCTTAAATTTCCCATCATTTTAAAATTTGGAGAAGTGAGGTAGTTCCATCATCTTGGATATTTCAGTAGTTGCCCTGTCTTGGATTTTTTAATTTCCTGCCTTGCCATCTGCGATTCCACTATCTTGGAATGCTATGTCATATACAAATAAGGGCAGCAAACACTGTAACGGGTTTCGTCCCAGAGTGCTCGTTGCATCTCTGCTCAAGAATCTATCTCATTCTGAATGCAAGGCTTTACTTTATTCGCAGTTAGTGTAAAGTGTACCTTATTTATCTTTAGTAATTAGCCTTGGCATAATTTCATTTTTTTAATTGTATCTAGGGAAAATTTTCCTAACGTTCTTCAAAATATTATTTGTTAAATAAGTAACAACCTTTTGCCTTCCTAAGCCACTGACAGATGACAACTATGCCTCACAAACACAGATAAAATTATTTGTGACTTATGGCTAAATATCATTATAAATGAAACATAAACTTGTTTCTGTGTGTGTTGCTGCAGTCAGAACAGACGAAAATAGAACAGAATTTACAATTTTAGCCTATTATATAAATGAAACTTAATTTAAGAGAGGGGTAAAAGGAAATTAAGTTTGACCGTTTAAAACTAAGGTATCATCTTGTCTCACATATTTTTCTAAATCTCACAGACTTTTTAAATGATATCTTCCAATATTTAGGGTTACTTTGGATGAGTCTGAAGATCTTATATGAATGAAATTCAAGATATGCCTTGTGACAGCTGAACTCAAAAGAAATAAAACTAAGACAGATTTCACTGTAATGTCCTATAAACTTCAAAGGCATTGAAAGTGAATAACTAGTTCCGATTGGGCAAAACAGGGAAAGGAACACGCCAGAGTGCTATAGAAAGCTGTTTTGATTGTTCACATAGGCACTGTGCTGAGTGTGTTTTATTGATATAATTTTTTTTCATCTTATTAGTTGCCATGCAGATTACTAGGACTGATAAAAATTACGCAATAAGAACATCGTTAATTGAAATTTGTCTGAAATTAAGTTTTTAAACCATCAGTAGAAAGTTTTCTTTTTTGCTTCATGATTTAGATATGTGTCTATTGTATAAAAGCGACTGCCATTGCTGAAGAAACTTAGAACTATACTATTCTCCTGCACTTATCTCATTTACTTTTGTACATTTATATTTATTAAAAACAGACTCTGTTGACTTTATATATTTACACTACTTTTCTTTCTGCAGCTCTGGGATTCAAGCCACCTGTAGGAGGTATGTATCGTCCATATAACCAAATTTTTGTTATTGTTGCGGATATGTTCTCAGTTGTGCAACAGTGTCTTTACAGCATTATTTATTATGTGAGATGTTATATCAAAATCCAGTTTCAATGAGCATGCCATGTAATCAACTGGCATCAAATGGTTCAAATGGCTCTGAGCACTATGGGACTTAACGTCTGAGGTCATGAGTCCCCTAGGACTTAGAACTACTTAAACCTGACTGATGTAAGGATATCACACACATCCATGCTTGAGGCAGGATTCGAATCTGCGGCCGTAGCAGTCGCTCGGTTCCGGACTGAAGCGCCTAGAACTGCTCAGCCACCACGGCCGGCTCAACTGACTTCAAAAGTTTTTATGTATGTCTACTGAATCATTACTACAGAATGTCTTGGTCCATCGTTTTGGCCTTCTACCTGAGGTCTCATTCCAGAACAGTACTCACCCAGTACGCTGGACATGATGATTGTACAAGAATTATGCTGTAATAAATAATACAAAAGAACTGTTAACATCATGACAATTGCTATTCTTATAAAATTCTCGTTACAAAATGGACAGAATTACCACAGACTCTGAAAAGAAGCAAGAGGTTGGCAATTATTAAATTAAATCTTTAGTGCTTGTTCTAGTGTTTTATTAGAAAATAGTCACAGATGCGACTGTTGGGCTGAATGTTAGTTTGACACTCTTTGAAAGGAGATGAAAAGAGACATTTCTCCCTTCTGTGGAAGAGTTGTTGGATTACTTGATAGAGTAATCCCCCACCCCACTGTGTCCCAGCATTGCCAGCTATTGAACCCAGCAAGGTGGCGCTGTGGTTAGCACACTGGACTCGCATTCGGGGGGACGACGGTTCAATCCCGCACCCGGTCCTCCTGATTTAGGTTTGCCGTGATTTCCCTAAATCACTCCAGGCAAATCCCTGCATGGTTTCTTTGAAAGGGTACAGCCGACATCCTTCCCTAATCCGATGAGACCGATGACCTCGCTGTCTGGTCTCATCCACCAAACAATCCAAACCAGCTATTGATATTACTTTCTACATAAGACGCAGTTGGGAATTCGCAGGCAACATTTTACGTAAGGCTTTTCTGTGACAGTTGCTAGTCTCTAGTGAAACTTCAAGTTTCCAGTACACAGTCACAATATGTTTTACGTTATTTCCACTCTGTGTGGGCCGCCCACTTAGAGGTGCCATGTTCCGAATTATGCAGCCCCTCCCACTGGAATTTCGAGTCCTCCCTCAGCCATGGGTATGTGTGTTGTTATTAACATAGTTTAAGTAGTGTGTAAGTCTAGGGACCTCACCAGTTTGGTCCCATAGGAATTCACACACACACACACACACACACACACACACACACACATAGCGAGAGAGAGAGAGAGAGAGGGAGAGAGAGAGAGAGAGAGAGAGAGAGGAGAGAGAGAGCGAGAGAGAAGGAGAAAGAGACACTATGATGTATTAAATCATGATTTGTAAAGCAGTCAACTAAAAGAGGAACGATACAATGAAAGATTTTAAATGGAGCAGCAGGAACTGCAGCTGACTAAAGGTTGGACTGGTAAGGGATGAGACACCGCTCTGAAACCCCTTCAACCTAACAGCTTAGAGTGTAATCTGGTCAGTTCAACGAATTTCAGAAATGGCTGGAACTTTCTACGGAGAAAACGCCACCCACAAAGAGCAACGTCCAGTACGGTGACAAGTGACAAGCCACTCACCTTCCCATTCACGCCTGACCTTCTGGCTCAACGGTGAGTTCACAGGTTCCAAGGGAATGATGCTTTCTTCAACTGCCACTCCCTACAGGCCTCCTTCACCTCTATATCTACCTGCTGGTTTCCAGCCCAGGTACCTGGCAGAACACCACCACCTATCCACAATGTGGCCGCAAGAGAAATGCAGTTCGTATATTTTACGAAACCTTTTCACCTACCTGCTTACTTTGAAGAGCCTGTATAGCACTAAGGGTATTGGATCAGTTTAGAAACATGTTTCCTTTGTATCATCTCATATGATACAGGGCCTTCCAAATATCCTACAGCTCAGCATGACGGATTATGAAAGCATCTGGTAGGCAGACTCTGAGGACACAATCAGAGAAAACCATTGAGCACCCAAGGGATCCTCTCTGTCTAGATACATTTCAATAAACAATCTTAAAATTCATGTGTCCATGTAAGACGTTAGTAAATATACCTAAAAAATTACGATCTTTAAAATCAGTCAAATTTAAAATAAGTAATGGCTTCTAAACGTAATATAGTGGGGAATTACTCCACCTGTGTTGTAAGGCTTAGTATTCGCCACAACCACTCTTAAAATACAGCTCTTTGTTCGGTTCCCAAATGGTCCCACTGCTCACAGACGATTATCGAAAAGCCACTCTGTGAGTGGGAGAGAATCAGTATGGTATGCTGGCAATTAGATTTTACAAGACGTTTTGTAAGCTTGTTGCACAGTGAGTAGCTTCTTTTTTTCTTTTTATTTACAACGTGATCCATTACAATATTTGTAATATTCCATGTATGTATTGTGTGTGGGTGTGTGTGTGTGTAGTGTGATCTTTGTTTTGTATGATGATGACAGGGGAAAGGAGAGGGTGAAAGCCAGTGCTGGCGCATGGCCTGCTCCTCATGATTGACACAAAGGGGGCCACCAGGCTGAACACCCCCATCCAGCAGACAAACCACCATCAACAGTGTTGCATGCCCCCGCTTGATGAGGCACTGCAGAGAGCTTTGGTATTCAAACGAGAACACTGGCGTAAAGCGTGGTGACCAGGAGCTTTACGCCACCACCTCTCCTCCCCTCGCCGCCCAAATACTGGCAGTAAAAACTTTTTCCGCCACCAGAATGCAAACTGCCTTACCACCAGGTCAAGCGCCACTGCACAGGATTGCATTAGCGACCTCAGCCGTGGAGATTTGTTACGGCGAGCAGCTGCCGTCAGATCAGAAGTGGTGGCTGGCGAGCTTCGGTGAAGAGGCTCTAAATGCACCTTTTGCCAGTCTAATGCCCACCCAGTGGACCTCCAAATATGACGGTCTAGAAGGTCTGATCATCGGAGATCCATCATGAAGCTGGGACCAGACAAACTCTCTTTAAAACTGGGGCAGGTCTGCTCGATCTTCTTCCCAAACTCTGTGTGCTGCACGCTTTAAAATTTCAAGGGCTTTGATGGATCGAGAGCAAAAGTTCCTCAGATGTGGCAGGCACTTGAACGCCTGATGAAAATGGATGCCTATATACCTCACCGACGCCTTCAAATTTAAAAAGATGTCCCTCAGTTTCAGTTCTGGAAGACGGAAAGGATGACGGGAACTGTTAACAAGCAACACATGCAGTTTATTTTCTGACAATTACTTGAATCCAGGTCTGTGTGCCCATCTCTCTAGTCTCTTAGCAATCATCTGCAGTTGGTGCGTACTTGCTGCAATTGTGAAAGATGTATTGAAAACTGAAAAACTCTCCGCAACTAAAGCGCCCGAACAGTCCATTGAGGTATTGTTAGTTATAGCCATCAGAAAGCACGTCACAGTTGAAACATCTCCTTGAGGGATATAGTTTTCTTCCATAAAAGTATTCGGTAAAACTTTACTAACTAGATACCTAAACTAATGTGGGGAGAAGAAACATGTAAGAACATGAAGACGTTCCTGTACGTGTTTTCTGTATAAACATGGGACAACCTGTAGCACTGTCTGGTAGCAGAAGGCAACGAAACACAGCTTCAGTACAGGTTTTATGATGAACTTTGATTGCAAATGTCAATGGAAATTCAAATATATTCAGTAGTCAACGCTCTCTTTCCTGTCATTTGAATATCAGACACACTTTCTATTGGCAGAAGTAAGCAAGAATGCCAGTTAAAAAGGCCAACTATCTTCTAAATCGCCATTTTTTTTCGTTGATCAATGTCCTTACAGGTTTTCCAGTGGCCGCAACGGTTCCCCCTCCTGTGCCAACTTTTCGCCCCAGAGCAGCAGTTGCACCCTCCGTCCTCAATTGTTCTTTCCGTATAGTCCAGTCTCTGTCTTGCCCTACGATTTTCATACTCTGTAATTCCTTCAAGCATCATAAAAGTTATTCCTTGATTCTTAACACATGCGCCATCATCACGCCTCTTCTTTTTGTAAATGTTTTCCATATAATCTTCTCCGCTCCCCATTCCGTATCTTATCAGTCCTCCTAATTTTCAACATCCTTCCATAGCACCACGTCCAAATCGCTTTGACTCTCTTCTTTCTGGGATTTCCTCGTCCGACATTCGGTTCCACACAAAGCCGCAGTCCATACACACATTTTCTGAAATATCTTCCTCAAAACAAGGAAAATTTTTTTGACAACAACAGACTTTCTCACAAACCACGTTTCTTCCTCACCTCACTATTTTCGCCTTTCTTCGATTCACTCTCAGTCCATTTTCTGTGCTCTGTAGACTGTTCATTCTATTCAGTATGTTCTGCAAATATTCCTTGCTTTCACTGATATGAACAATGTCATCTGCGAATCTTATCCCTGGTGATCTTTCACTCTGTGGTTCAACCCCACTCCTGGACCGACCTGTCACTGCTTCTGCGATGTACACATCGAACAAAATGTTCGGATATTTATTAATTCCCAAGGGACCAATCTGCTGAGGTCTGGGGTCCCTAGACTTACACATTACTTAAAGTAACTTATGCTAAGAACAACACACACACCCCATGCCCGAGGGAGGACTCGAACCTCCGGCGGGAGGAGCCGCGCAATCCGTGACACAGCGCCTCAAACCACGCGACCACTCCGCGCGGCCACATTGAACAGTGAGAATGAAAGAGTTAATACGAGCATTTCGTCATTTGCCTTCGGTACTAATTGTTACTTCTTGATACTTCTTGATACTTCATGTCTTTCCGTAATGCTCACTGTTATTTTCTCAGAATTTCGATAGTCCTTCACCATTCGCCATTCCGTAACGTTTTTCCTGGGTCTGCAAATCCCATAAAAGAGCCTCAATTTTTCTTAAGTGTTGCTTCTTCAGAACTGCCTTCACCTTTTCTAAAGCAAAACCATCGCTCACGTCCACAACTATTTTTGCATCCTATGCTATTTGTTTCTGAAACTTGCATTCTTGAGCTACACACATCCATGCTCGTGGCAGGATTCGAACCTGCGACCGTAGCGGTCGCGCGGTTCCAGACTGTAGCGCCTAGAACCGCTCGGGCACTCCGGCCGACAATATTTGTTCCATTACAGAAAGTTTTTTCTCAGTTATTCTACCCGTACCTACACTGATCATCCAGAACATAATGGCCTACTATCGATATAAATCCATCCAGGCAATAGCGGCGTCAGCCGGCGAGATATGCCTGCTGAACGGACACACGTACGGTGCATGTGGTATCAATGAGTGTGCTGTCTGTGTGTAGAATTGTAAAGGCTCGCGTTCTGTCTGACCGAGGGCAGACTGCAATGGCCTGGAGGTTAGGCACGAGCATTTCAAAAACTGCAAGGAGAGCTGTGGTGAATGTCTTCAACGCCAAGGACAAACCACGTCCTGACGTCGTAGGGTTGGGCGGCCACCTCCCATTACAGATGTCGGATGTAGTAGGCTGGGCGGACTGGCAAAACAGGACAGGCTGCCAACTGTGGCGGAACTAGCACGAGACTTTAATGCTGGGCAGGGCACAAGTGTGTCTGAACTCACAGTGCACCGGACACTCCCAACGATGGGCCTCCACAGCCGGCGACCCATGCTTGTGCTAATATGAACAGCACGACACTGACGACTTCGCCTGGAATGTTCAGCACTGGGCAGTGCAACAGTGGCAGAGCCTTGCATGGCTGTATGAATCCCGATACCTTCTTCATCCCAATAGCAGGGCGCGAATCTGTCGCCTTCCAGCGGAACAGCCCCTTGACACCTGTATACGGAGACAAGTTGGCGGCGGCTCCATTATGCTCTGGAAACCATTGACACAGGCATTCGTGGGTTCAATGGAGCTCGTGCAAGGCACCGTGACGGCCAAGGTGTATCGTACACTGGATGGCACAACACATACACCCCTTTAGAACGAACATGTTTCCCGACGGCAGTGGCATTTTTCAACAAGGTAATGCCCCATCTCACAAGGCCAGGACTGTGACGGAGTGGTTCGAGGAACACACTTCCAGCTTCTTTGATGACCCCTTCCCCTTTAACTGAACTACCTACTGTAATATTCATTACAGCACATCTACCCATTCTCAGATTCTCCTCGTTATTGCCACATTTAATTTTCTTGATAGTTCTCTTTATATTCAGCCTATTGTTTATCCTTATTTCATTGTGGTATTAGTCTATATCTGCCCCTGATTAAATTTTACAATCCATTATCTCATTTCGGAATCTCAGCCTATCAATAACGTCATCAAGCTGATATCTAGCATCCACTCCAGGCCACGTCTTAGCATACTTCCTGCTTTTATGATTTTTGAGCGGTGTATTCGCTACCACTATCCGATGTTTATCACAAAACTCTAGTCTCTCCTCTCCCCTTCATACCACCCAGCCCAAATTTTGCGATAACACCATCTTATATTCTTTCCCCTACCGCAACATTCAATCTTCCCCTGATTACTAGTTTAACATCTCCCTTAGATACTGAGTTACCTATCCGGTGCCGTCATACATTTTCTCTACCTCTTCATCTTTTGCTTGTTAAGTCCACACGTGTAAATGAAATACTGTTGACGGCACTGGTTTGATATTCTTTCATCATCTTCTTTAACTCAGGCAGTAACTTTATAGCTTGTTCTACCTTCGCAGATGCGAGCTTTTCCTTGGTATTCCTGTATCTCTGTCCTACAGCATAAAGTATATTACATGTCCAACTATTCTTTCTGCCTCATTCTTTCAATGTGATTTTTCATTTTATCGTCGCATTTTCATTCTGTCATTGGTGCAAAATGTATTTAATTCTGTCCCCATTTGAGAACTGTTTATTTGTTCTCTCAGAGTACATCTGCATCTACGTGATTACTGTGCTATTCACAATTAAGTGCCTGGCAGAGGGTTCAATGAGTACATCCTTTCACTATCTGAAAAATTTCGTTTCAGCTGACTGTATCCTCCTTTGGCGTTTCTTAGTTACTTTCCAAGTCTCACGTCCACGTGTGAGGATGGATGTTGCCATTACTTCGTAGAATTTGGTTTTATATCTTTCTTGCTATCATTGGGTAATGTTTCCTGTATAGTGCCACGTATCATTTGAAACTTACTTAGCTTATTGGATATAACGTTACGATAATTGCATTATATCCTAACAGCATAAAGTGAGATTCCCTTTGCAAATGATTTTCCATTTAGCACTATTTTAGTACACTTTGGATATTTTCCTTAAAAAGTCATAACTTACGTTGTATTTTGTGATATGTTGAAGCTGTGGAGTCCGAGAGATGTAGAGTAAATTGTAAATAATCGTCCATTTTTTGTAAATTACTTGGTTCAAATTGCTCTAAGCACTATGGGACTTAACAAATGGCTCTGAACTCTATGGGACTTAACATTTGAGGTCATCAGTCCCCTAGACTTAGAACTACTTAAACCTAACTAACCTAAGGACATCACACACATCCATGCCTGAAACAGGATTCGAACCTGCGACCGTAGCAGAAGCGCGGTTCCGGACTGAAGGGCCTAGAACCGCTCGGCCACAGCGCCCGGCAAATTATTTGGCCATCAGCAAAGAGTACAGTATGTAAATTTGTAGTTCTAGAAACTAATTTTATTCGTGGACTAATTTATCATTCGACTGTCTAACAGTATTGTCAGTACGACATATATATTAAATAAAGTGGGTGAGAGACGGCACCCTTGTCGTACATTTCTGTTAATTTCTGTCGGTGCTGTTCTCTCTCTGGATGCATAAATTAAAATTCTGTTATTCAGTTAATCAACTTTTTGGCACGTGTAATATTGTCCCCTTGGTATATTTACTGTCTCCATAAGTGGTCCACTGTCCTGGAATCCTAGTGCTGAACCCCTATTACTTCTGTTATATGGGGCAGATGCTATTGACGATATTGTCACATACACAAATGACAT
Source organism: Schistocerca serialis cubense (assembly GCF_023864345.2). Lineage (NCBI taxonomy): Eukaryota > Metazoa > Arthropoda > Insecta > Orthoptera > Acrididae > Schistocerca > Schistocerca serialis. The sequence goes on along the minus strand of NC_064648.1, from coordinate 139,330,027 downwards.
CCTAGTAGTAGTCCTTGCAGACTCCAGGGCGAGACTTGAGGAAAAAGTGAATGATGTGCTTGTCCAGATGCAGCATTGGTGCAAGAGCAAGAAACTAACTATAGCCGTTCATAAAACCACATACATACTTCCTTAGAGAAGACTTTCTCTTGCCATAAATCCTTCCCTGGTGCTTGACGTAATATCTGTCATAGATATTTAGCCACTCTTCTAGACGAGAAAAGAAACTTCCCACAACACGTAAGATCTGTTCCTCAGAAAGCAGTCAAAATCATGCATAAGGTTGCCCATGCTGGTATTGCTGACTAAAAATTACCGTTGCATGTAGTGTGGCCATATTACGAAGCTACTGCGGGCTTTGCTGCCAGCGTCTGGGCGCATCGCCTTAGACTAGGCAGCTACAAAACAATACTGTGGCGAATTCAGCGGAGCGTACTTCTGAGGCTCGCCGCTGTCTTTTGCACTACACCTGTAGAGGGTTTAGTTGTGATCTTCGGGCTACGTGACGTGTATGTCGTGGTATGTTACAGGGCACCGCTGTATTGGTCGGGACGCGAGCAATGTGATCGTGTGTACGAGATCACAAGGACTTATCTTCCTGATAAAAGACATTTAGGACCCTGGAATGGAATGGCAGTCTGACTGGGACCCTAAGAACACTACAAGACGTGTTTACAGCGTATTCCCAAGCACCTATAACAGGCTCAAACTGCGCGACGTTACCCCTACTTGAGGTATGGTGCACCTATTAACAGGTCACTGTCCATATCCCACACATCATTGTCGAATAGGATGTGGTAACGCACCAATGTGAGGTGAAGGTTCGGCTAAGCATGTCGTTCTGAGATGCCCCTTTTTCAGGTAGAGAGAGAGACAGCAAACAATCAGACTGCGATCTGCAAACAATCGTAGGTGACCAACACTTGTGGACTAAGTCAATATGATATCACATCAGATATCTAAAAGGCAACTGCTTAATTTTCGGTCTATAAGATCAAGTGGACCCTCTTAGTATCAAAGTAATGTCAACAGGTCAAAGAAGCGATTCCTTAATTATAGTTAATGATAGGCACATATACATTTCTTTAACAGAGACGTATATATATATGAACAAATAAGAAAAAATAAAAATAAAATAAAAACGAAACGAAAGAATTCTACGGTCAACCACATCGGTATGCGCAGATTCGAGGATTGCCGAGTGTGGGTGATGTAGAATAGTGTAGCAACAATATGTTGGGAAGTACGTGTAGTAGTTAGTCGGTAAACCTCGAGTTGTTCTGAGTCTGCCAGTAACACATCTAGTAATGTAAGGTGATAGTTATTCACTTGGAACTTCAGTTAATTCCCTTTATTTTATGTTATTTTTCTAAATTGATTCTTATTTTTCAACTGTTCGGTTTTATTTCTACATTAATACTACCAATCGTTGCAGTTAACATACATAAAACATTGTACATCACCATGATTAATGAATATGTACGACCTGTTTAGAGTTTCCAGATAACAGGTCTGAAATTCGTAGTAAAATATTGAACCAAATAGAACTGAATTTTTCCAGTCTTCTATTAGTCCATCTCCTTCTTGTTCCTCTTTCTCCATCTCCTCTACCCCCGCCCTCTCTCTCCCTCTCTTTCTATCTCCTCTGTCTGCTCCTGCTACTCCTGTCCCAGTTTATGTGCACTTCCCCCTCTCTGTTCATTTGCTAGTCCTTCCTTTCCATCCGCTCCTCCACTCTGTGTTCATGTCCACCTCCCTCCATTTATTTCCTCCTTCACTTCTCTTTGTCCATCTCCTCCTGCCCTGTTTCTCCGTCAACCACTTCCATCCCTCGCTCTGTCCATCTTGTCCTCCCTTCTTCATGTCCATCTCCTCCAACTCTTCTGTCACTGTTCATCTCCTCCTCCCTCTACTCTCTCTCCATTTCCTCCTCTTTCCTTATCCTGTCCATCTCCTCATCCCCCCTCTCGCTGTTCATTTGCTCCTCCATTCACTCTTTCTCCTCCTCTTTCCTTTCTCTGCCTTTTTCCTCGCCTCCCTCTATCCATCTTCTCTTCCTCCATTCCCCTGACCATTGTCTCCTCCCACTCTCTCTGTCTGTCTCTTCCTCTCCCCTGTCAAGGTACATCTCTTCCTCTTTCCTTTCTGCATCTTCTCATCCTCCCCCTCTTTGTCCATTCCCTCCTCTTATCATTCTACGTCGTTTCCCTTTTTTTTTTCTCTATCTCCTCGCACACTCTCTGTCTGCCAGTCTTCTCCTGGCCCACTATCACACCCACCCCAGCAGGATGCTCTGGCTCACACTGCCACAGTATTTATTATGCAGAGAGTAACTAACAAGTGTATCACATTTGACAGCAATAGTTGCAGGGTTTTAGGATAAACTTTCCACCTATGGCTTTGCTTGCGTACATGCAAGTCAAATATGTTTCACGTATATTTAAAATTTTGCACGTGTATTTGCAGACATATTTCACTTGTATCTCTAGTGAAATTCGCCCTGCACTTTCGTTTTCCCACGGCTCAATGTTTGTGACGTCGTGTCTTCTGAACTGACGGGAAAAAAGTCGCAGCAGCACAAAATAATTAATGTAGAGATATGAAATCTCGGGAATAAATTTCTTTAGATGAAATATTTAAATCATTAACTTTGCAGTATCACAGTTTGATATAGGTGCGAGGAAAGCAATTAGAAATGTGAAATGCTAAAACGCTGGCATACAAATTAACTGGTGTAAGCCCCTAGGATGTCGAATGTAAGCATGCAGACGTGCATGTATTGTATTGCACAGGTTCTGGATGTCAGTTTGTGGGATGGAATTCCATGTCTGTTGCACTTGGTCATTCAATGCAGGGAAGGTTAGTGCTGTTTGTGGATGACGCTGGAGTGCTTGTCCAATGATGTCCCATATGTGTTCGATTGGAGACAGATCTGGCGATCAAGAAGGCCAAGGAAACATGCTGACACTCTATAGAACATGTACGTGGGCGAGCGTTATCCTGTTGGAACACACCCTGGAGAGCTGTTTATGAATGGCCACACAACAGTTCGAATCACGAGACTGACATGCAGTTTTGCAGTCAAGGTACTCGGGATAGCCACGAGAGTGCTCCTGCAGTCATAAGAAATCGCACCACAGGCTGTAGCTCCAGGTGTAGATCCAGAATGTCTAGCACACACACAAGTTAGGGTGTTGGTCCTCAACTGGCCTTTTTGTCAAAGGCATTCTTGACTAACAGCTACTCACCAGGTCCAATATCAAAGGTAACTAACACTCACGACCGTCACGGCGTGTATTTAAAGGAAACTTGATTTTAAGCCTCATAGTAACGCTATTAGTGCCACTCTAATGCGACTGGCTCAAGATCCGATTGGTTGATTAATTTTGGGGACGGGACGAAACAGCGAGGTCATCGGTCCCATAGAATTAAGGAAGGATGGGAAGGAAGTTGGCCATGCTCTTTCAAAGGAACCATCTCAGTATCTGTCTGACGCGATTTAGGGAAATCATGGGAAACCTGAATCAGGATGACTGGACGCGGGTTTGAACCGTCGTCCTCCCGAATGCGAGTCCAGTGTGCTAACCAATATGCCATCTCGTTCGGTCCGAAATCCGAATAGACGTCATTGTTCAGATGTCTAAGCACGGCTACCAACTTTCGTTTAGCCGACCGGTGTGGACGAGCTGTTCTAGGCGCTTCAGTCTGGAACCACGCGACCGCTACGGTCGCAGGTTCGAAACCTGCCTCGGGCATGGCTATGCGTGATGTCCTTAGGTTAGTTAGCTTTAAGTAGTTCTAAGTCTCGGGGACTCATGACCTGAGATGTTAGGTCCCATAGTGCTCAGAGCCATTTGACCCAACTTTCGTTTATGTCGCACAACTGTTTCTTGGTGGAGCTATTTCTTTTTTTGTTTCGGCGGTGTATTTCTGTAGTTATATTCGGTAACATATGTACATACTGTCTGCGAAATGTGTTGCGAGTAGAGCTAATAGGATAAAAATAATAAATTAAAATGTCGTGTATGATGCGACAGTTTGTCACTCATCTTTGTATTTGACGCCATATCGCCTCAACGGCGTGTCCTAAATTATACATTTTTGTAGATGCTTTCAACAGCATGCGTGTTTATTATTTTGGACGTGTGTTGCGAATAGCGGTAGTAGTAAACAATTACTTAGGTTGAAACGTCATGATTCAGGTGGCACTTTTTCGCCGTGAATAGGGAAAATGTAGTAAGCTACCAACTTTTTACTTTCATCATTACAGCGAGAAAAGGCTTGAGAAAGGTTTGAGAAAGGCATGAGAAAGTTTTGAAATTATGTGTCATGTTTCTTCGAAGTCGTTAACTGTTCCCATTCTGAAATACTGGTGAATAAAGAATGGATATTCGCGCATAACGAGCTACACTTCTTTTTCACGCGTATCTCTTTGACAGGTAGGTGTTTCTTAGCCCTGCAGAGATTATCTCAAGGCAATACGTTGTATGTGTGCAAAGTTTGGTTGACATTGGTCCACTATTTTTGGTGGGTATGTGGAACACACACTTATATGTACGTCCATTTTTAAAGTATGTATGGATTCCTGTCTTTCCATGAACAGCTTTGTACTTCCTCCTTTCGTTTGTCAATCGAATTATTTCTTCTGTTACCCAAGGTTTCATCGTAGTTACCTTCCTTGTGCCTTTCTCTGACTGTAAACATGTGAGATTGCCGTTTTTAAAGATGTCCACTCCTCTTCAACTGAACTGCGTGCTGTAATGTTCCTTATCGCAATACCCGCCTCCTTAGCGAACTTCAGACGAGTGTCTTCACTCCTGAGTGTATCATACCCCACTTCCTTCCGCTCAGACTCTTCTGTACGAGTCTCCTAAGCCTCTGTCGACTCTTCACTGTTACTAAATTATGATACAAGTCCATATCTGCTCCTGGGTATGATTCACAATTCAGTTTGATTTTGGAATCTCTGTCCGACCACGATGTAATACAGCTGGAATCTTTTCATGTATCTGGATCTTTTCCAGTTGCACCTCCTCCTCTTGTGAACGTTGAAAAGAGTCACTGTCTAAAATTTATTGCAGATCTCAATTAGTCTTTGCACTCTCTCTTTCTTACTGTCTATCCTATATCCTCTAGTAAACCTTTCTTGTACTACTTCCCCTACAAACATATTCCAATCCCCTATGTTTCTTATATTTTCATCTCCCTTTACATACTGAATCACTCCTTCAATATCCTTATAATTATACAGCCTCTGTATACTCATTTTTCGATTGCGACGTCGGTATTTATACATAAACTATCGCTGTCGATATTGATTTGCTGTCAAAACGGATGAGAACAACCCCATCACCGAACAGTTCACAGTAGCTCACTTCCTGCCCTACTTTCTTATTTACGCATAATCCTTCTCCCTTTACACAGTATTCTGCTGTTGTTCTATTATCATGTATTCACCTGACCAGAAATCCTTACCTTCTTTCCGTTTCACCCCTGTGACCCATTCAGAGTTCTTACATTACTCTCCTCGACTCGAACAATGTTACTCGTTCGTTGATTTTATCTTTCTTTTTGGTTATGGTGACCTACCCCTTTGCAGTCCCCTCCTAGAGGTTCGATCGGTGGACTAGTTCAGAATCATGGCGCCAATGTAGAGATCATTATGAGACTTTTGCAGTTAAAAGTCTCATGTCCTGCAGATATACATCAGGCGTCTTTTGCCCAGTGGTTTCCATTCCTTTCTGATTCCTCATGCTGTTGATCATCGCCAATGGTTCCGCCTTTTGGGGGGCATTTTCCCACCCAATGCGCAAGCGAGTGCCCTGAATCTCTGTCCACTACTCCGTCAGTTTTGACAAGGCCATTGGCTGAGTCAGGGTGACTTGTTATGCCAGAAGTCTTCGGCCAACTTTGCTGATGATTTCTAAGCGAAATTTATATAGCGGCTGGATTTGAACAAGTAATCGAAGACGTTTTGACTACTAGTCAAAGTTGCTACCCCTAGACGACAGGTTCTAGAGAAGATGGGTTCACATGTTCCACATCGACTTCCATTTTTTCTATCACATCATGAGACATGTCCACTTCTGCACAGGAGCCTTTACGTAGTATTTCCACCTGTCCGCTAACTCCTCGGCATTTCACCGTGGAATTCTTCCTGCCGTGTTAGTGTGGACGCCTTTCCTTTGAATTCCATCTGCGTTTGTATTTGTCTTTCAAAATGATGAATCAGTCTTTTCGACGACAAGTTCTTTTTCGACTTCTTTCCATTTCTCATGCATCCACTTCGTCTTGGTATCCATGCATTTCCTGCTTATTTCATTACCAAGTGACTTTCACTGCTGTATTCCTGTCATTTCCTGAGTGTTTATATTCTTTCTTTCTTTCCTCGATCTGATGTAGTATTTCTTCTGTCACTCGAGATTTCTTAGTATTACCTTCCTTGTACCTTTATCAGTCTCTAGAAGAACCAATCACTTCTGGGATTGCCCCTTCTAGAGAGGCCAGTTCCTCTTCAACTGAGTGGCTTATTCTGGTATTCATTATCTAATCATTAGTCACTTCAGTATTCCACCTTTTTCCTCGTTGGATCTTCTGGACGATTCTCGTAAAGTCAGACTACTCTTCATCCTTACGTATTTGTGTTCTAAGTCTACATCTGCTCCTGGGTACATCTTGCAATCCAGTATCTGATTTCGAAATGCTGTCTCATCTGTGCGTCTGGGTATTTTCCAAGAATATCCGCTCGTTATTTTTGAACAGTGTTCCAGGTATTATTATCTGAAATCTATTGCAGAATTCAATTAGTCTTTCTAGTCTCTCATTCCTACTACTGAACCAACATTTTCCCGTCAATCTCTCTTATATTTCTACGGTTTCTCTTGCTTCTCAGTCGCCCTTAATTATTATATTTTGAGCGCGTTTATACACTGCATTACCTATTCAATATTTTCATTTACTCTTTCTATATCTTCATCGGAGCGTGGAATGTCAGATCCCTTAATCGGGCAGGTAGGTTAGAAAATTTAAAAAGGGAAATGGATAGGTTGAAGTTAGATATAGTGGGAATTAGTGAAGTTCGGTGGCAGGAGGAACAAGACTTCTGGTCAGGTGACTACAGGGTTATAAATACAAAATCAAATAGGGGTAATGCAGGAGTAGGTTTAATAATGAATAGGAAAATAGGAATGCGGGTAAGCTACTACAAACAGCAGAGTGAACGCATTATTGTGGCCAAGATAGATACGAAGCCCACGCCTACTACAGTAGTACAAGTTTATATGCCAACTAGCTCTGCAGATGACGAAGAAATTGAAGAAATGTATGATGAAATAAAAGAAATTATTCAGATTGTGAAGGGAGACGAAAATTTAATAGTCATGGGTGACTGGAATTCGAGTGTAGGAAAAGGGAGAGAAGGAAACATAGTAGGTGAATATGGATTGGGGGACAGAAATGAAAGAGGAAGCCGCCTGGTCGAATTTTGCACAGAGCACAACATAATCATAACTAACACTTGGTTTAAGAATCATGAAAGAAGGTTGTATACATGGAAGAACCCTGGAGATACTAAAAGGTATCAGATAGATTATATAATGGTAAGACAGAGATTTAGGAACCAGGTTTTAAATTGTAAGACATTTCCAGGGGCAGATGTGGACTCTGACCACAATCTATTGGTTATGACCTGTAGATTAAAACTGAAGAAACTGCAAAAAGGTGGGAATTTAAGGAGATGGGACCTGGATAAACTAAAAGAACCAAAGGTTGTACAGAGATTCAGGGAGAGCATAAGGGAGCAATTGACAGGAATGGGGGAAATAAATACAGTAGAAGAAGAATGGGTAGCTTTGAGGGATGAAATAGTGAAGGCAGCAGAGGATCAAGTAGGTAAAAAGACGAGGGCTAGTAGAAATCCTTGGGTAACAGAAGAAATATTGAGTTTAATTGATGAAAGGAGAAAATATAAAAATGCAGTAAGTGAAACAGGCAAAAAGGAATACAAACGTCTCAAAAATGAGATTGACAGGAAGTGCAAAATGGCTAAGCAGGGATGGCTAGAGGACAAATGTAAGGATGTAGAGGCCTATCTCACTAGGGGTAAGATAGATACCGCCTACAGGAAAATTAAAGAGACCTTTGGAGATAAGAGAACGACTTGTATGAATATCAAGAGCTCAGATGGAAACCCAGTTCTAAGCAAAGAAGGGAAAGCAGAAAGGTGGAAGGAGTATATAGAGGGTCTATACAAGGGCGATGTACTTGAGGACAATATTATGGAAATGGAAGAGGATGTAGATGAAGATGAAATGGGAGATATGATACTGCGTGAAGAGTTTGACAGAGCACTGAAAGACCTGAGTCGAAACAAGGCCCCGGGAGTAGACAACATTCCATTGGAACTACTGACGGCCGTGGGAGAGCCAGTCCTGACAAAACTCTACCATCTGGTGAGTAAGATGTATGAAACAGGCGAAATTCCCTCAGACTTCAAGAAGAATATAATAATTCCAATCCCAAAGAAAGCAGGTGTTGACAGATGTGAAAATTACCGAACTATCAGCTTAATAAGTCACAGCTGCAAAATACTAACACGAATTCTTTACAGACGAATGGAAAAACTAGTAGAAGCCAACCTCGGGGAAGATCAGTTTGGATTCCGTAGAAACACTGGAACACGTGAGGCAATACTGACCTTACGACTTATCTTAGAAGAAAGATTAAGGAAAGGCAAACCTACGTTTCTAGCATTTGTAGACTTAGAGAAAGCTTTTGACAATGTTGACTGGAATACTCTCTTTCAAATTCTAAAGGTGGCAGGGGTAAAATACAGGGAGCGAAAGGCTATTTACAATTTGTACAGAAACCAGATGGCAGTTATAAGAGTCGAGGGGCATGAAAGGGAAGCAGTGGTTGGGAAGGGAGTAAGACAGGGTTGTAGCCTCTCCCCGATGTTGTTCAATCTGTATATTGAGCAAGCAGTAAAGGAAACAAAAGAAAAATTCGGAGTAGGTATTAAAATTCATGGAGAAGAAATAAAAACTTTGAGGTTCGCCGATGACATTGTAATTCTGTCAGAGACAGCAAAGGACTTGGAAGAGCAGTTGAATGGAATGGACAGTGTCTTGAAAGGAGGATATAAGATGAACATCAACAAAAGCAAAACAAGGATAATGGAATGTAGTCTAATTAAGTCGGGTGATGGTGAGGGAATTAGATTAGGAAATGAGGCACTTAAAGTAGTAAAGGAGTTTTGCTATTTGGGGAGCAAAATAACTGATGATGGTCGAAGTAGAGAGGATATAAAATGTAGACTGGCAATGGCAAGGAAAGCGTTTCTGAAGAAGAGAAATTTGTTAACATCCAGTATTGATTTAAGTGTCAGGAAGTCATTTCTGAAAGTATTCGTATGGAGTGTAGCCATGTATGGAAGTGAAACATGGACGATAAATAGTTTGGACAAGAAGAGAATAGAAGCTTTCGAAATGTGGTGCTACAGAAGAATGCTGAAGATTAGATGGGTAGATCACATAACTAATGAGGAAGTATTGAATAGGATTGGGGAGAAGAGAAGTTTGTGGCACAACTTGACCAGAAGAAGGGATCGGTTGGTGGGACATGTTCTGAGGCATCAAGGGATCACCAATTTAGTATTGGAGGGCAGCGTGGAGGGTAAAAATCGTAGAGGGAGACCAAGAGATGAATACACTAAGCAGATTCAGAAGGATGTAGGTTGCAGTAGGTACTGGGAGATGAAAAAGCTTGCACAGGATAGAGTAGCATGGAGAGCTGCATCAAACCAGTCTCAGGACTGAAGACCACAACAACAACAACATATCTTCATCTTCTGGATGTGATGTTAGCATGTATACCCTAATAACTGTTGCTGATGTTCTATTAGTATCGAGCCTGTTGTGAAACTCCTACCACTGATAAAGACAGAAGCTGAAGTAATGAATTAAAATTTTTGCTAAAGCCGGGACTTGAATCCAGATCTCCAGCTTACTATGCAGATGTGTTACCCACGTCGATGGTGGCTACTCCAGGTGCACAGTTAACCATAGTTCAATGCCCTCCCTAACACAAACTTCAGTCCATTTTAATTTTCCCTTCCTTAAGTCGTCGGTATTGCTGAGGCTCTCCGATATTGAAGTAGCACCCCAGCTTTGTATATAACGGAGAAATACTGCCCGTACCTCATGTGGGAAACCGCGGTTCAAGTCCCAGCCGTGGCATAAATTTTAATTCATTGTCTCGGCTTCTATCCTCGAGACTCAATGAATCTCCACGAAAACGTAATTCCGACAGATCCCAGCATTCAACTGCGCACAGTAGCTTACTTTCTGCCTACACAATTTTATGTTAGTGTTAATATTAGCCTTCATTCGTCTGACGAGGAGACATCTTCTCTCCATCTCACTTCATTGACCTCCACTACGTCTAGATTGAGCCTTTGCATTTGTAGTTTTAGACTTTCCAACATCCCTACCACATTCGGACTTCTGACATTCTACACTCAAACTCCTACACTGTTAAAATTTCGTCGGTTATTTAATCACATTCTCAAGCTTAACTGCCCCTCCCCAGTTTGGAAAAATATCACTCACACAATTCCGCAAAATGCAAGAGCTAGCAAATATGAGAATTGTAGCACAATCATTTTGACAGCTCATGCATCCTATGTTGCTGACAAAAATAACATGCAGGAGAATGGAAAAGAAAATTGAGAATGTGTTAGATGACAATCAGTTTGGCTTTCGGAAAGGTAAAGGCACCAGAGAGCCAATTTTGACGTTGCAGTTGATAATGGAAGCGAGACTAAAGAAAAATCAAGATTTGTCGTAGGATTTGTCGATACGGATGTAAGTTGTTCGAAATTCTGAGGAAAATGAGAGAAGGTTCAAACTGCTCTAAGCATTATGGGACTTAACATCGGATGTCATCAGTCCCCTAGACTTAGAACCACTTAAACCTAACTAACCTAAGGACATCACACACATCCATGCCCGAGGCAGGATTCTAACCTGCGACCGTAGCAGCAGCGCGGTTCCGGACTGAAGCACCTAGAACCGGCGGGAGAGAAGGGTAATATACAACAGCGCCAAGTGCCAAGAGGGAATAATAAGAGCCGACGACCAAGAACGAAGTGCTTGGATTAAAAAGGGTGTAAGACATGGATGTAGTCTTTCATCCCAACTGTATATCAAAGAAGACATGATGGAAATAAAAGAAAGGATCAGGATTAGGATTACGGTGAATGGGTATCAATGATGCGATTCGCTGATTACGTTGCTATCCTGAGTGAAAGTGAAGAAAAATTACAGGATCTGTTGAATGGAATGAGCAGTCTAACGAGTACAGAATATGGATTGAAAGTAAGTCGAAGAAAGACAAATGTAGCGAGAAGTAGCAGAAATGAGAACAGCGAGAAACTTGACACCAGGATTGATGGTCACAAAATAAATGAAATTAAGGAATTCTGCTACCTAGTCAGCAAATCAACCAATGACGTACGGAGCAAGGAGGACATCAAAAGCAGATTAACACTGGCAGAAAGGGCATTCCTGGACAAGAGAAGTCTACTAGAACCAAACATAGGCCTTAATTCGAGGAAGAAATATCTGAGAATTTACGTTAGGAGCACAGCGTTGTATGGTGGTGAAACATGGGCTGTGGGAAAATCGGAACAGAACAGTATCGAAGCATTTGGGACGTGGTGCTACAGGCGAGTGTTGAAAATTAGGTGCAGTGATAAGATAAGGAACGAGAAGGTTGTGCACAGAATCGGAGAGGAAAGGAATATGTGGAAAACACTGAGAAGAAAAAGGGACAGGACGAGAGGGCATCTGTTAAGAAATAAGGGAATGACTTCCACGGTCCTAGAGGACAAAAACTGTAGAGGAGAACTGAGATTGAAATACATCCAGGAAATTATTGAGGATGTAGGTTGCAAGCGCTACTCTGAGATGAGGAGGTTAGCACAGGAGAGCAATTCGTGGCGGGCCGCATTAAACCAGTAAGAAGACTGATGAATAAAAAAATAAAAAAAGTAGTAAATCGGCTCTGTCCTGTTTCAGGGAAACATGCCCACAGTATGAAATGAAATGATGTTGGTTGGTGGCCCTCAACTACGCGCCCTCCGACTCAGAGTTGAAATATTAAAAGTTTTGGCCGGTTTCGTTGTCTGGGGGCTGGGATACGTAGTTGCCGCATTGCTTGACACATACTGCTGAGTCTACAGTACACTACAAGAATACACTCATGAATCGAATGGTCGAAGGTTTCTATCACTCGGCAATTGCGAATTATGAAAGTAACATATAAATTTATAAATGAAAGATTGCAATTAAATAAAAACTGCAGGTACTATCTTAAAGACTTTAAATGAGGAGTACGATAGTAGAAGTACTTTTGAGAATGCGGTATATTTCTGCAAAAGACTTATTGGTGTCGTTGGTGCAGCACTTAAATAAAATATAAGTTGAATAACAGGGAAACAATAGATTCCTACTGCACGTAATTAGTTACGAACAACGGCATAGCTCGCGAGATATTCACTTCTGAACGCACACTACGTCTCCACTGTAGAAGCCACGGAAATCTCACAAGTGCACAAGTGGGCACTACGGAGTATTTCCACCCGCCGCGACCACGCGCAGACCGCTCCACGCTCTCCCAGTCTTTGCCACGACTGCGCGCCCGTCGCCGTCCTGTTCCGAACTGCCGTCTCCCGTGCGACCGTCCCTCGCGCCGCACCCTTCACCAGCTGCCCCGTGTCCTCTCCGGAGACGACGCCCCCATCCAGTCTCCCCATCCACGAGCGCACGCGCCATGTCTGCAAACCAACGCAGACACACACACATATTTAAGCACATGCGAAATACTAGATTTACATTTAAGAACTTGAAATTAAATAAATATTCCTACGGCTGGACCATAAACACGCTCTAACACACATTATTAGATACATAAACAAATTAAATAAACATATATAAAAGTAATAGCAACAAAAGGTAGGCCAGTAGCCTAATGTCTCTGTGCTTTCTGAACCACAGTAAATATTTAAGCAATTTCTTCATGAATAGTACATATCGGATATAAACAAAGACATAGGTGAATAAATATATTTATAAACATGCTGATACCGTTTATTTGTGTAACTGTGGTGTACTTATGGCCTGACGCGATCGATAGTAATCGGTCACTTTGACCTCCAATAACTCATGTACTATTCAAGTTACACGCCTGTAAATCATACCAATTTAGGTTTACACTCATACGATTCTAAAGACACGGCGATCGACAAATTCGGAAGAAGCATTTGTATTTTGGAAATTCGTTGCTGGGTGTTACGTGTATAATTTACGGTCAGTACTAAACTTCAAACTAATAAAGATATTGAAAATCCGATCACACCATCAGAATCGACGTGCAAATAATAGTAATGTACATGTATCTTTTTGACGTATCATGATTCATCTGGCTACTATTAATTTCTATACGAACTGTGGGATGTCTGCCATTAAGGTTTCACGAAGTGCGCCATCTTTGGCCCTCCCGTCGCAGAGCGTCACCAAGAAATTCCCAGCCAAGCGGCTGGACCGGCCGCTGTGAAGCATACGCGGTAGCTAAGCTAACGTTTGGGACCACGTGGCTGCTGCCGGGCCGCGGCTTTGACGAGCATCCTGTGCGGCCGCCCCAACTCCGACCATAGAATATTTCCAGGGCGCCGCAACTCGCCCGTTACTTCGCAAGTTGAGTCTGGATGCCATGGCGGAGACTCAAATGGATGTGATCATGGATGCGACCTCAATGTCGCTTAATTCTCTGGTACAGAATTTTTTGTTAGTAACAACACATGTGCCCGAACTTTACAGTTTTGACTTTTAAAATCCATACCAATATCCGTTGTTTTATTAAGGGAAAAGTTGCTACATATTCGTCATTGTAAATGCTGATGCTTACGTTGTTTACAGGTTCTGCATGGGGCCGAGAGTGATCAGCAGGTACTTCAGCAAAGGTTGTACACGGATAGTGGCCTAGCGTAGCATCTTATGTACAGCTGAAGTAAGGAACTACAGTGTATTCGCTTTATAATAAATAAAAGTTGATAGTCTCGATTGTTTTCAGTGCTGCTCCAATCCCACAAGCCACGATGTTTAAATTCACAGTCCATAAAATGTCCTACGGATTCCAAACACCAGAAAGATTTGTAAAATTTAATATAATTTATATCCCCATCATGCAGTTTACAGTGTGTTTATGAAGGTGTATATACACATTGAAAGAGATTCTGACAGGTTTATAAGATCTCTTTCTTTCCAAACATTGGACGATACACTATGTCATCAAAAGGATCCGGACACCCACAAAAACATACATTTTCCATATTGCATTGTTTTTCACATCTGCATTGTGCTGCAACCTACTGCCAGGTACTCCATATCAGCGATCTCAGTAGTCATTAGACATCGTGAGAGAGCAGAATGGGGCGCTCTGCAGAACTCACGGACTTTGAATGTGGTCTCGTTCTTGGGTGCCACTTGTGTCATACGTCTGTACGCGAGATTTCCACACCCCTAAACATCCGTATGTCCACTGTTTCCGATGTTATAGTGAAGTGGAAACGTCAAGGAACACGTACAGCACAAAAGCGTACAGGCCCATCTCGTCTACTGACTGACAGAGACCACCGACAGTTGAAGAGGATCGTGCTGTGTAATAGGCAGACATCTACATCTACATCTACATTGATACTCCGCAAGCCACCCAACGGTGTGTGGCGGAGGGCACTTTACGTGCCACTGTCATTACCTCCGTTTCCTGTTCCAGTCGCGTATGGTTCGCGGGAAGAACGACTGTCTGAAAGCCTCCGTGCGCGCTCTAATCTCTCTAATTTTACATTCGTGATCTCCTCGGGAGGTATAAGTAGGGGGAAGCAATATATTCGATACCTCATCCAGAAACGCACCCTCTCGAAACCTGGCGAGCAAGCTACACCGCGATGCAGAGCGCCTCTCTTGCAGAGTCTGCCACTTGAGTTTATTAAACATCTCCGTAACGCTATCACGGTTACCAAATAACCCTGTGACGAAACGCGCCGCTCTTCTTTGGATCTTCTCTATCTCCTCCGTCAGACCGATCTGGTACGGATCCCACACTGATGAGCAATACTCAAGTATAGGTCGAACGAGTGTTTTGTAAGCCACCTCCTTTGTTGATGGACTACATTTTCTAAGCACTCTCCCAATGAATCTCAACCTGGTACCCGCCTTACCAACAATTAATTTTATATGATCATTCCACTTCAAATCGTTCCGCACGCATTCTCCCAGATATTTTACAGAAGTAACTGCTACCAGTGTTTGTTCCGCTATCATATAATCATACAATAAAGGATCCTTCTTTCTATGTATTCGCAATACATTACATTTGTCTATGTTAAGGGTCAGTTGCCACTCCCTGCACCAAGTGCCTATCCGCTGCAGATCTTCCTGCATTTCGCTACAATTTTCTAATGCTGCAACTTCTCTGTATACTACAGCATCATCCGCGAAAAGCCGCATGGAACTTCCGACACTATCTACTAAGTCATTTATATATATTGTGAAAAGCAATGGTCCCATAACACTCCCCTGTGGCACGCCAGAGGTTACTTTAACGTCTGTAGACGTCTCTCCATTGATAACAACATGCTGTGTTCTGTTTGCTAAAAACTCTTCAATCCAGCCACACAGCTGGTCTGATATTCCGTAGGCTCTTACTTTGTTTATCAGGCGACAGTGCGGAACTGTATCGAACGCCTTCCGGAAGTCAAGAAAAATAGCATCTACCTGGGAGCCTGTATCTAATATTTTCTGGGTCTCATGAACAAATAAGGCGAGTTGGGTCTCACACGATCGCTGTTTCCGGAATCCATGTTGATTCCTACATAGTAGATTCTGGGTTTCCAGAAATGACATGATACGCGAGCAAAAAACATGTTCTAAAATTCTACAAGAGATCGACGTAAGAGATATAGGTCTATAGTTTTGCGCATCTGCTCGACGACCCTTCTTGAGGTCTGGGACTATCTGTGCACTTTTCCAATCATTTGGAACTCTCCGTTCCTCTAGAGACTTGCGGTACACGGCTGTTAGAAGGGGGGCAAGTTCTTTCGCGTACTCTGTGTAGAATCGAATTGGTATCCCGTCAGGTCCAGTGGACTTTCCTCTATTGAGTGATTCCAGTTGCTTTTCTATTCCTTGGACACTTATTTCGATGTCAGCCATTTTTTCGTTTGTGCGAGGATTTAGAGAAGGAACTACAGTGTGGTCTTCCTCTGTGAAACAGCTTTGGAAAAAGGTGTTTAGTATTTCAGCTTTACGCGTGTCATCCTCTGTTTCAATGCCATCATCATCCCGTAGTGTCTGGATATGCTGTTTCGAGCCACTTACTGATTTAACGTAAGACCAGAACTTCCTAGGATTTTCTGTCAAGTCGGTATATAGAATTTTACTTTCGAATTCAATGAACGCTTCACGCATAGCCCTCCTTACTCTAACTTTGACATCGTTTAGCTTCTGTTTGTCTGAGAGGTTTTGGATGCGTTTAAACTTGGAGTGGAGCTCTCCTTGCTTTCGCAGTAGTTTCCTAACATTGTTGTTGTACCACGGTGGGTTTTTCCCGTCCCTCACAGTTTTACTCGGCACGTACCTGTCTAAAACGCATTTTACGATTGCCTTGAACTTTTTCCATAAACACTCAACATTGTCAGTGTCGGAACAGAAATTTTCGTTTTGATCTGTTAGGTAGTCTGAAATCTGCCTTCTATTACTCTTGCTAAACAGATAAACCTTCCTCCCTTTTTTTATATTCCTATTAACTTCCATATTCAGGGATGCTGCAACGGCCTTATGATCACTGATTCCCTGTTCTGTACATACAGAGTCGAAAAGTTCGGGTCTGTTTGTTATCAGTAGGTCCAGGATGTTATCTCCACGAGTCGGTTCTCTGTTTAATTGCTCGAGGTAATTTTCGGATAGTGCACTCAGTATAATGTCACTCGATGCTCTGTCCCTACCACCCGTCCTAAACATCTGAGTGTCCCAGTCTATATCTGGTAAATTGAAATCTCCACCTAAGACTATAACATGCTGGGAAAATTTATGTGAAATGTATTCCAAATTTTCTCTCAGTTGTTCTGCCACTAATGCTGCTGAGTCGGGAGGTCGGTAAAAGGAGCCAATTATTAACCTAGTTCGGTTGTTTAGTGTAGCCTCCACCCATAATAATTCACAGGAACTATCCACTTCTACTTCACTACAGGATAAACTACTACTAACAGCGACGAACACTCCACCACCGGTTGCATGCAATCTATCCTTTCTAAACACTGTCTGTACCTTTGTAAAAATTTCGGCAGAATTTATCTCTGGCTTAAGCCAGCTTTCTGTACCTATAACGATTTCAGCTTCGGTGCTTTCTATCAGCGCTTGAAGTTCCGGTACTTTACCAACGCAGCTTCGACAGTTGACAATTAAAATACCGATTGCTGCTTGGTCCCCGCATGTCCTGACTTTGCCCCGCACCCGTTGAGGCTGTTGCCCTTTCTGTACTTGCCCAAGGCCATCTAACCTAAAAAACCGCCCAGCCCACGCCACACAACCCCTGCTACCCGTGTAGCCGCTTGTTGCGTGTAGTGGACTCCTGATCTATCCAGCGGAACCCGAAACCCCACCACCCTATGGCGCAAGTCGAGGAATCTGCAGCCCACACGGTCGCAGAACCGTCTCAGCCTCTGATTCAGACCCTCAACTCGGCTCTGTACCAAAGGTCCGCAGTCAGTCCTGTCGACGATGCTGCAGATGGTGAGCTCTGCTTTCATCCCGCTAGTGAGACTGGCAGTCTTCACCAAATCAGATAGCCGCCGGAAGCCAGAGAGGATTTCCTCCGATCCATAGCGACACACATCATTGGTGCCGACATGAGCGACCACCTGCAGATGGGTGCACCCTGTACCCTTCATGGCATCCGGAAGGACCCTTTCCACATCTGGAATGACTCCCCCCGGTATGCACACGGAGTGCACATTGGTTTTCTTCCCCTCTCTTGCTGCCATTTCCCTAAGGGGCCCCATTACGCGCCTGACGTTGGAGCTCCCAACTACCAGTAAGCCCACCCTCTGCAACCGCCCGGATCTTGCAGACTGAGGGGCAACCTCTGGAACAGGACAAGCAGCCGTGTCAGGCCGAACATCAGTATCAGCCTGAGACAGAGCCTGAAACCGGTTCGTCAGACAAACTGGAGAGGCTTTCCGTTCAGCCCTCCGGAATGTCTTTCGCCCCCTGCCACACCTTGAAACGACCTCCCACTCTACCACAGGTGAGGGATCAGCCTCAATGCGGGCAGTATCCCGGGCAACCACAGTCTTAGTCCGATCAGGGGATGCGTGGGACGAGCTGGCCGTCCCCGACAAACCCCCATCCGGACCCCCACAGTGATGCCCATTGGCAACAGCCTCAAGCTGTGTGACCGAAGCCAACACTGCCTGAAGCTGTGAGCGAAGGGATGCCAACTCAGCCTGCATCCGAACACAGCAGTTGCAGTCCCTATCCAACTAAAAACTGTTTTGCAAAGAACGTCTGAACTAATCTACAGAGAGCGCAAACAAATCGACAAAATTTAAACGGTTATTAAAATACAAGATTGCCTAGTAAATGCAGTAATGCTGCTACTTGCGCACTGCTGACACTGCTCGGCGGCGGAAGGAGACTAAGCGAAATTACACTATTCAGGTACTAAAACGCGATACTACACTCTCAGATACTATAATACGCCCGAAATTTATGAATTAAACAATGCAAGTACCAAAAACACGCAAAGAAATTAAGAATTAAACTATGTAACAAATGAGTGAGCTAGTAGTATACGACTTGCTGCTCAGCTGCTTATCCAACGGCGGCAGGGAGCACACTGACTGTGACCAACCGACACTGGCCGTTCAAAACAAAAACAGTAGACAAACGACTACGCGAATTTACACTATTCAGGTATTAAAACGCGATGCTACAACTCTCAAATACTATAATACGCCCGAAATTTATGAATTAACACCACACGGGACTTCCAAACTGCATCAGGCTGCACTGCAAGTACTATGACAGGCGGGAACTGAGTAAACTTGGATTTCATGGTGGAGCGCCTGCTCATAAGCCACACATTACGCCGGTAAATGCCAAACGACGCCTGACTTGGTGTAAGGAGCGTAAACATTGCACGATTGAACAGTGGAAAAATGTTGTGTGGAGCGACGAATCACGGTACACAATGTGGCGATCCGATGGCAGGGTGTGGGTATGGCGAATGCCCGGTGAACGTCATCTGCCAGCGTGAGTAGTGCCAACAGTAAAATTCAGGGGCTGTGGTGTTATGGTGTGGTCGTGTTTTTCATGGAGGCGACTTGCATTCCTTGTTGTTTCCTGTGGTACTATCACAGCACAGGCCTACACTGATGTTTTAAGCACCTTCTTGCTTCCCGCTGTTGAAGATAAATTCGGGAATGGTGATTGCATTTTTCGACACGATCGAGCACCTGTTCATAATGCACTGCCTGTGGCGCAGTGGTTCCACGACAATAACATCCCTGTAATGGACTGGCCTGCACAGAGTTCTGACCTGAATCCTACAGAACACTGTTCGTATGTTTTGGAACGCCGACTTCGTACCAGGCCTCACCTACCGACATCGATACCTCTCCTCAGTGCAGCACTCCGCGAAGAATGGGCTGCCATTCCCCAAGAAAAATTCCAGCACCTGATAGAACGTATGCCTGCGAGAGTGGAAGCTGTCATCACGGCTAAGGGTGGGCCAACATCATACTGAATTCCAGCATATTGGCTCTTGTAATTGAGACATTATCTACAACTTGTGTTAGTTCATTGAAGAAAGGGCCCACACTAACACTGGGTGATTAAGACATACGTAAAATAACTGATTTCTTGTTGATGTCAAGTGTTGTTAATTCAGTATCAGATTTTTGAAAGTGTTTCTCTTCACTTACGGTATCAAGTTCGTTCCTTGATATAACTGTGTTCCTTTGCTGATAGAAATGAACCATCCTCCAGCTTTTGAAGCAGATCGACAGGAAGACTGTCATTTCATACAGTGATAATGTTATACAGGGCAGTACACTAACACTAACACATTCTTCACTTGCAGCGTTATAGGACAAAGTAAAATATGAATGAAACAAAACCGTCTGGCAGGCAGGGAAATGCTTCTAACAGCCAACTGATGCTTCCCTTCAGCAACTGCTAAACGATAGATGATCCATAACAACAATAAATGTCTGGAAGTAAAAGAACTACACACAATTCATTCAATAAGTACTTCGTAACAGCTCAGGAAATAAGTTTTAATCTTATTCGTTTCTTTGTGAATGAGGTCAATGGAACATATGAATAACTGACTGGCTGTCCGTAATACACTGAGCCATAGCAACTGGTATAGGCATGCGTATTCAAATACAGGGATATGTAAACAGGAAGAATACGGCGCTGCGGTCGGCATAGCCTGTATAAGACAACAAGTGTCTGACGCAGTCGTTAAATCGGTTACTGCTGCTACAGCGACAGGTTATCAAGATGTGAGTTTGAACGTGGTGCTATAGTCAGCGCACGAGCGGTGGGACACAGCATCTCCGAGGTAGCGATGAAGTGGGGATTTACCCATACGACCATTTCACGAGTGTACCATGAATATCAGGAATCTGGTGAAACATCAAATCTCAGACATCGCTGCGGCCAGAGAAAGATCCTGCAAGTAAGGGACCAACGACGACTGAAGAAAATTGTTCAGCGTGTCAGAAGTGCAACACTACCGCCGATTGCTGCATATTTTAAAGCTGGGCCATCAACAAGTGTCAGCGTAGCGTAATCAACATGGCCTTTCGGAGCCAAAGGCTCACTGTGATCCCTTTATGACTGTACGACACAAAGCTTTACGCCTCGCCTGGGCCCGTCAACATCGACATTGGTCGGCTGATGACTGGAAACGTGCTGGCTGGTCGGACGAGTCTCGTTTCAAATTGTATCGAGCTGATGGACGTGTAGTGGAATGGTGACAACCTCACGAATCCATGGACCCTGCATGTCAGCAGGGGACCAGGTTGGTGGAGATTCTGCAGTGGTGTGGGGCGTGTGCATTTGAGGTGATACGGGACCGCTGACACGTGCAAATACGACTCTGACATGTGACACGTATGTCATCATCCTCTCTGATCACCTGCATCCACTCATGTCCATGGTGCATTCCGACGGACTTGGGCAACTCCAGCAGGACAATGCGACACCCTATATGTCCAGAATTGCTATGGAGCGGTTCCAGGAACACTTGCGCTGGCTACCAAACTCCCCACACATGAACTTTACTGAACATATCTGGGATGTCTTGCAACGTGCTGTTCAGAAGAGATCTCCACCTCCTCGTACTCTTACGGATTTGTGGACAGCCTTGCGGGACTCGTGGTGTCGGTTCCCTTCAGACATTAGTCGAGTCCATGCCACGTCGTGTTGCGGCACTTGGGCTTGCTCGAGGGGTCCCTACACCATATTAGGCACGTGTACTATGTCGATCTTCCAGAGACGTTCGTTCACTCTAATAACACCAGTAATGACTGCTCAGTAAAAAAATGTTGTGGCTGGTAGGCTTTCAAGGGCACTGGACAAAATGTTAGTGACCCCCGTAGACTCATAGCCAATACTGTGTGGCACCACCTCATTTCGTCAAGGGAGAGATTCCAAGAGTATCTTCGGGTGTACTAGATCTAGCTAGAGACATTCACTGATGTTTGGGAGCCAAAAGCTGTGAGACTGCGAGAATGATGATTGCACAAACAGCTACAGACGTGTGTTATGGGACAGCTATCGTGTAACGTAGCGGACAATTCGAGGTACGACACACTTCCGAACTTCAAGTAACCAGAAAACCATGTGACCTGCCCTGGGAAAACAGGTGTTGCCGTACTGGAATATGCAGAGGTGCACCATGTGCTCATCGTAAGGTGTAGGAGAATGTGCAAAACTTGGTATCAATAATGTTGAAATAAAGATCAGCGTTCGTGTTCGAGGTAATGTGACTGAATGGTCGCAATCTATGGTTCGAGAAACACCCATAAAACATCACACAACTCCCTCCGGCCTCAACTATACCGTCCACACGCGGCAGGCTACACGCCTCATAGAGCCGTCGGTCCAATCAACGGCCTGCATTGTTTGAAAAGGGGCAAAGTCGAAACTCGTCGGAACGTGCTACTCCCTCCAGTCATGTAATGTCCAGTTGCGCCGTTGTGTGGCAAATCGAAGACGTGCAGCTTTACATGCCGTTGCGAGGGATGGACTTTATGGACTTTAGCGAGGTTTCCTATTCCAATTTGCCACTGCGTGGAGTTCCCTTCACAATCATGGCTGAGAAACTGACTGGGAAGGACAAGCATTGACTAACAGCTGACATTTCTGTCGGGTTTGTAGCAATTTTGTGCCGTATTACATGTTTGCGAGATGGAAATCATTCGTTGCAGACATGTTGTAAAATACGCCTTGATACGCCAACAAATCAGGCAACTTCATTCACCGTGTAGCTATTGGCAGCTCCAAACACGGCAGCAGCTTTCTGTCACATCTCCACGCAAACAGATCTTTCGGTGTTCATTCAACACAATCGAGTGGCACATATCATCGACAGTCGCGTCTGCACGCTTTGTATCGCTTCTGTTGTGTGCGCAAATCGGTAGGAGTTGTCGCTATGATACAACGTGACGTCACAGCACTGAAGAGTCTCTGACCAGAAGATGTCTCCGACAGTGGGCTCGAATTTTTGAAACCGTTATACGGTGATGGTCCAAGGTGTCACACCCTGCAGTCGTTCACACTAGTGGGCCCTCGTCTGTGAGTGATCGATGAAAACAATTTCTGAATTTCGTGAGTAGCTCTACTAGAGCTTTGAGTAGGTTCGTATCTCGTTACAGAAAATAAATGAATTCTTTTATTTTTTAATCTTTATTGAAATCACTTTGATCGTTATTTTTATTCAAATAACAGTTTTAAATGTAACATTTTTTATTCCTTTGTAACGTCAATTTATTTACACTGTTCATTCTTTCAATTGCTCTCATTTATTCTTCCTAAAATTTTCTACCACTTGGGATACTTGTGCATGTGAATTTAATTATTGTGATTTATTGGTTACGATTTAATTTCTTTCCTTTTATTATCTTATATTCTCGTCCATGTTATCGCCTTCATTATTATTATTCCTGACTTTGCTACATACGGTTTTACTTATAACCCTTCTTTCGTCTTTGCATCTGCGTTGTTTTGTGCATAGTGCAATAAGAATTCTTTTGTAAATGTCAATGTGGCAGTTGCCATCCAAAAAAGCTATGCACCTTGTAACAAAAAATATGTTTTTCGACACCATACCACAGTCAATAGGAGTAGGTTTTTATCGTCTTTTGTTTTTTTGAATGATAAAATGGCATTTTAAAGCGTTTAAATATTATGATAGATAAATTGAAAATAATGACATTCACATGCACAAAGATTCGAAGTGGAAAAAGAATGATGAGAAGAAGTAATTACAACTGAAACAATTAATACACTGATTAAAGTAACGTGATAGTGGAATAAAAATTTAAAAAATCACTTTCCTTCCAGTTAATTGAATAAAAATAACACTTAAATCAATACTCGATGTTAACAAATTTCTCTTCTTCAGAAATGCTTTCCTTGCCATTGCCAGTCTACATTTTAAATCCTCTCTACTTCGACCATCATCAGTTATTTTGTTCCCCAAATAGCAAAACTCATTTACTACTTTAAGTGCCTCATTTCCGTATCTTATTCCCTCAGCATCACCCGACATAATTCGACTACATTTCATTATCCTCGTTTTGCTTTTGTTGATGTTCATCTTATATCGTCCCTTCAAGACACTGTCCCTTCCGTTCAACTGCTCTTCCTAGTCCTTTGCTGTCTCTGACAGAATTACAATGTCATCGGCGAACCTTAAAGTTGTTATTTCTTCTCCATGGATTTTAATACCTACTCCGAATTTTCCTTGTTTTCTTTAATGCTTGCTCAATATACAGATTGAATAACATCGGGGAGGGGCTACAACCCTATCTCACTCCCTTCCCAACCACTGCTTCCCTTTCATGACCCTCGACTCTTATAACTGGCTTCTGGTTTCAGTACAAATTGTAAATAGCCTTTCGCTCTCTGTATTTTAACCCTGCCACCTTCAGAACTTGAAAGAGAGTATTCCAGTCAACATTGTCAAAAGCTTTCTCCAAGTCTACAAATGCTAGAAACGTAGGTTTGCCTTTTCTTAATCTAGCTTCTAAGATAAGTCGTAGGGTCAGTATTGCCTCCGGTGTTCCCATATTTCTACGGAATCCAAACTGATCTTCCGCGAGGTCGGCATCTACCAGCTTTTCCATTCGTCTGCAAAGAATTCGCGTTAGTATTTTGCAGATGTGACTTATTAAACTGATAGTTCGGTAATTTTCGCATCTGTCAACGCCTGCTTTCTTTTGGATTGGAATTATTATATTATACTTGAAGTTTGAGGGTATTTCGCCTGTCTCATACTTTTTGCTCATCAGATGGTAGAGTTTTGTGAGGACTGGCTCTCCCAAGGCCGTCAGTAGTTCTAATGGAATGTTGTCTACTCCCGGGGCTTTGTTTCGACTTAGGTCTTTCAGTGCTCTATCAAACTCTTCCTGCAGTATCATATCTCCCATTTCATCTTCATCTACATCGTCTTCCTTTTCTATAACATTGCCCTCAAGTACATCGCCCTTGTATAGTCCCTCTATATACTCCTTCCACCTTTCTGTTTTCCCTTTGCTTAGAACTGGGTTTCCATCTGAGCTCTGTTCTCCAAAGGTCTCTTTAATTTTCCTGTAGGCAGTATCTATCTTACCCCTAGTGAGATAAGCCTCTAAATCCTTACATTTGTCCTCTAGCCATCCCTGCTTAGCCATTTTGCACTTCCTGTTTATCCAGGTCCCATCTCCTTAAATTCCAACCTTTTTGCAGTTTCTTCAGTTTTAATCTACAGTTCATAACCAATAGATTGTGGTCAGAGTCCACATGTGCCCCTGCAAATGTCTTACAATTTAAAACCTGGTTCCTAAATATCTGTCTTACCATTATATAATCTATCTGAAACCTGTCAGTATCTCCAGGCTTCTTCCATGTATACAACCTTCTTTTATGATTCTTGAACCAAGTGTTAGCTATAATTAAGTTGTGCTCTGTGCAAAATTCTACCAGGCGGCTTCCTCTTTCATTTCTTACCCCCAATCCATATTCACCTACAACGTTTCCTTCTCTTCCTTTTCCTACTATCGAATTCCAGTCACCCATGACTATTAAATTTTCGTCTCCCTTCACTATCTGAATAATTTCTTTTATCTCATCATACATTTCTTCAATTTCTTCGTCATCTGCAGAGCTAGTTGGCAAATAGACTTGTACTACTGTCGTGGCGTGGGCTTCGTGTCTATCTTGGCGGCAATAATGCGTTCCCTAAGTTGTTTGTAGTAGCTTACCCGAACTCCTATTTTTTATTCATTACTAAACCTACTCCTGCATTACCCCTATTTGATTTTGTATTTATTCCTCATAGCACTGATGTAAGTAATGAAATATGGCAGTTCACCATTGGCAAGTAACAACTTCACTACAGTGACCGACAAGACAATACGTTCATTCTGATACTGTTCCGAAAACTCTGTGTTACATCTACATCTATGTACATAAGTCAGCAAGCCACTGTATGTTGTATTGTGGAGGATACCATATACCACTACCAGCGATTTCCTTTTCTATTCCACTCGAAGCGAGGGAAAAAAAGATTGCTTACATGCCTCCGCAAGAGCTCTAATTTATCTGGTGTTTGTGATATTTATGCAAAATATATGTTGGTCACTGTAGAATTTTCTGCAGGCAGCTATAGCTATTTCATGGGAACTGTGTCGTCTTCCCTTTAGAGATTCCCATTTGAGTTTATGTAGCGTCCAGTAGCAGTCTCACGATGGTCAAATCTACTGGTAACAGATCTAGCAGAGTGCTTCTGTATTGCTTCAATGTCTTTCTTTAATATTACTTTCTGAGGATGCCAAATACTCTAAGGGTACTCAAGAATAGGGTTGCCTTAGTGTTGTGTATGTGGTCTCCTTTTGTAGGTGAGCTACACGTTCCTAAAACTTTTCCAGTAAACTGTAGCTGAAAATCTACCTTCCTTACTGCTGTTTTAATGTGCTCATTAGATTTCACATCACTTTGCAATGTTATGAGTAGATATTTAACCGACGTGGATTTGTCAAGTAGCACAGCACTGTCACTGTGCTCAAACATTACAGGATTTTTCTTCCTACTTATCTGCATTAAATTACGTTTTCCTACGTTTAGAGAATACGGCGATTCGTCCAGACAAAACAGAAATTCTGTCTAAGTCACACTGTATAACTCTACAGTCACACAAGGAGAACATTTCCGCATATACTACGGTTTCATCATACGGTGAGGAGTAAATATTCTGCAAATTCTTTACTAAACAAAGGCAATTAATAACAAACTCCTTTTCTTATTATGAAAAGAAAGATGTTGCAGGTAATAAACCCAATATCCACCAGCCAAACAGTTTCTTTTTCTCTAAATATTATATGCACCTGCAGATATTAATGGCACTGTATCACTTGGAAGCGAGTCTGTACAGCCAAACTAACTTACCGTGTTTCCATCCAGCTCGCATACTCAAAGTGTAACTATGTTCTGACAATTACGTCAAATGCATTTTCATCTTTAGTATGGAATGGAGATGTAGACGAAGAGAATTTTTAACGACTGTGCAGTGGCCAATAGCCAAGTAATGCTTTTCGCAACCACACTTCTTTCATAGGTGTGGCCCTGGTGGAGTCGGTACACGGACCCACTGTCCCACCCGGACTTCTAACACTGGTCTTCATTTCTTTTAGTGTTCAAACCTGAGGTTGGTTTGCAGCAGAGCGCCATTCCTCTCTTCTGTCTGCCTTTGTCTTCATTTCCACGTATGTGATACATCCAACGTCATTCATGATGTGTTGCATGTGTGATATCCTTGGTCACCCCCGCCGATTGCTTCCCTCAGTTGCTCCTTCTGCTATTGTTCCAATCATTTTGTTGTGTCGTAGGACGTGCCCTAAAAGTTTGTCTCTTCTTGTTTAGATGTGCCTCCACAGACATCTGGTTTCCTGTACTCTTCTAAGCACCTCTTCATTCGTTACTTTTTGTCTCTCCAGCTGATCTTCATCGTCTTTCTATAGCACCACATCTCCAGGGCCTCTAGCCTTCTTCTCTCTTCTCTTCCAATTGTCTAAGTTTCACACCCTTATAGGGCCACACTCCAAACGAAAGCTTTCACTATACGTTTCCTCATTTTCAGACTGATGTTGTTGCTGGTGAGTAAGTTCCTCCGCCAGTTAAATGGAATTTTGGCCTTTTGTATTCTGGTCGCAATTTCTTTCCAGCTTCTACCATCCCTTGTGATTTTGCTTCCCAGGTAAGTAAATTCCTCTATGACTTCCAGCTCCTCTCTTCCAATTCTCATTCTCAGACGTTCATATTCTGCCCCTTACTGCATACCATCACTTTAGTCTTTTTCTTGTTTATTCTCATTCCACACTGATTGCAAAGAATTTTTTCCATTGTTCTGAGGACTTCCTCTAGATCTTCTTTTGTCTCCGTGAATATAGCAATACCATCTGCATAACGTACCATGTCTATCTTCAGCCCACTAATTTTGATACCCACCTCAGCAGTTTCGGCCGGCCGAAGTGGCCGTGCGGTTAAAGGCGCTGCAGTCTGGAACCGCAAGACCGCTACGGTCGCAGGTTCGAATCCTGCCTCGGGCATGGATGTTTGTGATGTCCTTAGGTTAGTTAGGTTTAACTAGTTCTAAGTTCTAGGGGACTAATAACCTCAGCAGTTGAGTCCCATAGTGCTCAGAGCCATTTGAACTCAGCAGTTTCTCGAACTTGGTCTATAGCTTCCTGGATGTAAGCATTGAATATAAGAGGAGAC
The DNA here is from genome assembly GCF_023864345.2 of Schistocerca serialis cubense. NCBI lineage: Eukaryota > Metazoa > Arthropoda > Insecta > Orthoptera > Acrididae > Schistocerca > Schistocerca serialis. Next base: position 139,301,921 of record NC_064648.1, on the reverse strand, counting down.
AGAGCACACCCTTGTCTTACCCCTTTTCTAATATTTGCTTCTTGTTCCTGGTGACAGTCTCTAATCTCTGCCACCTCATTCTTATAGAAACTGAGTATCACACGGATGTCTTTGTACTTTATTCCACTTTTCCTCATTACTCTGAACATCTCTTGCCAGATAACGTTAACAAATGCCTTTTCCAGGTCTACAGAGGCAATACAAGTTGGTTTATTTTTCTGTCATTGCCTTTCGATAACGAGTCTTAGTGCCAGAATCACCTCTCTTGTTCCCAATCCCCTTCTGGACCAAACTGATCTTCACTCAGCATATCCTCCACCTTCTCTTCAATTCTCTTCAGAACTAATTTTATGAGAATTTTTTATGCATGTGATATTAGACTTACAGTTCGGTACTGCTCACATTTTGTAGCTACTGTCTGCTTTGGTATAGTGCAACGTAACCATCCAGTACTGGTGGTGGTAAAAGTCTACCTAAGTAGGTGGGTTACCGTCGCTATGACCTGTCCAACCGCTCCTGCAAGCTACCGTCTGCAGTAAATGGTTTCTTAAATTCGTGTGGACCACGAAATTACTGGCCCCTGCGAGTTATTGCTGGGTATTAATAATTTCTAGCGGAAGGTTTTAATGAACCGGTAAAAATTGGAACGCAACGGATAACGCATTTTTTTAAACCACTACAGAAGGCACCTATACAGGGCTTAATAGGCAGTATACAGCTTTTATTTGCTTTCATGACCCAGAATTCGACTGGGGTGCTCACTGCTACCTATTTTTTATGATGGACGGAGTAAAATCAGTGGGCATTAAAATCCGATACTTTTCCTAGTGGCACGAGTATTTTACTTAACGCATAACATCGCCAACAAATCAGATCGCTATGGGGGTGCACAAGAAACATCACTGCAATGCTGTTCAACCCACATGGCCAAGTTTCAGTAGGCAACAGAGCCCAGAAAAATATGGACACACACGATTATCCCTTCCCTATTTTACACTCGCTCACTATCGTATGATTATTCATCGTGTACAATATATTTTCACACCGAAACTACAATTTATCAATGCGGCGGTTGCTCCAACCGACCACGTGGCGCGAAAGCAAATTCACAAAGAAAACATATGGAAAATAAATAAAAATCCCCTAAATATTACTGTAAATGGAAGAGCAGATTAAAATACATTGAATGAGTGAATTTCCGTTAAGCACAGAGCAGTAACGTGACCGTGAGCTTAAGGCACATGGTGCATTGCCTGAACAGGGCACTGACGCAAGGCCTACTGAAATTCGAGTAAATTAAGAAAATCAATTCCCTTTGGTGTTCAGTGGTAATCTCGCACCTGATTTCAACATCTGGACTTCATTACAGAGCAGATTTGAGACAATCTAATACCTGTGTTAACATTACCAAAACGGGAGCTGCGTCTCTATGTCTGTCCCGCACCACGACCCAGGAACAAGTGCTCTTCCAACCGAATTCGCCTAACCGTTCCGCTTACAATCGTGGGGGGGGGGGGGGGGGGGGGGGGGCACGCCAACCTGACAGAGCCAATTCGCGCGCCTACGTGTCATCTTTGCCCTGACCTCCAAACTTGGTCTCTGCTAAACTTGTTCGCACTTGGGGGGTTGGTATTATCCTACACCAGAACGACCATTCATGCAGTGTTACAATCTGTGCCTAAAGCTTTCTGCTAGTTCACACATTCACTCATTTATACCGTCCAGGCTGCACAAATGAAAGGAAAATGGGAGACGTGGGACACAACATAAAAAAATTCAATAAATAACACTGTTTAGTCCATTCTCTCCTTTTGGACACCAGCTGAGGTATTACCTGCAAGAGAAGAAACTCTTGCTAATAATTTCTGCGTGCTAGCAATTGAATAAAACATTGGAACGGTACAACAAGTTCCGTTTCATCACACTCTGGTATCTTCGAAGAAAATGGACTTCGGGCTGGCTTTCCGATGGAACGACAGTCAAGAACATTTTTCAATTGGTGTCACGGGGAGAAGACCCTAACCTCCACGCTGCACCAATCCGTTTTATATACATATATTTTTAACATGCTATGCTAGGCACTGTTCAAAGTACAACATTGGACAGTTAGTCTGCCAAGACCGCACAAAATAATATCATTGACACAGTGACAATTGCAACAAATAATCTCAGCATTGTGAATGTTCTATAAGTGACATCATCTCAGGTAATTAATCTCAATTATAAAATACTGATGGGTACACATTATGCAAACACAATGAATTATTGCAACAAATATTCAGAGCATCCTTGAAGGTTCTAGAAACGATATCACCTTAAGTAATTAATCACAATTGTACAATACAGATGGGTACACATTATGGAAACACACTTAATTGTTTTAACACACTGTGAATTGGAACACTCATAACAAGGGGGGCAGTTAGTGGTTCTCAATAGGCATCACAGAAGTACTGTTCAAAATATTAAAATGATAAATATTCACGTAATTTCAAAGACAAATAAATACACATAATGGAAACACTCTTAGTTATGTCAAGACACTGTGAGATGAAACAATTATAGCAAGGGTGGCAGTTACTGTTTAACAACACATCAAAAATGAATAAACAATCGCTTAATAAAAATATATCGCCTTCAGGGGCTACAAACCTTTTTCTATTATTCATCTTATCAGAAACTCTAGTAAAAACTCTAATTTAAGTTTCATTAGTTATTGAGTGTGCTAGCCTATCACTAAACCCTTAATAAAGCATTCTCATTATTGATTGCAATAAAGCTACGTGGGCCATGAAAGCAATGTCATGAACAATTATATAGGCACAAATAGCTCACAAAACAATATCCCTTGACACATGTCTTAGGTCCACTTAAAATCAAGTATCTTATCTCTGCTACACCGAGGCTTATGGCCGCCTTGTCATGACACACACTTAATTCTGGCCAGACAGGATTGAGAGAAACATTGTCGGCCTAGGTTCTGATTAACTCATTGGGCGTACATCTTGCTTTGGGTCAGAAAATTTACCCCATCTTACATCCCCAGTTTCAGGCTGGTAGATGACAGACTAACGACATGCACCTTACTATACTTCTAACTTTAGAGATAATACTTTATGTTAAAGCCAATGGTCCTCTCCTTTTCCTCTCTGCTCAGAATCTGCTATGAAGTCATCAAATAAGGATAAACCAATGACACGACTAACGTAGGACAAGTAACACTTTATACGAGGGCAGTTCAATAAGTAATGCAACACATTTTTTTTCTGAAAAAGGTGTTGTTTTATTCAGCATTGAAATACACCAGGTTATTCCCCAATCTTTTAGCTACACAACACTATTTTTCAACGTAATCTCCATTCAATGCTACGGCCTTACGCCACCTTGAAATGAGGGCCTGTATGCCTGCACGGTACCATTCCACTGGTCGATGTCGGAACCAACGTCGTACTGCATCAATAACTTCTTCATCATCCGCGTAGTGCGTCCCACGGATTGCGTCCTTCATTGGGCCAAACATATGGAAATCCGACGGTGCGAGATCGGGGCTGTAGGGTGCATGAGGAAGAACAGTCCACTGAAGTTTTGTGAGCTCCTCTCGGGTGCGAAGACTTGTGTGAGGTCTTGCGTTGTCATGAAGAAGGAGAAGTTCGTTCTGATTTTTGTGCCTACGAACACGCTGAAGTCGTTTCTTCAATTTCTGAAGAGTATCACAATACACTTCAAAGTTGATCGTTTGACCATGGGCAAGGACATCGAACAGAATAACCCCTTCAGCGTCCCAGAAGACTGTAACCATGACTTTACCGGCTGAGGGTATGGCTTTAAACTTTTTCTTGGTAGGGGAGTGGGTGTGGCGCCACTCCATTGATTGCCGTTTTGTTTCAGGTTCGAAGTGATGAACCCATGTTTCATCGCCTGTAACAATCTTTGACAAGAAATTGTCATCCTCAGCCACATGACGAGCAAGCAATTCCGCACAGATGGTTCTCCTTTGCTCTTTATGGTGTTCGGTTAGACAACGAGGGACCCAGCGGGAACAAACCTTTGAATATCCCAACTGGTGAACAATTGTGACAGCGCTACCAACAGAGATGTCAAGTTGAGTACTGAGTTGTTTGATGGTGATCCGTCGATCATCTCGAACGAGTGTGTTCGCACGCTCCGCCATTGCAGGAGTCACAGCTGTGCACGGCCGGCCCGCACGCGGGAGATCAGACAGTCTTGCTTGACCTTGCGGCGATGATGACACACGCTTTGCCCAACGACTCGCCGTGCTTTTGTCCACTGCCAGATCACCGTAGACATTCTGCAAGCGCCTATGAATATCTGAGATGCCCTGGTTTTCCGCCAAAAGAAACTCGATCACTGCCCGCCGTTGTTTGCAACGCACATCCATTACAGACGCCATTTTAACAGCTCTGTACAGCGCTGCCACCTGTCGGAAGTCAATGAAACTATACGAGACGAAGCGGGAATGTTTGAAAATATTCCACAAGAAATTTCCGGTTCTTTCAACCAAAATTGGCCGAGAAAAAAATTGTGTTGCATTACTTATTGAACTGCCCTCGTACATCTTACTCAACATATTCACATGAATTCTCTCTTGAGTGGCATGATACAGAAACACTTGAAAGAAGGGGCTAGCTCTCTGGTTAGGTCGGTTATCACTGGCACTTCCTACACTTCAGTAGTCAACGCGGCACTGTTAAGTCACACGCACACAATCTAGGGTTGTTGTCGGGGAGGGCTTTCTTCCAAAGTAACTTTTGGGGGGTAGCCTATTACACTCTGCCGTCTCTCATGCCTCACATGCTGTCTCCTTAAGTTTTATTGCGCCCAGATCAATTGTCTTCTGCGAAATTCTGATGGCAAGCTAGAGGTCCGTTGGCAGTGAACACACTGTTAAAGCGGTTGCCTTTGTTGTCCTGCAAGCACCATGACTAGTGGAATGGGCTGGACTAAAGGTACAGCAGTTACCGTAAGCCCACTTAAATCAATTGTCATACAATTGTTCTGAACGTTTGTGTCCCTTTATGGCTTGAAGTTTTCCTACTGTCCTCATTCAACCGCTAAATTATTGCGTGGCAGGTTTACTAGTCTTATTGCCTTAACTTTCGGGGGCGAACAGTTCGTAGCTCTCACAGCAGGCACTGCTGGCGGTGTCTACACCTCAACGTCATGGATCACTGAAAATGCAAGTGAAGTTCATCACGACACACTTTTCTTCATTAAATAACGGAGGGTCCAAGTCCTCTTTACGTCAAAACCTATCATGGATCACGAAAAGTGCTAGTGAAGTTCATCGTGATATCATCTACTTAGTCAAATATCGGCGAGGTTATGTCCTCTTCGAGTCCGAAACCTATCATGGATCAGTAAAACTGCTAGTGTAGTTCATCAGGATCTAATTAAATATCGGCGAGTTTATGCCCTAAGTCCGAAATCCGCTGTCTTTATATTGCCAGTCTTTCACGGGTTCTCCCTAATTTCCGTGTCCGTAGGAGCCTTCAGTCTGTACCCCACCATGTCTTGGCTCTGGAAACAAACCAAACTGCAACCTACTTCACCTGACAAGTTCGGTCACGCTAATGGCTTGTGCTAAAGTCATTACGACCGCCGCCTCTTGCATCCAGTCGTAACGGCATGCGAGTCGCCGCCTGACAAGATGCGCCGGAGCGATAACATCAGGGCCTCTTTAGTAGTTAAAGGCTTAGCCACTCCGCCTGGCCGTGAATACCTGCAGGTAGCCGCCCGAGGCCGTCGGCGTGTGTCAGCAGCTGAGAGCGGTGCGTCAGCACAGGGCCGCCGTGGACGGCTAGCCACGCCCCGGCTCTGCCACGTGGGGGGGGGGGGGAGGGCTGCAAGGCTCCGTTCATACCGCCTGGCCCGAGCGTGCGCGCCCTTCCGCGCTCGGCTGCAGCACCGGGGCAGGTTCTCCCGTGTCCTTGCCACCGGGACTCGGTAAGCCGCCCTTTCCTCGCCATCGCCTTGCAACATTCAGACAGAACAATCGTCATTCTGTTAATTGTTAGTGGTCATCATCTCCTCATTTGAGTACACCAAGTACATTTCTCAATTAACCTACAGTACACAAATCTTAATTATTTACAGGTTTCACCAGGGCTTTACAATGGATGACAAATAGTTACTAATACAAAATAATTCTTAACCTCTACATATTACATTTTGTTTATACACAGGCATCAGAAATCTTACGCTAATCTGTTTGGCAATTTACAGTAACTGAGTTCAAATATAAGTTTCGCGATTCCTGAATAATAATTACAAGAGAGGAAAAAAATGCGTCTCCAAAAGGCGTTACTGTGCGGAAGACGTTTTATAAAAATTGCTAGCCTATTTTTTTGATTACAGGTCATTTACTTCTCTCTGACAACTGTTAAATTCTTATGGCTACTTCCTTAGATACCAATCATATTTGAGTGCCCATAAAGGAGCAACCCTTCTGTCTCGATTGTGGAGTAGGGCAGGTACCTTGGGTTTTGGGGATTGTTGTGTAAACCACTACACCACCACCACGATCTACCTCTCTATCTTCCTTCCTTCTTGCATGCTCGCATTTTCAAACTACTCGAGTATTACTGCAGACATTTATATGTCACACCACAACGTTTTAGATATTGCTTTCACCATCAAAATTTTCTAATCTACTATTATGAGAGATCGTTAGCAGTACTGACAGATAGCTAGAAGCATTATCCCAACGTTTTTTTTTTTGTTCCTTTAACACGCAGGCAATGCCAACACAGGCGACGTAACTGCTCATTCATTAGGTATGACCAGTTTAGCACACCATGAAACACTGAGTAGGTAGTTACACATCACAAGAAATAACATAGAATAAAGGTTCATTGGAACGATACCACCTGGAGTTATTACCTCTCATTACAGTTTCATGCTTTACCCGACTCAGATGTTTCCTCTCCGTTTTGTCAAGTTCAGTCCGCCAAGAACAAGTTACGGCTGTTTTTTACTTGGAAAAGACTCACAGAACATTACACCAACAACTTTGGGTCATCACATCAGTCCTCTTTACTCGCAATTTCATCTGAGGCCAGTCTAATCAGCATCTCGTCCCTTTTAGTGCTGTTTATTCCCTGGGAACAAACATTCAAGCACAGAAACCGCATACCACATACTAATAGTTATAAATCTAAGGGGACACTTTATATCTTGTATCTAGAGTTTCATCATCTTACGTCAAGATCTCATTCATGACTGCAGTCGGTACTCCCTCCTGTTACCTCTCTGGGGCTTCCTCTTCATTCAGTCGTGCCTTCATTCCTCTGGATGGTTTGCCTCCAGGAACCTTAACTTGCCTCCATCTGATTATCCTTGCTACGGTGTGTCACATACTCCTTACCAAGTTCAGCTCGCTCTCGGGGTCTCTCAAAGTCACCACCGCGTAAGTCAGTAACACTTTATAGCGCTGCGTCTCTGCACAACATTAAAACACAAATACCACAACCACACATAAATTCGGTGCCTTTTGCAACCGACAACTGGTCCCGTTGCTACCTCGGCGCGAGCCTTTACTACCACATAAGCGCATCTATGGCGCGTTTCCCCATCAATATACTTTGCAAAGGTCTACCATTCCCAGCGTAACTACTTCTCGTTTCCCTTCCGAGTGATCCTCGCTTCTCCAGAGCAAATCACCACCATAACGTACGAATATCTTCCTTTGACACTCGTTTTTTCCACTTAGCTTCTAGCTTATGACCAGGCAAAAAGAGCAAGAAGAGTGCCAAATCCATTGCCTAAGATATTGTGGAGTACTATGATTATACTAAACTAAATGGTTGCCTGTAAACGATGACCCTCCTGTCCCTTGTTCTTACTCTATCCATTTTTTGACGTTGGATATGTGGTGCAAGCCTCTTGGCTTACGAGACCAGACAGTTTCGATTTCACTGGCGTTCTGATGTGCGACACGTCTCACCTTTAGTCCTGAATACACGTTGAAAAACTTACTGCTAATATGCCGGTGTCTTTTGGATAATCTATGAGTCCTCACGAGAACCTTATCACCAATTTCCAGTACTAATTATCTAATGCGTCCCCTTTGTTGCCTTTTTCTACTTAACGCCTCCTTCCTGATATTTGCAATTGCTAACTCTACCACTACCCTGTGTTGTTGCCGCCTTTCTGGTGGCCAATCTACCAGTTCCCTAATTCTGTTGGGAGGTGCCTGATTCTTCAGGACCAGTGCAGGACTGAGCTTCATCGTCCCGTATGGAATTTCGTTCAGGATTCCTTGGAAGTCTGCCAGATATTGATCCCCTGTTTTCGCGTTCCGTATTACCGCGGGAATTACGTGGCTCCTCTGACCTCCCGCCTGCTGCGTGCCACGAATTCTGCTCGTTACGAAGGAACCGCTCTTCCCTAGGGTGTCCCCAGCCTCTGCTGCGTTGTCGCGGGCTCCAAGAGGCGCGCCCACGCCTGTCATGTCCACGACCGTGATTATTATTACCAGAAAACTGAGGTCTCCAACTCTGGTTGCGCCTTCGCCCGACATTCTCGTCGCGCTTTCCTTCAAACCTAACGGCGTTTTGCTGCTCACTTATATTTCTTTCAGTACCCAACTCTTGCAGCAGGTTCTGAAAGCCACTAACTTCGTCCATGCCTGTTCCCGCAATTGTAATTTGTTTACGCGGTTTGCTCGGGAGTTTAGTAAGACAGATTCTATTGAGTTCCTTAGGATCATACGGTGCATCAAGGAAGTGATTGCTCTTGACCATGTCTTTGTAGTACTCTACTGGGTGTCTGAACGTACTGTCGACGTAGTTCTCTCGCGTTACGTTGCCCAGTTTCTCCCGCTCTTGCATGCTCCGAGACCAGACCTCGCTGAGGAAAGCCGCCTTAAAGTCCTCGTACGTTCGACAGTCCTTAAGCATTATTTGCATTCGGTTAGCCGCTTCACCTCGCAGGTGACTGCACCAGAATTTTATTCTTAGCACATCTCCCCAGGAGCGAGGCAGAGCGAGTGTCCAAACTGATTGAGCCACATCGAGGGCGCTACGTCGTGGGTCGCGTCGGGGAAAAGAAAATAAGATTGCACTGAGACAAAGTGTCTCCTGCATTCTTCCTCATCAGTATCAAAATTCATACCATGATCAGCCGTCCGAGTAGGCGGCTCCGGATTACGCCTTAAATTACCGAGTCTCTCTTCAAAATCACGGTATTCCTCTTCTTCTCTGCGTCTACGTTCACTGCTGGAACTTTCTGCTCCCCTAGCCGCATTACTGACAGAATTACTGCCGTTGGCGCTTTGATTTTCCTGCAGCTTATTATGCAGGTCAGCTATCATGTCCCGATTGCATTTGCTAATATCCGCCTGCACCCTTTTAAACTGCAGAAGTGACTGAATTTCTGCGGATTCCGCGACAGGTACTGGCCGTGTCCTATCCGAGTCCGTTCCATTATTCAGCGCGATTTCCTCTACCGCACTCGTCAGGACGCCTACCTGATTGATGACCCTATCAGTCTCGTCTGCTTGCGCCGTTAGCTGCTCACCCTGAGCGGCCACCTGCTCGCTCACACGAGCAACCACTTCTCTCTGTTCCGTGCAGACGCTCTCCTATACTTCTCTAACTTGCGACTCGGAAGGAAGCACTATTTCTCGCAGGGACAGATCACTTTCAAGCACTGTGACCCGGTTTTCGAGTCTGTTTGTGGCCTCGCTGACTTCGGTTTGCACAGACTGTATCCCCTTTAACATGGAGTCAGCCAGTGCCTGGTTTCCAGCAGTGGCTGTTTCGACTCGGGTTTCTAACGCTTCTAGGCTTTCCTGTTGGTGCCCTAGCTTGCGTTCTTGTTCGTCAAAACGGCTATTAATTGCGCCTATCTGTTCGTCTAATTTTCTTGTTAGTTCCTCGCGTAATGCCTTATTTGAGTTATTAATTTGTAAGGTCAAATTATATTATAATTGTTTGAGTCCAGTAATGTCTTATTTGAGTCTTCTAACGCCTTATTTACCCTCTTCTGATGATCGGCTTGCTGCTTCATGAATTGCAAAACACTTGCTAGCAGTGGGTTCTCGTGGCCCGTATTTCCCGCGCTAGCCTGTGCTGTGAAAGTTGGCTCGGATGCACATTCCTGAGTCGCACCCTCACTCGTGCTGGTGGCTTCCGAGGCCGCCTCCGCACTGCCTGCCTGGGGCCCGAGTCCCGTTACGAACGCACGAGGCTCCACTGTTTGTCCGTGGCCCGCGGTCAGCTCGCCCCGGTTTGGTACTGCGCACCAGCCGGCAATCCCTGCGTGCTGCACACACCACCGTTTTCGTCGTGCAACATATCCATCTCTGCTATGCTTTTCGCGCGCACTCTAGTAATAATCTGACTCATTACCTATGTTTACGGTTTTAATCACTGTCCTCTACACACTATACAACGTACAACAAAATAACCCAGAAATATCTAATTAACCGATCTCATGTACCAAAACACCCGTAAATTCAACTATAGGCCAAGACACAACAAAATCAGCAGAACACAACATAGATAGAAGCAAAGCTCTATTCAGCACAAGCAGAATTGTGCTCCACTATACAAGAAAAAAAATTATTATTTCATTCAATTTTGTTAATTTAATGCAACCTAATTACTGATCAAAAGGACCTGTGACTCGATATCCAGGCGGGGTCGCCAAGTGCAACATAACCTTCTAGTACTGGTGGTGGTAAAAGTATACCTATGTAGGTAGATTACCGTCGCTTTGACATCTCCTACCGCTCCTGCAAGCTACCATCTGTAGTAAATGGTTTCTTAAGTTCGTGTGGTCCACGAAATTACTGGCCCCTGCGAGTTATTGCTGGGTATTAATAATTTCTAGCGGAAGGTTTTAACGGACCGGTAGAAATTTGAACGCAACGGATAACCCATTTTTTTTGAACCACTACAGAAGGTACCTATACAGGGCTTAATAAGCAATATACAGCTTTTATTTGCTTTCATGACCCAGAATTCGCCTGGGGTACTCACTGCCACCTATTTTTATGATGGACGGAGTAAAACCAGTGAGCATTAAAATCCGATACTTTTCCTAGTGGCACGAGTATTTTACTTAACGCACAACATCGCCAAGAAATCAAATCGTTATGGGGGTGCACAAGAAACATCACTGCAATGCTGTTCAACCCACATGGCCAAGTTTCAGTAGGCAACAGAGCCCAGAAAAAATATGGACACACACGATTATCCCTTCCCTATTTCACACTCGCTCACTATCGTATGATTATTCATCGTGCACAATATATTTTCAGATCGAAACTACAATTTAGCAATGCAGCGGTTGCTCCAACCGACCACGTGGTGCGAAACCCATTCACAAAGAAAACATATGGAAAATAAATAAAAATCCCCTAAATATTACTGTAAATGGAAGAGCAGATTAAAATACATTGAATGAGTGAATTTCCGTTAAGCACAGAGCAGTAACGTGACCGTGAGCTTATGGCACATGGTGCGTTGCCTGAACAAGGCACTGACACAAGGTCTACTGAAATTCGAGTAAATTAAGAAAATCAATTCCCTTATGGTGTTCAGTGGTAATCTCGCACCTGATTTCAACATCTGGACTTCATTACAGAGCAGATTTGAGACAATCTAATACCTGTGTTAACATTACCAAAACGAGAGCTGCGTCTCCATGTCTGTCCCGCACCACGACCCAGGAACAAGTGCTCTTCCAACCGAATTCGCCTAACAGTTCCGCTTACAAACGTGGTGGGGGTAGCGCGCCAACCTGACAGAGCCAGTACGCGCGTCTACATGTCATCTTTGCCCTGACCTGCAAACTTGGTCTCTGCTAAACTTGTTCGCGCTTGGGGGGTTTGTACTACCCTACCCCAGGACGACCATTCATGCAGTGTTACAATCTGTGCCTAAAGCTTTCTGCTAGTTCACACATTCACTCATTTATACCGTCCAGGCCGCACTAACGAAAAGAAAATGGGAAACGTGGTACACAACATAAAAAAATTCCATAAATAACACTGTTTAGTCCATTCTCTCCTTTTGGACACCAGCTATTACCTGCAAGAGAAGAAACTCTTGCAAATAATTTCTGCGTGCTAGTAATTTAATAAAACATTGGAACGGTACAACAAGTTCCGTTTCAATAGGAATAATGATACATTTCCGGAAGTCTGTCGGTATCTCTCCTGTGTTATAGATGGACGTAATGAGTTTAAGCAGCATCATTTTCGTGCTGTTACCAACGTTCTTTATTAGTTCTGCAGGGATGTCATCAATACCCATTGCTTTGTTGTCTCGTAGTTCTTTTAGAGCTCTGTAAAATTCTTCTTGCAGAATGGCTTCTCCCTTGTCACCTTCATCTTCTTGCTCTTCTCTTCCTATTACTTCCTCGGAAAGAGGTGTGCCGGCGTACAACTCCTCTATGTATTCTTTCCATCTCTTCACTAAGTCTTCACCAAACAGCAATTTCCCCTCTTTATTTTCTATTGTGCCTAGGAGTGTTGTTTTACGTTTGTTAAAAAACTGATTTGCCTTTCTGTAGGCTAAATCAGTTTCTTCCGTTTTGCATATTTTCTTCCACTTCCCTGCACATTTCTGTAGAGTGAAAATTTCATTCCAGAAACGTCCCCCAGGCTGTGGCTAAGCCATGTCTCCGCAATATCCTTTCTTTCAGGAGTGCTAGTTCTGCAAGGTTCGCAGGAGAGCTTCTGTAAAGTTTAGAAGGTAGGAGACGAGGTACACCCAGAAGTAAAGCTGTGAGGACGGATCGTGAGCCGTGCTTGGGTAGCTCAGATGGTAGAGCACTCGCCCGTGAAAGGCAAAGGTCCCGAGTTCGAGTCTCGGTGCGGCACACAGTTTTAATCTGCCTGGAAGTTTCACATTTTCTTTTGCTTTCCTAGATTCTCTATTAACTAAATTCCTTAGTCTTCTGTATTCAGCTTTTCTTTGTTCATTAGTTGCATTTTTGTATAATCTCCTGTTTTCTATAAGCTCAATAATAATACTGGTAAGTGCTTCATTAAAAAAAAGAAACAGAAAAACAGGGGATACTGGTAGTGGTCAAAATCACATGTACTTGTCTGCAATTGCAAGTCAAACCCTGATACATGAAATCAGCCCCTTGAGTATGGAGCATCCAAACTGACAACGCACAGACATCTGTTTGGATGTCTACCACCAGTGCTGGTGCTATGGTAATGAACTGCTAACTGGTTTTCATCAGTCATTTTTAGCCTACCATGCAGTCTCATTATCATTCTACATTTTGTTTGACCAGTACTTTAATTAACAGCTAGTTGTCTCATCGTTTTCAGTGCCGCCTGCTCTAATCCAATAGTTTCTGAGTCGCTGAGTTACTTTTCTGTGATGGACATTTCTGTTGGTAATTCCGCACCTGTGTATGATTGGCTGCTAAGAGGCGGTTAACTAGATTATGTGATCAAAAGTATCAAGATACCTGGCTGAAAATGACTCACAAGTTCTTGGCACTAGCCATCGCTAATACTGGAATTCAAAATGGTGTTGGCCCACCCTTAGCCTTGATGACAGCTTCCAGTCTCGCAGGCATACGTTCAATCAGGTGCTGGAAGGTTTCTTGCGGAATGCAGCCCATTCTTCACGGAGTTCTGCGATGAGGAAAGGTAGTGACGTCGGTCGGTGAGGCCTGGAACGACGTCAGCGATCCAAAACAACCAAAGGTGTTGTATACGATTCAGGTCAGGACTCTGTGTAGGCTAGACCATTGCACGAATGTTACCGTCGTGAACCACTCCGCCACAGACCGCGCATTATGAACAGGTGCTCGATGGTGGTGAAAGGTGCAATCGCCATCCCCGAATTGCTCTTCAACAGTGAGAAGCAAAGAGGTGCTTAAATCATCAGTGCAGGCCTTTGCTGTGAGAGTACCACGCAAAACAACAAGGGGTGCAAGCCTCCCCTCCCGCCATGAAAAGCCCGATCACACCATGACACCACCGCCTCCGAATTTTACGGTTGGCACTACACACGCTGGCAGATGACGTTCACCGGGCATTCGCCATACCCACTCCCTGCCATCAGATTGCCAGATTGTGTACTGTGATTCGTTACTCCACACAACGTTTTTCTACTGATCAGTCGTCCAATGTTTACGCTCCTCACACCAAGCGAGGCGTCGTTTGGCATTTACCGGCGTGATGTGTGGCTTGTGAATAGCCGCTCGACCGTGAAATCCAAGTTTTATCACCTCTGACCTAACTGTCATAGTACTTGCAGTGGATCCTGGTGCAGTTTGGAATTCCTGTGTGACTGTCTGGACAGATGTCTGCCTATTACACATCACGACCCTCTTCAACTGTCCATGGTCTCTGTCAGTCAACAGATAAGTAAGAGAGATTCTATTATGAATTTGGCACAGCATACAAACCATACTTACAGCTGTATGAAGCTCTAGAGTTTACTTAATTTATGAAAAAATGAGTAAGCTGTTACATTTTAAACTTTATGTTTAGATAAAAAATCTAATTTTATTGTCAGTTATCTCAGTTTTTACCAGAGGTTTTAATAGATTTGGAAAATTCTAGATTTTCATACACCTGTAAGCATGGTTTGTACGCTGCGCCAAATTAACCGAAGAGTCTGTCTTACCTATGAAGAAAAGCCAATAGCAAGTGAAAAAATGATGAAATTTAATTACTTTATTTTTTTGAATTTATCAGCAATAACAAAATTAGGACGACAGTCTTCGTATTACATTCGCATGTTCTGCGCGGGGTCCCTGGAAGCGCTGCCCGCTGTGTGAGCCCCCGTAGCAGGCTGCAGTTGGTACCTGCCGGCCTCGCAGCCGTTGGCAGCACTGACTGCGTGCCACAGCCCTGCCGCTTCAGGCGTCTGTCGCATTTGTAGCGAGTCGTGTCCAGTGTGACGTTCTGCGTTGGAATTTCGTGCTGCTGTTTCTGCGCCGAGAATTTCTTCTGCTACACCCACACCCTTAATACGGTAAGGACGACTGTTTTCATGCGTTCCCACAGCATTGAATTATTTTCTTTGTTTTCTTTTGGTTTGTTTCTGCAAAGTCATGGTAGCTGTAAGGTTTCATTTAGGTTCACTATGGAGACTATCGCGTATAAAACAAACCGCGTTCGGTTATTACGCTCTCAAAATACTAACGAGTTTCGTATTACAAATCTTGTTATTTTAAAGTCCTACCGACATTCCTATTAATTCTGCTGTTCTACGGACTTTAGGCATGAGTGAAAAGCATAGGCTCGGACGAGATTTCTGCTCGTATTCGCGCCATGTTGTTGAATTTTTTTTCCCGAAATGTAGGTTCGTATTTGTACACATGTGATCCATAAAAGGATTATTCTGCTTGTTAGGAATAACAGAACAGAATGATGGAACACTGCTTGTGCAAGTAGATAAGGTGCTATGGCAACTTTGACTATAGAGGAATTAAACAATTACTTTCCGTCAGGATAGTGCGTAGACCTTGGGACAGTCTGATCCTACTCCTAATGGCTTGAAATCAAACCAAACGAGACGCATTTTGACAGTTCCATAGTGGAGCATTGAATCCGGTATTTCCCGAAGCAGTCAGCTCCAGGAAAACTGCCGAATTTAGTGCAACTAATCTGTTCGCGTCTTTCTCCCAGTCCTGCCTTAAGCCCGTCTCACACGGAGCAAGGTTCGCCGCAAGTTTGCGAGATGGCGTGCATGCCTGCCGGCTTGCAGGGAAGGGAGCCGGCAATATTCCATGCTGAAGCTCTCCCACGGTGCAAGATCGGCAGCAAGTTGTGTTGTGATCGGCTGCGTGTTGTATCGAACGAAGATGGCTGCTTCAGGTACAGATGTTCAGAGCAAACTGGCATTATTAGCTCTTTTGGTGCTAAACGATGCAGAAATACATGCTACTGAGAGAAGAAGAAAGAAAGAATGGACGAAAAACTGGATTAAGAGGAGAAACGCTGGGAAAGGTGTGCTCTCCATGCTTCATAAAGAGTTGAGGTTAGTTCGCATAACACCTACTTTTGTTTGAAAAGTATCACCATTTCATTACTGTTTGACTTTATAAATATACCAATAATGAATGTTGTATACGACTTTATTTTATAGGATAGAAGATCGCACATCCTTTGCAAATTTTATTCGAATGGATGTATCGGTATTTGAAGAACTGCTTCGAATGGTTTCGCCTTTGATTCAGAAGAAAGACACTGTGATGCGTCAGGCAATTACGGCGCGGGAAAGGTAAGTGCATTATTATATGTTCGAAACAGAAAGTTAATTTTTATTTATAATCCATTGTAATTTTACGATCAATCTGAGACATGTTTAATATGCGTCTCTAGGCTTGCTGTCACACTGCGTTTCCTAGCGACCGGAAACACTTACAAAGATTTGGCCTATTCTACACGAATAGCGAACAACACGCTCTCCCGTATGATACCAGAGACTTTGATGGCCATAGCAAGCGTGTTAGGAGATAATGCGATACAGGTAAGCTCGAGATAAATGCTATAAGTATTTGCTACGATTTTCTACTTGGTACGGCACGACTGTGAAGTAAAATTTAATTTGCAGTGTCCACGTGATCCTGCCGAGTGGAAAGTAACAGAAGATGGGTTCCACAGCCTCTGGCAATTCCCGCATTGCATTGGAGCACTTGATGGGAAACATGTCAAGTTTAGGCCTCTGCGCTCTGATGGTTCATCATTCAGAAACTACAAAGGTCACGACAGCATAGTTCTTTTAGCTCTAGTAGATGCTAATTATAAATTTTTGTTTGTGGACATTGGCAGAAATGGAAGAATGAATGATGGTGCAATATTCAGAGAGAGTGCCTTGTTCGTGAAACTCATGGATGGTTCATTAAATTTGCCACCAAAGTTTCCACTTCCAGGTAGTGACATCTGTGTTCCCTACATGTTTGTGGCAGATGATGCTTTTGCGTTAAAGGAAAATTTAATGAAACCATATTCTGAACGTGACATGACACCTGAAAAAAGAATTTTTAACTACAGAATTTGTAGAGCACGTAGAGTTGTGGAAAATGCCTTTGGCATAATGTCAAACAAATTCAGAATTTTGCTGCAGACTATTCCACTATCTGTTTCCAAAGTAGAGCTCATTACAAAAGTGTGTTGTTTGCTACATAATTTTGTACTTGCCAGAAACTCTCAAGGATATATCCCGCCAAATGTAGATGAATTACCATGTCTTCCTGGCATTGCTACTCAGGGTGCAAATCATAGTGCAGCCAGTGCAAGAGAAGTGAGACAACATCTGACATGGTATTTCAATACTGTTGGCAGAGTTCCATGGCAGGAAAGGTGTGTTCAGGAAGGTAACAGATAATGGTTTACTATGTTTCTGAAACATTACCTTATTCATTGTTTCATTTTCAGTCCTTTGGCATATTGACTGTGTGTGTGTGTGTGTGTGTGTGTGTGTGTGTGTGTGTGAGAGAGAGAGAGAGAGAGAGAGAGAGAGAGAGAGAGAGAGAGAGAGAGAGAGAGAGAGAAATATAAATTTATATGTATCTCAAGCAATGATTGGAACCTGTGCAAGACCTTGGAAAAATCTGATCTTATTTTGTATAACAGCTCCACAATTAATTACCTGGGACATGTAGAGAGCCACTATTATGAAATAATATTTTTCTTTGATGGTTATGAAGAAGGTATGGAAAGACCTACTACACATTTATGTATCCCAAATTAACAGTTTTGGAAGATAATTTTGTGGTGACTGTATTTGTGGTAGTAAGGTACTGCACAATATTTTTTTCTGATTGATAGCACTTGGATTTATATGCTTATTTTTATTTTACTTATTTATTCATTCATCGAAGGATCATCTAAAATTATCTGGTATTTGTCACCATAATACAATGGAAAACATAGTTTGTAAATATACATATATGTGTACATATAAGTATGCTTTTGGGATAGGACAGCTGGTTGGTTGTGGCCTTGACAGAACCTTGATGAGGGGTAACATAAATCAGGATGGCCAAATAGGGCCTGCTCCAACCTCTAAAATATGAGGTTACTATTTTAACAGTTGGATTGGCTCATCTGTTTAACCCCTATTGTACAGTGTTCTTTAATTTAAGTACTGTCTGTTCCAGGTAACTTATAATACAAATGTGGTTTTACTGTTCACTTTTGGTTGGACATGGAACAGCATTTAGTGATAACTCTGGATCACAAATTTGCTGCTTTACACCGTGCTCTAACTTTAGTCTGCTTGGAAAACTGGCTCCACACTGGTAGACATACTTCTATTCCCACCTTTGTCTTGAGTCTTCATCCCCTGTTATTCACTTCAGATATTGGCACAGGATTACAGTATTTTACAGTGTCGGGATGATGTTATCCCATATCACTATTAACCACTTCCATTAACACTGTATCAGTGATTCCCAACCTTTGTGAAACAATGTTTCTGCATGGAGTCAGATATTAGCTACTACCCTTGCACACCAATTTTTGTTGCTACTACTTTTTGATAACCTCTTTTTTTTATAGAATGATGTTGGTAGTCTCAGAACAACATGTTAAAATTGGTTCATTGTACTCCTGTTTGTAAACCAGTTGATTTTTAGACTCCTTGCGTTTGAAATACTAGTAACTAGAAGACACCACTTTGCTACTGTTCTGCGTGAGAACTGAATAATAATAATAATAATTTGTGTGGCACAATGGCAAAGTGCCTTTCTTTTGATGTGATGCCACTTCGGCAACTTGCACATTCCTAATCTAATCCTGTTATCAAGATGGGACATGTCATTTTTGGCAGCTCCTCACATCACTGAAAGGGGAATGCTACACTGAAGGCCAACTGAAAATTTTTGTGGTCTGAACAGCCTTAAATTTTGCTTCCTGTTTTCAGGCACACTATCACTAGCCTCCTTTAGCAGTGTAAGAACAATTACCTACTTTCTATTAATTTTGATGTATGTTTGAAACTGCAAAGAGAATAATGAAGCAATATATGGTTAAGAGAACTATGTACAACTCTGAGAATATATTTAGGCATTTATGAGGTCTCAATGTTGTCATAGATGGCTGCTACAAAGTATGTGCATTTTTTTATCAGTTGCATAAAACTTTCTTAATCAGTATGCATGTATTCAAGAATATTGTCTATATTTCTATTCAGACAATAGGTGTCTGTTTTTGTGTGTAAGAGATTTTCTGCTGTTCGTTTCTGATTTTCTGTTCCAGATGCTGCTACCGATACACCAACTACATGATAGGATTCACGTTCAAGAATGCTTGTGAAGTGTTCTGAAGGAAATACTGTTGCAGTTCATGTGTCCATATTTAAAAAGTGTACAGAACAAAGCAGCGATGTAAAGACATTTTTTACTGTGTGTGTGTGTGGGGGGGATTGAGCTAACTGTAGCCATTATAGCCATTATATATGTTATGGGATTATTTGTTTACTAAGTAAATATCAAGCCATCCTGACTTGGGTTTTCGTGGTTTCCCCTTGTCGCTAAGGTGAATACCGGGATGATGTGTCTAAAATGCCACGGCGGACTTCATTCACGAGTGTGTCACATTATGTATTTCTCTGATACAGTTGTTAAATTTTAATAGGCAAATACAATGCATAAACAGAATTGGTTAAAAATGTTACTGCTTATTTTACTCCTGTTTCCTATCATGTTAAATTCCTATTGTAATTACTTATCATGCAGACGACTTGCATCTCTGTGTATTATTTAAATATCCCAGGATATTTTAACTGTATTCAATTTCTTAAATACAATTATATCATTAGATATCACAAGATTCCAGCTGCTTTTATTTGTCACATAAGTACATGCTGCTTTTGAAATTCATACTATGATTGGCTACATATCTCAACTACTGCATTTATTGGTGATACTCTTGAAGTAATTTACCTACTCAGAGTTTTAGAAATCCTTACTATCGACTGGATTCAAAACGGCATATTTTAATTTGTTCTCGTGAAACAGCCTGATCTAAATGTACAGTTGAGTGCAAAGCTTTCATGCAGGCTATGCTACTACATAGGCAAGTCTGCATAATGTTGTTACCAAATATCTCAAAGTACTTGGGTAATTTGCTTCAAATTTTTACACTGTCTAATGAACATCTGGATAGATAGGGGGTGGGGTGTTACCAAAAGTCTATAGCAAGATCTTTACCAATATGTTTTGTATTTTTATCTGATACTCTCATTCATATTGACATAGGCTATTTTTCCTCTTTTTTTATAAATGTCTTAAGGTTTTCTGCATAAAGTTACTGTAAGAAAGAAATTGGTATGCTGTGAAAATGTACAGCTTAACCTATTCACACAGTGTTTCAACCAACATAGTCTGGCATGTCTACCATTATGCAAGTTGTTTCCCCTATCATAAATCTTCCTACTTATGTACAATCAAATTATATACTAAATGTGCTGCTAAGTTTTCATCATAGCAATCATATTTACAGGAAAGAGGCCAGTTGCACTTGTGGGTTATGATTAGAAAACTTTGTAATCCTATTCGTATGCAGATTAAAATTGTGAAATGTCATTGAAATTATTGTCCTCAAAAACTCAGTAGCAGAAGTCTTTAGAATACCCTGTATACCAGTTATCTCAATGGATGCACTTACTCATATTGAGACATTCCAATCAAGGCTCAAGATCATACAGTGGTAAGATAAGGATGGGGAGAGAGGGGTGCTAAAGATGTGTATCCAATTCCCACACATATTATACAATTGTCCAGCATTTCTGGGTTTGCTAGTATATAATTATGTTACAGGGATTTTACTTTAGTCATTCCTTTCAGACAATGAGAAAGTTCTATTTCACTGAATGTCCTCTTTCCTGCATCAGTGTAATGTTTTACTTACTCTTTGAACTATTTTACAATTCTTACTAGACATAGCTTATATGGTTTATTTGGCAGTCTCTTATGTTGACTGCAATGTGGCCACTAGCAGAAATAGCCAAGGCTCTGCCTCGGCTAGTGGAACCCCATGGCAGTGAATGTAACAATATTAGCGGTTTAATTTCGAAATTGGTATTGATAATTGTTCTAGTTATTTCTTATACATCACTTTCTTATTGCGAAGATGCTGATACTTCATGAACAAAGGTTTCTTTGATATCTTAGTATTGCATTTAATTTATCTTCCTGGAAAATTGCTTTCAAAACTGAAAAAATGGTTTAATATGAAATATGTTGGTAGTACAGCTAACATTAGGATTATTAGAAACTTCACGAGTCAACATTACAGCTTTCTTTATCTACGTTTCCCTTTTTGCATCTGTCATTAGACTTTTACCATTAATTTCCATTAAATGTTTGAGAGTGCATTTACTGTCGGTAAAGTTGCTGTTCATCTCCATGAGGATATGCACATAAATCATAAAAATGATCTTGCTAAACAACTGATTTCTGATTCAATTAGCAGAAATATTACCTTTAAATTTGAATCTCCATTTTCATGTTAAGTGCAGTAAGTGGACAAAGGACCTTACAACACTTCTCGCATTTGTTTCTGGTTACCCTTAAAACAGACTTCTCAAAGCAGTTCAACAAAGCATTGTAAACATATGTACATATTAAATCTCAGAAGAACTATACAAATATCTACATCAATCCACCTCAATAGAATTTATGTCATTAGTAGAAGATTAATTATTTGTAACTAGTCATACCATTGCTGAAAAAAGGCTGAAATTTGTTTTTCAGAGACAATTAAATTTTCTCTCTTAAGCCTTTCATAAAATTTCAGGTTTGAGATAAATAGAAGTCTTACAGCAGGGAAAAAACGTTTATTTTATCAATATTTCATATGGCAGTGGAATGATGTGCTATAAGTAAATGACATAAATGAAGTAATGGAATGACAATTTTATAATTCAATGACTGGCATAATTCCTTACTGTATGTTGCACAACAAATAAAGATATTGTTGGCCAAGCTGTTAGTGGAAATTAAAGGGAACTTGGAAGAAAGGAATAAAGTAAATAATTTTAAATACCATTTATTTTCTGTACATTATGAAAATCACAAACTTACACAATTTCACTGTCACTCGAGTTCTGCATTTGCATCTGCAGATCTTTAAGTTTTGCCTCTGTTGTTACATTAACAAGGTCTCTTATTAACTGCATTCTTATTTCATTGCTCTTGATTTCCTTTGCAAGGTTACCAATGAATATCATGCAGCTATCCATAGTCAGCTCTGCCGAAGGTTGTTGGCGGTCTTGGCTGGCACATATTTTATTAGCTATGACCTCAACAGCACTCATGTACACATCACCAGGCCTCTTTCTTCTTCCATCCCTGCTTTGAGTGGCATGTGGTCGTGGTGGTGGTGGTGGTGGTGGTGGTGCTGTTGTTGTTGTTGCTGCTGCTGCTGCTGCATCTCCACATTGTTCCCCAATGCATACATCGTTCATCACATCCACATCAAGACTATAACAGCCTTCGATGTTTTGATGTGGTGATGGTTGTATATCCATACTTTGAGAAGAGAGACTGCATGTCTGTAAATTGCAAAACGTTCTGAAATTTATTGCAATACTATAACTGAATGAAATGCATAACATACCAATGCACAGTTGAGCATACTGAAGTTTTGTAAATAATGTAAGAGACAGTTACTACATAAGGGGTAACATCTATATTTTGTTATTATAAAAGTGGGGGGGGGGGTGTTCTTTGCCCCAATTTCAGGGAAACTGAGGGAACTTTTTCCCTCTGACAAATTTGATCAAAATAGCTCCACAATATTTTCATTGCTGTCTTTGACACCTGAAGCAACTTGGGATGAATCATAACACATTGAAAGGAATACTGCTTACGAGATTAGTGTTATTACAGTGGGTATGAATGCAAACAAAAGCCAAGAGCACACCAATATGCAAATTACAATGCACACAAAATTTGAAAGAATTCCAGTAATGCATAACAAATGGAACATTTGCTAAAAATTTCACAAAACGCTTCTGAACTAGTAAAAGGTACCAGTAAACAACCTGATAGAAGGAAGAAACCAGGCAGTGCTTGATTATTCTAGTGATGAAGACCTATCATAAGAACAAATTGCAGATGAGGAAGTTCAGATGAAGACTGGGAATCATACAGAAGAAATAAAACCATATCAAAGCCACAGAGAAAACTGACACCTATCCACAAGCAAATTAGGCCTATTCCACACTAGGGCTACTTTGCTCAAATTTTTAAAAGGTTAAAAAATTTAAAAAATACTCCCTTCAGGGTTTACTATGGTTCTTAAATAGTTTCGAACAAATAACCTCATTTTCAAAAGTAATTTTACAAAACTACTACCCACTACATGATTTTGTATGAATAACTACGACAGTGGAGCACAGTATTGTAATTGCATTTATAATGTGTCTAAGACCCATGAAATTCAGTTTTTGTCTTAAGTAAATAGGTAACTTACCTCTTCACTTTCATTGTCCTCAGTCATTGAATGTTGAGTCAGGCCTATGGCTGTACTTTTTCGTGGTAAACAATGATCCGCCAAAAACATTAACTTCTCGTAATACCATAAAGATGGTTTGTATATCTGAAAAATTGTAAGTTCATATTAACATAGTAAAATGTACGTGGGAAAGCTACATCGTAATCTATTACCATTCAAGATTATGTGCTTTCAAAAATCGGGTGAATATTCAGTGTGATATTTCTAGGAAATAGTCTTAAATGTGTCAGATTTTTGCAAGTAGTAGGTTTCTACATTCAACAC
Organism: Schistocerca serialis cubense; assembly: GCF_023864345.2. Lineage (NCBI taxonomy): Eukaryota > Metazoa > Arthropoda > Insecta > Orthoptera > Acrididae > Schistocerca > Schistocerca serialis. Next base: position 139,278,187 of record NC_064648.1, on the reverse strand, counting down.
AAAATTCATAGTTTCGTACTTACGTCGTTCATCCCAGCGCCACTGCTTTTCGTTGATTTTACTTTGGCGTGCTCCACTTTAAACTGAGTTCGTAGATTGTGCATTTTACTGTAGCACTCCTTGCTCGTCGTGTACGGTCGAACAACACACACGGCACTTGCAACTCTTTCGAGTGCTTCTGCACGCAAGTGTTTATTGTAATAATTTGGGCTTTTCACTGCATACAGACACTGTTCTTCCCTATAAGCACATATCAAAGTTTCAATTGCTTCCTTGGACCACTGCGGAGCCATTATTTAATGATTATAATAACTTCCTACCGCACCTCACAACAGCAGAAAAGGAACTATGAACAAAGGCTTCCAGCTCAAGCTTTCCGCGTCTGACGTCACAAACGAAACGTCTCATGATTGGCCAACGCAGGTAGCATGCAGGGAACCTTGCAAGAAAAATAGCACCGGATCCATCCTGGAAATCTTACAAGGTTCCCAGCAAGGTAGCCCGCTAGCAGACGACGGAGCCCGCGAGGCAGCCGTCGCGCGAGCCAGCAAGGAAACTTGCAGCGAATCTTGCTCCGTGTGAGACGGGCTTTAGCAATCGTCAGCACGTTAAGTCACGCAAATGTGATTTAGTACAGAACGCTGTTCCATTTAATTTCGATATCTTCACTTTTCTAGAGTAATGTTTTTTGGTGACAAGGTAGTCTGTTGGGTAGTCAGTAAGACAGATAATGTTACCCTCCATTTCGTCTTTGTTCTATATGTGTAAGTGCAGAAATTAATGAATTAGTACGTTGACCTAAAATTGATCCTCTTGCTAGAAAAGTTGTCAAAATTCCCGGCGTTAGGTACTTAGTCTTCACTTCTATTAATAATCGTGCATCTCCAGGCAGTGACTGTGCCGTACACTTACCAAAAAAGTAATTGGTTTTCTGATAAGGGGGTATCTGGACGAGTGAAGCAGTATCCCACGTAAAGGACCAGTACTGAAACATTTTTGCAGTAAAACCAGCCATCCTCAGAATCCTTTCTGACAAGTGTTTGTCATTGCTCAGAACGATATCAAAATACAGAGTATCAGTTACAAATCGCACTGCAGAACTCAACTATTATATATATTCTTGATGGAACAGTCCATAGCTGTACTTTCGGTTCATAGCGTGCCCGTCGGACACTACGAACAGGCAGTTCACCTGTGGACTGTTCCATCAAAAAGTAAGCTGGGAGAAACTGAAGATTCACATACATGTTCTTGTCAAACCAAACGGGTGCTGCTGAGTAATACTTTATTACGAGAAATAAGGAATTATTAAACTGTTGTGGCTTTAAGAAGAACGCATTGTTACATCTGTAGTTGCCTACAGTAGAAAGTGTGTTGCTGTTGCGTAGAGAAAGGAATACACAGTTTATATCACAGCAAGCGGATCTCTTGTCATTAATACCTTGGGAGTAATTTCATCGTCTTTTGTGTAAGTAAATGAAAAACAGCAATGCAGGTGGTTGTAGACAAACTTCCACAAAGAAGGGCTGATACGATAGCCACCTTCCAGAAATGAGTTTTGTTGACAAATTAGCCTGCATCCATAGATACGTACATACATTGATCCTTGTTGCATAGAGCATTAATACATTTCGTAATGATGTGGGATGTGTCACTTGAACATAAGTTTTCGTTACACAAAATAGTAAATATTTTTATAGTTAATACTTCATGTCTAAAGATTCATCTATTCAGTAGGAGCTGTCATTCAGGAATACTTTTATTTTATTTTAAATGTTGTTTAGATATCTGCCGGATTTTTAATGCTATTTGGCAAATGACCAAATATTTTTGTGGCAGCATAATTCACACCTTTTTGTGACAAAGTGAGATTTTATCCAGAGTAGTGAAGATCTTCGTTTCTTCTAGTGTTGTAGCTATGCACTTTGCTGTTATTTTTGAATTGGGGTGAGTCATTGACAAATGTCATAAATGAATATATGTACTGCGAAGGTACTGTGAATATCTCAAGTTCATTAAATAAATGTCCGCAAGGTCATCTTCGGTGGGCTCCAGCTGTTAGCCTGATGCTATGAATACTTTCCTCTTAGTGACAAGTTGCCCCCAAATACGATACCATGTGTAAGCAGTGAATGAAAATAGGCATAGTAGGCTACTTTAATTATGTTCATCACCAATATTTTGCAATAACCCCAGTAGCATAAGTAGCTCAACCTAATCATTTCAGCAGATCATTGATGCTTCTTCAAATTCAATTTCTCATCAGTGTACACATCCAGAAATTTTGTCCGCCCCAGTAGCTGAGTGGTCAGCGTGACGGATTGCCGTCCTCTGGGCCCGGGTTCGATTCCCGGCTGGGTCGGAGATTTTCTCCGCTCAGGGACTGGGTGTTGTGTTGTGTTCATCATCATTTCATCCCCATCCGGCGTGCAGGTCGCCCAATGTGGCGCCGAATGTAATAAGACCTGCGATATGGCGGCCGGACCTGCCCCGCGGGGGGCCTCCCGGCCAATGACGCCAAACGCTCATTTCCATTTCCATCCAGAAATTTTGAATACTCTGCCTTAGCAATAGACTTGCTTTCATAGCCTATATTTATCAATGGTGTTACGCCATTTACTGCACAGAATTGCATACACTGATTTCTCTCAAAATTTAATGAGTGTCCATTTGCAGAGAACCACTTAATAATTTTGTGAAAGACATTATTTACAATTTCCTTGAGTGTGATTACTGTACTTGTATTATTAGCAAAAAGAACTAGCTTTGGATCTTCATGAATATAGAGTAGAAAGTCATTAATGTATATTGAGAACAGTAAGGGACCCAAGACTGTGGGACACCATTCTTGATACCTCCTCAGTTAAAGGACTCTGCTCATTTTTGCAGACAATCTGTAGTGCTAATTTCTGCCTTCTGCATTCTTCCAGTTAAATATGAATTAAATCATTTGTGCACTGTCCCATTCATGCCACAATACTTAAGCTTGTGTAGAAGAAATTCATGATTCACACCATCAAAAGCCTTTGAGAGATGACAAAATATCCTAATGGGTGATGTTTGATTATTCAGTGCATTTAATATTGATCAGTGAAAGCATATTTATAACATTTTCTCTTGAAAAGCCTTTCTGAAAACCAAATTGACATTTTGTTAGTACTTCATTTTTACAGGTACGTGATGCTACTCCTGAATACATAACTTTTTCAAGACTTTTGAATAAAGCTATCAGAAGTGAGACTGGCTGGTAGTTGTTAGCGTCAGACCTATCCCCATTTTGGAAATACGGAAGCGTCCGATCCCGCCCGTCTGCTTTGACGTCACAAATATGGCGGAAAGGACCATAAACCACGATTCCAATATGGCGCATATAAAGTCGTTACGTAGACATTGAGGACGAAAATACATCGAAAAACACACACACACACACACACACACACACACACACACACACACACTTTCCATAAAAAGCCTAATGACACTAACGGGACAAGCGCGGGAAATGGGGTGTTTTTGGGTGCAGGGTGGGGGGGCAAACTAAATATAAACGAATTTAGACGCCCACCCCCATACAAAACCACACAAAACTCCCCAAATACCACTAAACACAATATCATCTGGAATCGGACACTTCCCTTGACCTATATAGCTCAACAGCAGCTCTCGATCCCATAAATTAGGATCAAACACGTTCCTCGGCCTATATAGCTCAAAAACATCTCCCAATACCAACATACACAGCCATACATTGGGATCGAACACTTCCCTTGATCTGCGCACTGTTAATTTTATCCGTCATATCCATTCCTGAACAAAAACAACCGATTAATTTTACTAAAATTACCACACGATGTATAGCGAACACTAAATTAACCTTCACACAAAATCGTTAACTCACTGAAACGAATTCCACCACAAACACAGCCGACACTCGAACAATTCCGGATAATGAGCAAAAGCAAACTGAGCACATTACACCACACAAACGAAAACCCTGAACATACCACCAGAGAGCACAACAAACCACAACACGATGACATCTACAAACATGCCACACTCACAAACCAAACTCCGCGCCGTCGTGACGCGACACACAACACCCTTACGTCACGGATCAAAGCCGATGCGTGGGATCGGACGCTTCTGTCGACCCCTCATTTTTACGCAGTTTTTGAACAACAGAGTATTTCAGTCTATGAGGAAAAATACATATCTGGCTGAGACTCCTACTTATTTGTTGGGAACAAGCTTTCAGTACTCCGTAGCACAGCGAGAGGTCTAGGTTGGTGTGGAGTAAGGTGGTATGCCTGTGAGACGGGTAGGACAATGAACGTGAATGCGAAATAAAGGGTGGGGCTACGGGGTTCGTATGTAGCATGTACTTCATCATAAGAGCAAACCAGATGTAAACAAACGCAAGCGGGATGACTGGTCATCAGCCGTAGCTCTCTTACCACTGGTGGTGCTCCGCTCTTGGAAGTAGGTCCAACTTAAGTGTTCGATAGCTTATTACTATGTCAGTGTGGAAGAACCTTTCAGACATTCTGACGTATTAACAGCCATCAACGTCTATCTTAATCGTACTTTACCTACGTAACTTTTATCTTCAAAATTGTGTACAGTCACAGTCTCTGTAACCAGTACTTGTGCTCTGATTGTCTCGCTGTTCATACGTACCGCGAAAATGGACGACACTGCTTCCTGCTTCGTAGTGAAACACGCGCGTGGAACACCGTTAATGGCGAGAAACAAGTAGTTAATGCTCTTCACAAGATTACAGACAAAAATCAGCTTTTGACTTTTTTTCGAGTAGGACCATGTATCAGAAATAAGGGAGGCGTTAACTACATGCGTGGCGTGATAGACAGGGTCGTAGACTGACCATCGTGTGTGCCGGCGGGCGGTGGTTCTACACTCCACGTGGTGCGTAATTTTCTTTGTTTGGTTTGAATACCTAAAGCATTTAAATATGAAACTCATCACATCTACATATAAATCTATATGGTTACTCTGCAATTCACACTCAAGTGCTGGGCAGAGGGTTCATCGAACCATTTTCATACTACTTCTCTACCATTCCACTCTCGAATGGCGCGTGGGAAAAAAGAACACCTAAATCTTTCCGTTCGATCTCTGCTGTCTCTTATTATCATGATCATTTCTTCCTACGTAGTTGGGTGTCGACAAAATATTTACACATTCGGGAGAGAAAGTTGGAGATTGAAATTTCGTAAATAGATCTCTCCTCAATCAAGACTGCCTTTGATTCAGTGACTCTCAGCCCAACTCGCGTATCATATCAGTTACACTCTCACCCCTGTTTCTGCTCAGAGCTACATGCTCTGCTGCCCTCTGTTCACTTATCGTTGCTTCAGCCTCGCCCGCACTCACACTTAGTAAATTGTGCACTCGACCCGAAACAACAGGCTGTGCACATCTTTTAAATCTAAACATCTCCGCTGCACCCCTGAAGTCTGGCTCACTCATTTGCCTCGCATCGGAGGAATCTACTGTTTCATTTTGCACATTTTCGTGGCTAAAAGTGGGGAGCATCCATCTCCCACACGTCTCTGTACCGTCGCAGTCTCTTTTTTGGGCATTTCGTCTACTGACTCCTCACCACCTTTCTTCTTTTCTCCTCGTACTGCTTTTGGAGCGACTACACGTAATTATTTTCGAAAAACGCAAATGAAAATCTTATACAGAAAAAAACGCTATCTGAAACAGATTCACTTAAATAACATGCTAAATTTTTACTAAGTTCATCACACTGGCTAAACAAGAGTATTCATCACAAGCAACCTAGTAGAATGAAAATGAGCTTCACACGCAATTCCCAGCGCAAAATCGTCACACGAGCATTAATTACACTTACAAAACTCCCCAATGAAAAGGATTACGACGAAAGCTCCCAAAGTACCATAAACACACTTCACACAAAATTCAAAACAGGCATCAAAGACGACACTGTTTCATAAAGCAAGCAACAACGCTGATCAACCACAATGAAGTAATTGAGAGATCTGTAGAAAATAAAATTTACGTGTTAGTACACCCTAACAATGTCACAGCATCGACATAAGATCCCTGGGGTGACCGAAATCCTGTGCAAAAGGATCTCGCCATTATGAAGGCTACCTGTTCTCCGCAAAATTCAGATTTAATGGCAAAGTCGGTGTTCTGAATGAAACCTGTTGCTGACTTCAAATACCAACAGCCACCAGGCAAACAGAGGTTATTTTCATTTCATTGAGCACGCACCAGACACACAAACTTAGATTGTGGCTGAAATTCGTTCATGTACTGGAAAAATAGCCGAGAAAACCACCACCTGCCATACTGTTGTATGAGCTAAGGAATGAAATATCCTCGTACTGGATACACAAGACAACATATTACAATTTTATTGATTGATCGCTATTAAGGGAAGATAAGAACAATGGTTTTAGGGAGCTTGACTAGGAAGCAGAGTGGCTCTATGAGGTGGTATGTAAAGAGCCACTCGACATTTATGTCTGAATTAAAACACACGAAAATATTAAATGGTGCTTAAACTTCGACATATGGTACGTCTCTCTCGAATGCAGCCTCCAAATGCGGAACCCAATCTGCTAAATATGGGGTAGGATTTACTTGATGCAGACACTGACCATCCATACATTATATAGTTTTGAAGAATGCTTGCTTATTCTGATTTTAAGTACACTGGGACAGAGCAACTACTTTCGACAGTCAACTTCTGAGGACAAAGACCCGTTGCAAGAATTCACTATAAATCCAATAATTAGACAGTACAATTACTGAATAAGAGCAACTCTACTCTGTACTTGACAAAGAATTTTATGTTCGGTTTTGGCCTCTAATATGAGACACACTAACACCTGTGGGGAATGAAGTGGTTCTAGCACTACACATTCCACCCTCCAAAGGGACTTCACAGTTGAAAATATTCTTTCCACAACAATATTTGTCTGGTACAGCAGGAGCAAAACTCACAAGCGTGTCTATATTTTTACAAGAAGTACCTGTACTTTTAAGTGTGTGGAATACATCGCACAGTCTCTTAACTGTTTCCAAGTTAGCTTTTTCCAATTCCTCAAGTTTCTGGGATACAATGTTGTTCACGCATCCTATCTCGTCTGAAATGTTGCACATGGAAATGGAAATGTCGTGTGGCTAGGGCCTCCCGTCGGGTAGACCGTTCACCTGGTGCAGGTCTTTCGATTTGACGCCACTTCGGCGACCTGCGTGTCGATGGGGATGAAATGATAATGATTAGGACAACACAACACCCAGTCCCTGAGCGGAGAAAATTTCCGACCCAGCCGGGAATCGAACCCGGGCCCTTAGGGTTGACAGTCTGTCACGCTGACCACTCAGCTACCGGGGCGGACATGTTGCACATGAGTTTACTGCCTGAAGAAATATCAGAAAATTTAAAAGTTCAGCCCAAGAAACAGTATTTTTTTTTTTTTTTGGTGTTCTCCAATGAAATATCGAGGTTGAAGTGGAGAACTCTACTTTTCCAAACAAGTCACAAAAGTGTCGAAGTGTCTTAGAATTGGTAAAAGGCTCGTATTTTGACAGGGTGAAAGTACCTTCCTTTTCCAAGTTAATTAAAATGGTATTGATTATTTCTTGAAGCAAGCTGAAACCGTGGTTATTTCCTACTTTTGGATTGAATTTAAAAACATTTTCAATGGGCATTGTGTGAAATGAAGCCAAAGAAGTGACTGTTGGTTTTCGAAAATTTGTTTCAGCAACGTGGGACACCTATTCTGAGATAGAAAACAAGATTTCAAAGGTTCAATAACTTTCGTAACTCCTGGCAACAATGACAACCATCTAGTTTTAAAACTACCTAGAACTTTGCCGTATCCAGTATCAACGAAATCACAGAATGATTTCAGTTGGTCCACACGTTGAGGGTAAATGTGTCGTCCTCAGTGTAACTTGAAGTTAAAGTAGTACGTGAGCCCAGGCACCGACGATAGCAGCATTGATATCCCTGTAACGTTCTTTAACGAAAACTTGTCACATTCGTCCGTCATTTCTCGAGTAGCAAATGATCGATACGAATCGCGAAGCTCGCTCGTAAGTCACTGGCACTCAGCACGATGACGGAAGATGTTGTGTTCACACCTCTCCTCATCCCGTGACCAACATGCAGCGTCTTTGTTCCATCTTTGCGTTCACCAAAAGCGGTACTGGAGAATCGGTTGACGAAATCCGGTTTTTGGGGCGTCAGGCGAAGAGTGTGTATGTTGCCAGCTGTATAGCGCCGTTCGAGATAACTGACTGTGGCGTGGGTGGTACGCAGACGGTCCGGCAGTGCCGACACAGACGTAGACGCCCTGCTGCAGACGTTCCCTCGCCTGCCGCGCGAGCTGGCAACGCCGCCCCGTGACGTCAGCGCTGGGTGGGGCAGCCGGCTGTCTGTCTGTGCGGCCCAGTTGAGACGCAGCAGCCTGGAGGGAAGCAGCGTGCCACGTTGTCCTGCCTGCCCAGACAGAGCTTGTGTATCTTGTGTCTGCACGGGAATACCACAGAAAGGTAAGGCAGGAATTTATGGGAGCGGCGGATGTTCTGCACGCTTTTGTGTGGTTTTTGTCCCGTAACTCACTTACTGCTCTTGTCGAATACTTGTCTTAATTTGAAAAATTACGACCGCTACGAACAAAGGGGTGGCTAACAGTGTGTTAAATTACCGTCTTGAGTGTTCAGTACTTTATAGGTCGTTACTTGTGATATTGCTCCAGTCTGTGAAAACTTGAGCCAGAATAACGTGGAACGAATGGAAAATAACGCCACATTCAGTCGGCTAGTGTTTCGATGTGCCAGTGTAGATTTCCACGGAATTCACGTACAACAGGCATTTAAAATGAAAACCTCGCGTTCTTGATTATGTTCGTAGGACGCAAGTACGAAAACCATCAAACGCAGAACTTTGGAGTAAGCGAGTTTCAGTGCGACAAGGCGTGTAGCCGCATGCAGGCGTGGCAGAAATTTATTTTTTAATGTTTCGCGTAATGTGGCCGAATTCAGTCATTTAAAATGTTGTCGTGATGTACTCATTCAGAGGTATAATCTTAAATTGCGGTTGTCACACAGTAAGAGGAGTACCGAAGTTGGAAACATTGCGCGTCGCGAGGTAACGTGACTAAGGGCGCTGAAATACGCGGACGTTAGTCAGGCAGTATTTCAGAATGAGGGCCGTTACCGACTTCCAAGAAACTGCACGCAAGACTACAAAAACTGGAGAGATTTTTCCGCTACCCTCCGGCCACGTTGTCGCTGTTCATGGAGTCAACTTAGACATCAGACGTATCGTTGTAGTTTGTCGGTACCTAGCTATTCGCGACGCAGTTTACAGACAGTATCCCCACACCCCGTAGGGTATCTGCAAAAATTACATCGTCGTACGGCCCACACTTCAGTAGACATGACGTGTCAAAAATTTAGACGCGCGATAAACGGGCTTTTCTTTAAAAAGCAGCGCAAATTAAGCAGACTGTGTTTACCCAGTATTTCAGAATGAGCACTTGCTTTGGAACACACATTAAGAACAATTTCAAACCGTTTCTAAACTTTATCTCGCTTACATGCTTAACGTCAGATGTTACACGCGTAAACTCGTCTGCAAAGTAATGAGACGTAGGAAGCTGTTTCCTGCGTGGGCGTTGCGGATCCTGAAATCCATTCGCGAATCACAACTCGTGGCGTGACGCCGACACGCTTGTGGCGATGAGACGCAGCACTCGCGTTCATTTCCGTATTTTCACAATGTTCTGGAATTAAGGTTATGGTCAACGAGCAATCTGTACCTTTCCCCAACACCCTCATTACACAGAGGCGACCATTTGCGTAGTAGTTGGCGAATTCTTGAGAATTTATCGTAATGTTTGTGCTTCACGAAATAAACATTTCGTATTTTTTATCGCTCTGTCACGTCTCCTCGTTTGTGATTTGCTGATGAAATTTTTTAGCACTCTACAACGCTGCATCGCTTTGTTGGGCTGTTCTCGTGTTACTATTTGCCTGATGATGATGAGAGCCCGGTGTGTCGACAAAGCAACGCGTCAGCGATCTGTGAGGCGCGCCGTGTTGTGTGCGGCCTGCGCTTCAGTCGTGTATTATGTGAGGGAGGAATGAATGTCGGTGATTCTGACGCCGTCATTTACCAGCTTCTTCATTTCACGTTCAAATTACACGATTAAAGTGCAGTGTAGATTTCTATGTGCAGCCTGTAACGGCGGCAGAATCTAGATTTAATTTGTGCCATTTCCAGTGCAACAATTGCGAGAATAGAGGTAGATTTGTTGTTCCGTCAGAGGGCTGAATCACGTCAAAATTATAACATGTGTGGGGGCATTTGCTAATTGTTTGACAGAAACCTACAGTAAAAATTATTTCGTTTAGCCAGATACTGTTACAGAAGTCTTACCCGTTATTGATGGTAAGTCACAGTTTCGGAATTGTCGGTGGCCACTGACGTCGCATTTACAGACACTTCGGCATGACAAAGTACTGAAGACGACCTGTCTTGAAGAGTTCAAAAATGCCATGTGTCAGTTAGACTGCACATCGTCGTAAAACGCAAATTTGAATAACAAAACCATAAAATTGACAATTTCCTTGGCAAACAGGTAGATAAACACGACGGCTGTTCAGTGTGCTCCCCTCATCCACTGCCAGCAAAGAACGCGTGACGTCACGGAAAAGTGACTGTCGTCACACGTGAGGGACACGATGATTTGATAAAAGTTGCGCGAATTTTGTGTGTAATAAGTAACCCGGAATCGGTGCTCTAAATGCCCTTCACTTTCGTGACGTGGAACTGTGTGTGGTGGTTTCCGTATTTATACTCGCCTATCACAAAATATACAACGCAATTGATGCACGCCGTATTAAAGAGCTGTGCAAAACGTATCGTGTGTAGCGAGATAAGATTTTCTGAATTGTAGAAAACTGTGGCATTCACGGATGAGCAGTAGCGGCAGCCAAAACAGTTTCCTAAAAAGGCCTCCATTTAATCGCGATTGTGTGGAATCAGCTCTTTAGCTCACACACACATATCCAATAATAAGGGAGTAAGGTCACTCGTGACTTAGGAATGTGTAGGATGTTTCCGGGTGCTTTCAATTCATTAGGTGTTCTGTCCACCAGCAAAATGTGATAGCTGCATAAAATTTCGCACTGTGGTGTCTCGCAGGATATTTGGGCCGGCAGTAAACGTGACGCAACGTGGAGACGGTGGCGTGGTGCCGCCCTGACACGTGGCTGAGGGTAGCCTGCGTGCAGGAGGAACCGTGCTGTACCGGTGTGTGCTTCTAGTCTCAAGTTGAGCCACTCGCAGAGGTCCATCGTGGGCTGTGACTGCTGTATCGCAGCGAAACTTGGTATGCTAATGCGCCCTTGGGGAACCGATTTACACTGGAAAGAAATGTTCCCATATCTAATGCATTGGGAACGGAATGTGGACAGGAAGGGGCAAACAAGTGAGAGAGGCAGAATGTCGATATTATTAGCCGCCACTTGCAGAACTTGTTCAGTATAATCACCGGAGACTTCCGCGAGGTGTTGCACAGTGACAGATTCGCACCTGGTATTGGAATTGATTTCCTCCGGCGCCAACTGGTTTCGCGTTAACGCATTAGCATGTCTACAGTGTTTCGATGCCTTACCATACTCACAGACCACAGTGGACTTCGGTCAGTAGCTGCATTTTACTTATGAGCACCCGGTACTTCAGTGTCTCAGATGAAGAAAAAACGGTTCGCTAAAATTTCACTGTCGCCTTGGTGGTCCATTTGGTGATACACCATTCAGTAGTTAATCAGTTGAAAAAAATCTGCACTTTTCTCAGACTTCCGTCGTGTGTTTCACTTTTCTCAAAGCATCAAGGCTCTGCAAGTACCCGTATTTCCAGTACAGGCGGCTGCCTAAAGTGGAGCAGCTCGCAGCTGCTGATAGCGGCCGTCCACATTGACCCGTGGCGTAATGGTGTGCTGCGTGACGTCACACACTCACGGATACAACAGAACGCGTGGCTGCTATATTATTTTTTGTAAAGTGTGTTGTGGAGAAGTGGTCCGTTGCTTAGCCAGAGTTCTGGTACAGGTTGTCAGGTTACAGTATGGTTGTCACTCAGCGGAGCCAAAGAAATGAAATGTTACAGTAACAATTTTTGTGTGGCACGTATTTCACGCATGTTAGCTTTCGAAGAGTGTTCTATGTCCGTTTTGGTGATGCACAGTTGGAATCGGCAGGTTCAGTGCTGGGCACCGCTTGTCCCTGGTGTGGAGGCAGGTCCACACCTGTGCAGCCGGCCGGCCAGCCGACACGTGAGCACGGCGCCCCGCGGCAGCCAACACTCTCCGGACGAGTACAGACCGCGTTCTCCCGTCCACGGTTTTTTTGTCTGTTTTTTTTGTACTGCGTCTCACGCTTACGTTGCTGTGTTTCGCGCCCTTTCAAATTTTCGCAAGCCCATTGGCCGAGTGGTCTAAAAAGAAACAAAATGGCTCTGAAGATCATCGTGCATACATACCTGCGACGCGAGTTCTCGGTAACATCCAGTATGGCCTCTACTTTGTGTAATCAGTGATCGAGTGGCCTTCTGCTAATATTTCAAGTTCATTTGAGTCAGCCACAGCGCAATGAAACCCTATTTTAATCGCTAGATTTTCGACAATAAATATTAAGAGAAACAGGGCTGTAGGAGAATTATAAACATTATGACTTACATATAGGAGACAACCGCAATTACGACACATACAGTTTAACTACCCAAACCCGTGACCAGTTTCAAATTTTCAAACATCGATTGTTAACTGCTTTTGCAAGCTGATCAGTACTTGCGTTAACCGCCTACGGCCAATCCAGCGATGCGAAATTTCGTCGTTTAGGTACCGACAAACACCGATGCTCCCACAAGGGTAGGCTTGTCTTGCTGGAACATGAAATTCCTGGAATCCGGAATGAGTTGTCGAAACAACTGCAACATACCGAGCTAAGATGTACCCGCCACAGTTGTCACAGTATTAAAACGGCCCATTCAGCTTCGCCTGTCACACTGCACAGGATACATTAACCCTCGGCGAATCTCCTCCATGCGCCGAAATCACCTGAGGTTTTTCAGTACTCCACTCGCTCACATTGCGGAGATAAACTTTTTCAGAAAAGTGTTAATTGCTTTGTCGCTGAATATCAGCGTGGGGGGCGAAATGTCCATCCTCAATTGATCCCTGCAATGTGGCGCAAATCTGAAGGCGCCGGCCGTAACAGTCCGCTTTTAATTGTTGTAAGGGATCCAGACGGTACGGTTTGAAGTCTAACCGCCGACGCACTGTCTTCCACACACTTGGCTGCGGCGTTCAGAGTTCGTGGCTTCTGCGTGCTGTTGACTTGTGTGGACTGCGTACAAAAATCTCGTTCTGCCCTCCCCCCACCCCTTAAACGGTTTTTTTTGCAGCTGCCACATTTGGTCAAATACCTCGCATGTTCCAACACATGAAAAGTCTTGCCCTGTCGGCATTTTGGCAAGGCGCTGAATTCGTAATGGCATCCAATCATATTCGTACATCTAATACTTCGGAAAAATGTGAATTCTGGAAACGAGTGAATCGTTGATGGTAGCCCTCTGTTCCGCCTTTTACCCGTCGTCTTTAGTTTCTGCACCAATACGGTGCTGAGCAGCTCAACTCATGATCTCAATCCCCTTGCTAATTTTACACAAGGCCAAGAAGTCTTTAAATTCTTAGTCAGTCTGGTTGACAACATTGCATTTACGAATTACTTCAATAACGTACGTAGTATCTGTACACGTAAATGTGCCTCCAAGAACACGTGCGAAATGTTAACCATCAAAGTACTTCTGTGCCCTTACAATTAATCACTGCTGCGCCTAATTTTAATTCACAGAATCTGGTACTTTCTGAACACGCTTGGTTACACTTCACGTGCTGACTTTAATCCCAGTACGTACACTGTGTACCTTAGTGTCGGGAATCTTTCCGTAAGCAATGAAAGATAATGTACGTAAATGATGAGTATATGCCTACTTCTATTGAACCCATATTACTCCTCTGTGGTACACAATTTAATTATGTACGTACATGTAACCGATGCAGTTCCGCGTGTAACGGACTTATACAAAGACGCGGGTATCGTTGATACGTCGAGTGTAAGTGTTTGAATTCTAAAATTGGATGTAGAAGTTCGTTATGTGGAGAGCCAAGTACGGAAAACCACTGCACCAATGGCTTTATTCTTCTTTCAAAATAATGCTGAGAAATTTATACACAAGTGCTTTCTAACGCGTAAATACCTAGTGTATGGTGAGCTATCAGTGTTGCTGTTCATTAACTTGTAATTCACGCCCTACCTACCCTTAGTTCACTTACAGTATCACTTAAGCGCCGTTCCTTTCCGTACGTAAAACTGCGATTACAAGTTACGAAATGCCACAATAGGTGAAGTAACGCCCTCTCTAAAGCACTGCAGGACTTTCGCTTATCTCTGAGTTGCACAGCTGATACAATGAATTTTCGTTACCACTCACAAATAATTCCGTCTCTAGTTTATTTACGATTAAAATGCTTAATACTTGGGCAAATCTGCTGATAGCAAATGTCGTGCTCCTTACTGTTTCTCAAAATATGTCCCCGACCTTCCATGCCTTCTTTCTTTTGTCGTGTAAATTTTGCCAACTCGAAGGAAACAAGACGACCGGCAAGTCAGGGATTTTTGTCTCCTTATCTAGGAGTTTCAAACAGCTGTTTCTCTTTCTTTTTCTCCTACAGAAATTAGTATTGCGTATTTACTTATACTTACTGCGTGTACAAATTATTTCCTCTTTGTACTTATTTACATAAAAATATGCAAATAATCATTACCACCTAGACGGACGTAAAACATGAAAATTATATCTATGGACGGTTAGTCTCTAATTTGGCTAAAAGATAATTACTACCATCTTGGTAGCCTCTTTATTGTAGGTGCTTCAAAAATATATTAATTACATCATGGACGGTGCAGTTTTTATAAACTCACGCAAAGCTTTATTAATGTGGCTTTTCTCGACCGAAATACTTCAGACAGGACTAAAGAAAACGATGGCGTCAACTCTTACCAGTTTGTGTGGTGATCCACAGTGCGGACCTTACTGTAGTTAGTTTCTTACTGTGCTTACTTTGAAGCGTCAGAAATTAAACTTGGTATTTGAATCTAAAGTAAGTGCAGTTTGCGGGGATGACGTCATATAGCGATATTTTGCGCGGTTATATTGTAAGAATTCGTACCTGTAGCTACGAGATTTCGAGGGATTTTTTCCTTGCTCCTGGTTCAATACAAAGCCACTAAATGTGGCACCAGTGCTCCGGTAGTATAAAACCGAATACGGCGACCGGTCAGTCTCTTCCGCATCAACGAATCAGAGCGCAGACGACAGCCACTTACTGGGAACTGTTGAAAGTGAGCAGCGCAAATATATAAGGGTTACTGCAAAAAAACAGCCGCCACAGAATAAGTTCTGGCCATCGTACTCGGCGCAGCACAAGGGAACAGACAGGGAAAATTTAGGTTCCTCTTCCGCCCACGAATGGTGCGTGGGTAGGGTGATCCTCGGTAAGGCGTCTGTATTGGCCGCAGTTTCTCGATTTTTCTCGTCGTCGTGATTTCGATGCAGGCCTGGAAGCTTCGAGAAGACTCGCTGGCACGGCGGAACAGCGGTTTGTGGGCAGGAAGCGGGCGTCCGCGCAGTGCAGATAACTGCGGGTCGCCAGTCCAGGGTCAGCGGGTGACGTCACGCGGCGAGGCTGGTGGAAACCGGCTGCTGCGAGCACACTGCGTAAGGGGGGGGGGGGGGGGGCGGCGACGGCGGCAGCAGCAACAATGACGTCACGGCGCAGCGAAGAACGGCTTCGGTGAACAAAGTACCCACCACCACATTCCGCAAAGTCGTCTCAGGTTTGGATCTTTAGGTGGCTACTTAGTTACACTGCATGCCCCATCACGATATTAATTTTGTGGTGCTTTAGGTTTAGATTTGATACACGAGAAGTGTGTTGGAAAAGAGCACTGTAACGTATTACGGTTATGCACATGACGGTATACAGGTACATTCATGAAGGTGCATTTTGTGTGCTTCATATCGTTTGAAAGCGATGTTTCACGCTGAGCCGGAAAACATTGGCGCGTAAAGAATGTGTACGCCACAGGAAGTTTTCAGGCAGGTTTCCTTCAGCTTGGCCGATCTGCTCGGCGGTGGAGATGACCCGAAGTTACGGGGGCGGCGCAAACACCGAGAGAAGGTAATTAGCGACTCGGCCTGGAATCGAACCTGGGACGCTAACCACGGACTGCGGACACTGCTGCACCGACCGTGAACACGACTGGGTCTAGGATACGCTGTGTAGGGCTCACCACCTCTCTTTCCTGCTAGAAGTAGTCAGTGTTTCGAAATTCTTCCGTTCATTACCGCCTTAACAACGTCGCGTTTTGTCTCTCTAGAGCGGGGGGGGGGGGGGGGGCGCCAAGGGGGGGGGGGGGATGTGAGGATGTTCTACAAAACAAAAATCTACTCGCATTTTGACCTAGAACATCGGAATTTCTTCTCAGATGGGTCTCTGATAAGAGCCGTGCTGTCCGTTCAAAGGAAACAACGATTGTGTTTTCCGGCATGGAATATCCGCTGACAAACATCGGGGTCACGTTATTCTGTTTACACTTGTTAGTAAATGAAATGGCCATGCTAGTACTCGAAATTATGTAGGAAAATATTATAAATCGCCTACTTTCAAAAAGAAATTGATAGCTCAGATCCTCAATAACAGAATTGTGGTTGTGGAATTCCATACAAAGAAAGATTAGTTAAACGAGAAAGCTTATTTGTTGTATCTTGAAATATTGATGCACTATTCGAAGTCTTCCAATTATCAAATAGATGATTTTTGGGCACAGGCCACTGATGTCATTGCCAAACAGAAAGAAGAAACACGCTACAAGGCATGCGAAAAAACTGTCAAATTTGTCTAAGGGTGTTATCAGAGGTAACCAACAAGGATGTTCCAATAATACAGTTTTAAACCCACGTTCTGTGAACGTGTTATTAATAAAACTTTTGTAATGTTTTCAACAGCTAAGACGCAGTTAGTGTCCAAAGCGCTGAAATTCAATATCGCACCTGTGATTAAAGAACCACACGTGGTAGACAATTTCATAGTATGCCTTAAATTAGGTTTGGAGTGTACCAAAACGCCAAAGAATGTTCAAACGCGGTTTGGCTAATCCTGTAAAATCTTAGAAAATGAATGGTCTGTCGCTCAATCAAAGCTTTACGTTATAGAACCGTGAAAAGTATTACTCGTAAAATGGAGAATGGCGCCCTAATTACGAAAGCCGATAACGGGAACTCGTTAATTATAGCTTCCAAAGCGGAATACATAGATAAAACAGCCGTTTTTCGATCAAAATGGCATTACTTCCATCGAATCAGATCCTACTCAAGCGTTACATAAAGAGATAAGAACAGGTTTGCAGAACACTAATAAATTAATAGGAGTGTTTCAAAAGTAATGGCTCCTGAATATGAACCCGAAGCCTCCCACACTAACGAGCCAATTCAAAGTTCACAAAAACTTCCATCCGATACGTCCGATCGTGGACAGTACAAACAGTACGTACCATAAGCTGGCTATCTGTTTACATTACAAAATTAGCGACAACTTCGCTTTCCGGAAAAATTACTTTCAGAAACTCTGTCGAATGGCAAATGAACTGAATAACGTAATCTGCCATGCCACATCCGAGCTGGCCCTCTTTGAGGTTTCCAGCCTCCGTACCAACGTACCTGTAGATCGGACTTTAAATATTCCGGAATGGAACTTACGCTTCCATAAGAAATTGTCAGATATTGAAATTGATGAGCTCATGAATCTCCCGCGCCTTGTTTTGAAATACAATTACTTTTCTTTTAAAGACAAAATATACTCACAACCGTACGGGTTAGCATTGGGTAGCCCTCTAGCAGGGATTCTTTCCAATATATTCATGGATACGATAGAATCTCAATTTTTTGTTAGTAATATATAGATGGCGGAGAAAATAAAGTTGTATGCCGAGATACATGGATGATATTCTCTTGGTAATTGACTCATCCCAAGAAGACATAGATCAGATACTTGTACTGTTCAACGATCTCCACGAGAAAATGTTTACTCTTGAAAACGAGTCACCCAGTATGACTTTGTAGATCTTAAGTTAAGTATAGTCGATGATCACATAGAATGTGACATCTTCATCTCCAGGAAGCATAAGTTTTCTGAGAATGTCATACCTGCCGATTCTGCACACCCGCTGGCGCATAAAATGGCACTTTTTCATTCTAGTATACATAGAGCGATATCCATTCCCCCATCCGCAGAAGCCTTGGAACACGAACTGGCAACCCTGGAAACAACAGCGCGAAATAACGGTTACGAGCTTGAAATGAAGAGACGGCTCTAAGACAGGAAAGTAAATAATAATGGAACTAAAAGTTCCACGTTAGGTATCATGCCAGAAGTTAGTGCATTCATAGGTAAAGTTTCATATTAAATAGGGCGTCTTCTAAAGAACCCAGGGTTCCAGACAATTTTGCCTACTAACAGTAGGCTGCAGAAGAACCTGATTCACACTTTAAAAAAGCCTAAATTG
Source organism: Schistocerca serialis cubense (assembly GCF_023864345.2). Lineage (NCBI taxonomy): Eukaryota > Metazoa > Arthropoda > Insecta > Orthoptera > Acrididae > Schistocerca > Schistocerca serialis. The sequence goes on along the minus strand of NC_064648.1, from coordinate 139,259,491 downwards.
TCATTATCTGGAGTTCACAAGATTGCATGTGGCAACTGTCCGAAATTTTACATCGGCCAAACAGGAAGAGCCTTACTAACGAGATACAAGGAACCTATCCCTACTAAAGTTGCAGATGGCAAGCGTGGTTCGACATTCGCTGAACACTTGGTGCAAACCGCTCACGCACCCAACCCTCCGAATAATACTAAGCTTTTGCATTGCGATGTTCCCGTACTACAGACAAAAAATAACCTTCTTAACGTCCAGCTGCTGCTGCGAAGCAAAATCTTTTTTGAAGGTGTTCAACCGTTATTCCATCCGCCATAATCGTAGGGAGTAATCAACATGTTTTAGCACTCCCGTTTTGCCGAATAGCTGGGATTATCCGGTATTTCAAACCCGTAGTTTTCCCCATGCGATCAAGTTCGATGTTTAGCTCAAATATGCTAGGTTGGCTTAAAATAGTAAACGCATTGGTCCCTTCACTTTTGACGTCCAACAAATTATTACGAATGTTAAGACAGTCGCTATATCTGTGCTCCTTACAGGACAACGTGTACGTCAATTTCGTTAGCCGCACCTGGTTGTTCATAAAATTTTAAGTTTAGCAGTACTCGTTGGTACGAGTGTCAACACAGTGTGTCGCGCATGCGCTCTCGAGGCTGTGGACAGTACCAGTACAACGTCCGTTGCTGCCGTACAGCGGTCGCGGAGTGGGGCCGTGGCTGTTTCCCGGGTAAGTTATTACAATGTGGCGACGTATTTCTGTAGTATAGTTTTTAGTTTCTGACGTTTCCCAGTGTGGACAAATCGTAGTTCCTTTTATTCTGCAGAAGGTTGGGTTGTCCCAACTGAAACCTAGGTAAATCTAGGTAAACATTGCAACTGAGGCTGTTGTTAATTTCAAATTAATATTTATACAGCTGCTGACAGGGCCGCGAAATGTTGAAAATGTTATAATAACCTCATCTCCTCTTCATTACTGCTCACACATAAGCAGCTTATTTTCTGGAGTTGGGCTTTAAGAGCGTCGTTGGTGGCTGCTCCACGCGCCGTGCAGGGCGGCGTGAGGCGCACACAGATTGTCCCTACAGCTGAAAGCAGCGTCGTGCCGTATTCGCGGTGCGCACTAAAGGCTGCCGAAGCTGCCGACACAGACTGCCGCATATCGGCGGCCATATTTGTCTGCACGGCATGCAGCCCGTCTTCTTCCCTGGAGTGCGTTAGCTTTATTCACAAAAACGTGATACCTGGTTTTGGTAGTTATATGTGGACATCAGTTTGAAGAGGTACGGCCACAGACAAATTTCGAAATTACCGATATCGGCTGTGTTTTATGTATAAGGACGACGTCGTTTTGAGATCTAGTGATACCAGAAGACAGGAGACTGACGTCACGGCGCAGCGAAGAACGGCTTCGGAGAACATAAGTACCCACCACCACATTCCGCAAAGTCGTCTCAGGTTTGGATCTGTAGGTAGCTACTTAGTTTCACTACGTGCCCCATCACGATATTAATTTTGTGGTGCTTTGTTTAGATTTGGTTGATACTCGCGAACTGTGTTGGAAAACAGCACTATAACGGTTATGTACATGAGGGTATACAGGTACATTCATGACGGTGCATTTTGTGCTTCATATCGTTTGAAAGCGATGTTTCACGCTGAGTCGGAAAATATTGGGGGCGTAAAAAATGTGGACACCACAGGAAGTTTTCAGGCAGAAGAACGTTTCCTTCAGCCTAGACCCCGAGAGAAGGAAATTAGCGACTCTGTCGGGAATCGAACCTGGGACGCTAACCACAGACTGCGGACACTGCTGCACCGACCGTGAACACGAGTCGCTGTAGGATGTACTGTGTTGGACGCTCCTCGCCTCCTCCCTGCTAGACGGGGTCAGGTCAGATAAGGTGAGGAACTCGAAGTCTCCAGGGGGTGCGGACCTTACACCGTACGCGTCGTCTGGGAAGGTATTGCCCGAAATTTCAACCCTAAGGGGGTGAAACAGGGATGTAGGATGTTTCGAGAAACGTCGCTATTAAGGAAGTGTTGAAGGTAGAAATGCGAAAACTGGAATCTAGATCCTCAGTCAGAAAATAAAAGAAATAAGTGTTTCAGTGCTGCTGAAAATTCAGCCCCGAAGAGTCCAATAGCGCATGAAAATCTTTAATAAAATATTTCGGTACATTAAAAAATTTTAAAGCTAAATTTATGAAAATCGGTATTTTGCTCCCCTGTTTGATCTAAAGATATGTTAGAGGATGGAAGTTGCTGTGCAAATATCTACGCAACTCAAAAGGAGTGATTAAGAAAAACTCTGCACTCCAGCTTCCAGAATAGCTTTTTGGTCAGAAATACATTATGAAAAGCCCATGCTTACATGGCCTTAATTTGCGTGAAAAGCTAAGATGCTGTTTCAGTTGGTGAAGAACATGAAAATTCTATTAAATAAGAACAAATAAGTTTCTGCGGGCCACACAGTCCGCGCGATTGAAGCGGCGGTCGCTCGGACAGTTGTTTTTGGACTGCAGCCGCGAACCGATCATCGGACTGTAGTCGGGCGAGAACGGAGCCAGAATCACCGATTCTGGCTCAGGTATCAGAACATGATTACTGCCGAGATATAAAGCCAGTCAGAAATCCAGGGGAACAGTTCGTACTGAACACAGGCGTGTAAAAGTCAACCTTTTACAAAACAGTTGGCGCAATGAACAACATGGCGTTACTCGTTGTAATAAGTGCTACTGACTTTAGAAATGAAAGTGTTCAGAAATACTCCTTTTCTGTTACAGTAAGAGATCAGAAATTTAGCATTGGAGGGCAGCGTGGAGGGTAAAAATCGTAGAGGGAGACATAGAGATGACTCAAATGAATTACGATGAATTGACAGCGGCATTCGATTGTTTGCCGGTGAAGCTGTAGTGTACAGGAAAGTGGTATCGCACGAATGTTGTGAACAAATCAATGAGGATTTGCAGAAAATGTGTGGTGTAATGAACGGCAGTTATCTCTCAATATCAGTAAGTGTAACCTACTGCGTATAACAAAGCGAAAATCCCCATTAATATAACAGTGCAAGATAAATGACCAATCTTTGGATGCCGTAACATCCGTCAAGCATCTGGGTGTGACTACACGAAATGATCTCAAATGGATCAGATTACACAAGTAACAGGTAAGGCGAACTCTAGATTGCGGTTTATTGGTAGACTCCTAAAGCGATGCAGTCCTTCAACAAAGGAAATCGCTTACAATACTTTAGTTCGTCCAGTCTAGTATTTTTGGTCTGTATGGGAGCCTTACCAGTTGGGTCTTACTCAAGAGACAGAGAAGGTCCAAAGAAGAGTGGCAAGATCCGTGACTGGTACGTTTAGCCATCCCGAGATCGTTACAAATCCTGGAACACACTTGCAGATAGACTACGCGCTAAACGGAAGAGGCTGCTCACTAAATTCCAAAATCGGATGTTCGCCGAGGATGTAGAGCATATATTATTACCCCCAACTTTCAAACCGATCAATGATCACGACTCGAAGATAGGGGAAATTAGAGCTCGCACTGAGGCCGCTGGTTTTCTTAAGCCAGCCTGTGTGGCCGAGCGGTTCTAGGCGCTTCAGTCTGGAACCGCGCGACCGCTATGGTGGCAGGTTCGAATCCTGCCTCAGGCATGGATGTTTGAGATGTCCTTAGGTTAGTTAGGTTTAAGTAGTTCTAAGCTCTAGGGGACTGATGACCTCAGATGTTAAGTCCCATAGTGCTCAGAGACATTTGAACCACTTTTTTCTTAACATAGGACCAGAATCTCTATGGATTTTTCGCCACATTTCTGTGTGTTCACTAATTCCTGTATCCGTCGTGATGCTCAAGATTGTTTGTGGCTAAGAAGTGAAGTGTGTTTTCGTAACCATTAACAATTTGAATGGCCTCGTAAACTAATTGTTGAAAATAATTTTATAAAAAGCATTTAGAACAATTATGGAAGTTTTCTATCTACAGTAGGGTCTGAAAATATATTTTTGTCAACATACGGGAAATAGATTGAAGTCACTGCCAACTATAATTGTATGATTAGGGTACCTATTTGCGATGATACTCCAGTTGTCTTTGAAATGTTCAGCAACTGTTTCATCTGAGACCGAGGGTCGGTGAAAGGAGCCAGTTATTAATTTATTCCAGTTGTCGAATATAACCTTTGTCCATACTAAGTCACAGGAACTATCTGCTTCAATGTCGCTTGTGAGCTGGAACGCACATTACATTATTTTTCCTTAAGTTGTGCTTCTTGTTTCTGTTGTAGTGGAGATCATTACAATTACTGCTTCTCCCTCCAAAACCTAGGATGCTTTCTCTTTGACCCTGTAAATACCAGAGCTAAACAATGTAGGACAACAACATACGTTCCCCCCCAGGGGGTTCACAACTCTTTTGTGGACACGTGTGTAGCGAGCACGGGACCCCGAGCTAATGTGGCCCTCCTTCCTTTCCGGGCTGCATACCTTCCCTTCCCTCATCCTTCCCCCTCCCCCATCTTCGCCCCCCCCCCCCTCACCTCTGGCTCTTTCCCTTTCTCCCCCTCTGGGAGTATGGTTTGTGCCTACGTCCGGAGACGGACGCTCTTAACTGTTACAAATTCCTTGCTTGCAAGTCTTCGTCCTTCCTCTGTCCTTCTCTTTTCCTTCCCGCTTCTCTCTGCATTTTTCTCCGCTGCGGTGTTTGAGACCCCTCTTCTTTCCTTTCCCTTTCTCTTTTTTCCTCCCTGTGCGTGTCTGAAGGCCGACCCACGCACTTCCATGCGTAACCGGTGACGGGGTAACGCGTAATTCCCCGCCCCGGGTAGACAGGTAGGACACGTACGTACCCCCTGGTAACGGCCAGGCCCAGGGAGGGGTGATTACCTGAGCTGATACCTTCCGAAAGTGCCGATTGGTCCCTCCGTCCGTTTGTCGGGAGGTGTGACCTGAGGTGTGAACAATCACCTAAGACGGGAGTGCCCTCAGTTAGGGCCCCCACAAGGGAGGAGCGCGCCATCGGAGACGCTGGTAATCATGGGGGATTCTTCCCCAATGGTTTCCTCACCTTCCACTATGTCTGCTCACAAACGTAAGTTCACTGAGTCTCAGCCACAGACAGTTCTTCCATCGTTGCCACAGTTCCTTGTTGTTTCTCGGTCTGACGAAGGTCACGACTTCTCCACAGTCAACCCTTTCATTATTCAGAAAGGTGTCGACGCAATTGCAGGTCCTGTAAAGTCTTGTTCCAGATTACGGAATGGCACCCTGTTGTTAGAAAGTCAGTGCCCTCCAGGCGCAAAAATTGCTGCGTACTTCTCTGCTCCACACCTTCCCTGTCCGGGTGGAACCGCACCGTACCTTAAATTCCTCGCGTGGGGTCGTTTATACACGCTCCCTCGATGGATTGTCTGACGAAGAAATTCAGCACTACCTGTCTGACCAGGGCGTAACGGCTGTTCATAGAGTTATGAAAAGGATTGACACGAACATCATTCCAACCCGCACTGTCTTCTTGACATTTGACAAAGTTCAACTCCCATCGAAAATCAAAGCAGGCTATGAGATAATTTCCGTTCGCCCTTATGTCCCAAACCCTACGCGTTGCTATCGGTGTCAGCGGTTCAGTCACACCAGCCAGTCCTGTTCCAATCTGGCTAAATGTGTTACGTGTGGCAAGGATGCCCATGAGGGTGCTTGTCCACCTCCATCCCCTCGCTGCATCAACTGTATGGGTGACCACGCTGCTTCCTCTCGAGATTGCCCTGTTTTTAAGGACGAAAAGCTCATCCAGGAAATAAGTGAAGGAAAAGGTGTCGACCTTTGCTGCTCGAAAATTATTCGCCAGTCGCCAGCCCACCGTGCCTCAGACAGGAAAATACAGCACTGTCCTTACTTCTCCTCGGCCAACAAAGGAGGCGGCCACGCAGACTTGCGACCTCACCTTTAGTGCCACGGTCGTCAGATCGGCCAGCGCAAAGATCGCCCGTTCAACCTCATCACTTTCGCCTGCCCACTCTATGGCTCACCCTTCATCGGGTTCTGCTAAATCTCGAGCCCAAAAGTCAGACACCAAGCCTTCCAAAAAAGAGCATACTCGTGAACCATCGGTTCCTCCTTCATCTAAACATCATACTTCTAAGAAGGCTACAAAGAAACCCAGTTCCTCTCCTTCTCCGCCAAAGCGTGTCCCATCTACAGCACCACCTGGCGGAAATCGCCCTCGGCCGTCTTCTGTGTCGCCGAGGCGCACTGCTGGTGGCCGGTCAACCGGCCGATCGCTGGTGGCAGGAGCTGCTCCTGACCAACCTATGGATCAGGATCTTCTGCCTTTGGCTGACTACCATTCCATGCTGTCGGTCGCTAGCTCCGAGCAGTCTGAGTTGACAGCAACTTTGGTCACATTCCTCCATTTTCTGTTCACCCCATGTCCATTATCCACTGAAATATCCGCGGCATTCGAGCCAATCGGGATGAATTGTCGATCCTCTTACGATCCTACTCGCTGGTCATCTTCTGTCTTCAGGAAACAAAGCTGCGTCCCCATGACCGCTTTGTTCTCCCTCATTTTCAGTACGTCTGATATGATCTCCCCTCTGTTGAAGGCTCTCCAGCCCATGGAGGACTCATGATTCTTCTCCATGATACTCTCCATTATCACCCAATCCCCTTAAACACTTCCTTCCAAGCTGTCACCGTCCGTCTTTCCCTTTCCGGATACACGTTCTCTCTTTATACTGTATACATTCCATCGTCCACACCAATGGCACAAGCTGATCTCCTTCATCTTCTTGGTCAGCTTCCACCCCCCTATTTGCTGGTTGGGGACTTCAATGCCCACCACCCGCTTTGGGGATCTCCACATCCTTGTCCACGTGGCTCCATATTGCTACAATGCCCACCACCCGCTTTGGGGATCTCCACATCCTTGTCCACGTGGCTCCATATTGCTAGACGTTTTCCACCAAGCGGATCTAGTTTGCCTCAACACTGGGGTCCCCACATTTTTGTATGCCTCCACGACAAATTTATCTCATTTGGACCTTGCGGTCGGTACTGTTCCGCTAGCTCGGCGCTTCGAATGGTTCGCCCTTGATGATACACACTCGAGTGACCACTTTCCATGTGTCCTCAGACTGCAGCCTCAACTGCCATATATGCGCCCGCGACGCTGGAAGTTTGCCCAAGCCGATTGGACATTTTTTTCGTCTCTAGCGACATTTGATGACCGTCGCTTTCCCAGCGTCGACGATGAGGTCACACATATTACCGACGTTATTCTTACAGCTGCGGAACGTTCAATACCACGCACCTCCGAATTGCCCCGGCGTCCCCCAGTTCCTTGGTGGAACGTGGCATGCCGTGACGCACTACGTGAGCGGCGACGTGCTCTTCGCATTTTCTGTCACCATCCTACTTTAGCCAACTGTATCCGATATAAGCAGCTCCGTGCGCGATGCCGTCGCGTCATCCGCGATAGCAAGAAGGCAAGCTGGAAATTCTTTATTAGCTCCTTTAACACCTTCACTCCCTCCTCGGAAGGTTGGAGTCGGCTTCGACGGTTCTCAGGCGCGCCTAGTTTCTCCCCGGTCTCTGGGCTCACTGTTGCGCATGATACATTAGTGGACCCCGTCGCAATTTCTAACTCATTGGGTCAGCACTTTGCTGGGATTTCGAGCTCTTCAAATTACCCGCCAGCGTTTCTCCCGAAGAAACGTGCAGCGGAAGCGCGACCTCTTGCTTTCTCCTCTCCAAATCGCGAAAGCTACAATACTGTTTTCTCCATGCGGGAACTCCAACATGCACTCTTCTTCTCGCTCCTCCGCCCCAGGGCCGGATGGTATCCACGTCCAAATGTTGCTGCATTTATCAACCCATAGTCTGCGTTACCTCCTTCGCCTTTATAATCGAATTTGGACCGACAGTACTTTTCCCCGACGATGGCGGGAGGCTGTCGTCGTTCCTGTTCCGAAACCTGGAAAGGACAAACATCTCCCCTCCAGCTATCGCCCCATTTCTCTCACGAGTAGTGTCTGTAAGGTTTCGGAGCGTATGGTGAATTACCGTTTAGCTTGGTGGCTGGAATCCCGCAGTATTTTAACACCTGCCCAATGCGGATTCCGAAAGCTTCGTTCTGCAGTTGACCATCTAGTTGCTCTCTCCACTTATATCATGAATAATTTTCTCCGGAAACGCCAAACAGTAGCAATATTTTTTGATCTGGAGAGAGCATACGATACCTGTTGGAGGACAGGTATCCTCCGCACACTGTTCTCTTGGGGCTTTCGAGGTCGGCTGCCCCTTTTTCTTCGCGAATTTCTGGCAGAGCGCACGTTTAGGGTGCTCCATTCTCTTTCCTTCCGCTTCCCTAAAACCTTCTTGACAACTTGGGGTACAGCACCGCCTTGGCTCCGTCCCCGGATCCGCCTGCTCCGTGACCTTTGTCGATTTCCCAAGGATGGTACCCCTTCACTTGTTTATCGTCGGGCATTTGCTGCTCTATGTGCACAAATGACGGAAGCCACATTTATTTACACCGATGGCTCGAAAACATCGTTAGGTGTAGGGAGTGCCTATGTTGTTGGCGACACCCCAAATCACTTTCGGCTTCCCGACCAGTGTTCGGTCTATACTGCGGAGCTTTACGCTGTTCTCCGGGCTGTCCACTACATCCGCCGCCATCAGCGGATACAGTACGTTATCTGCTCCGATTCTCTCAGCTCTCTCCTCAGTCTCCAAGCTCTTTACCCTGTGCACCCTCTGGTCCACCGGATTCAGGACTGTCTGCGCTTGCTCCACCTGGGGGGCGTCTCGGTGGCGTTCCTCTGGCTCCCGGGACACGTTGGTATCTGCGGAAATGAGGCGGCCGATATTGCAGCCAAGGCTGCAGTCTCTCTTCTTCGGCCAGCTATTCCATCGATTCCCGTCGCCGATCTACGGAGCGTTTTATGTCGTCGTGTTGTTCATTTATGGCACGCGCACTGGTCGACACTTCCCCAAAATAAATTGCGGGATGTAAAAACTCTTCCTTGTGCTTGGACCTCTTCCTCCCGAACGCGTCGTCGGGAGGAGGTAATTTTAACTAGACTCCGGATAGGGCACTGTCTTTTTAGCCATAGACATCTTTTAAGCGGCGATCCTCCCCCACTCTGTCCCCACTGCTCTGTTGTGGACGGTAAGACACCTTTTAATTGAGTGCCCCTATTTTACTCCGTTACGCGCCCGTCTACAGCTGTCGCCTGATATATCGTCAATTTTAGCAGATGACACGCGATCGGCCGATCGCGTTCTAGAGTTCATTCGTGCCAGTGAAATGACGTCAGTCATTTGAAGTTTTTTGGGACAACCAACCCCCTTCTGTAGTGAATTTTTAAGCCTTCCTTGTGTTTTTAGTTTCTCCAATTTTGACTTTCGTTCCCATTGCTGCTAGTTTCCGTTTTCGTTTTTTTTACTGTTTCCTAAGTCACAGACCGGGCGCTAATGACCTTAGCAGTTTTGCGCGCTAAAACCATAACAAAAAAACATACGTTACAAGCATAGGATACTGTATTACTAAATTTCCTTATCTCTAACATTTTAAAATTGTACGTCAACTTTAGATGACGTATCAATCACAGACGTTCTTATCACTGTTTATGAACGTACTTTTAGTCATGTTTTGAACATTGTCTCGCTACACTTTATTAACTAAGATTTCGCCGCAAGGGATATCGGATTTTAGAGAGTAAATTAATATGGAGTATGTCGTTCTTCTTTTCAAACATTCACATATCCATTTCTTCTTTCCTTATTGTCTTTTGGGCATCCATCTGTAGTAATTAAAGTAGGCACAAATGCAGCGATCAAAAAGAAATGATTAGCGTCCATTCACATTCTCTTTAAATCGTTCCTTTCTTGTTGCTCCCATGCCGATGGACTGTTTCTATCGCGATCAGTAAGCGTGAAAAGGAAGCTACCGTACAGACAGAGGGATCTGTATTTATACTAGGCACAACTAATTACATACTGACATAATAGCCGGAATTGCTTTCATGTCCCAAGAGATATAAATATTTCGATTTCGGAAAAGAAGCTCTGTATTTGGCCAAGATGTCGAAGAAGAAGGTCCCTTACGTACTGGTTGCATCGAGTAAGATGGGAAGACGCCGGTTTGAAAGCGGACAGAAGTAGTACGAGGAAGGGCGTCCCTAACCTGAGGGATCGCTACCTGGCGGATGGACAAGTGTGGCAAGTGTCCGGCATTCCAGTCGTTTGTATTTTCCCTCGTGCTATCCTTACATCGTGTAAGGATCATCAGTTCGAATGCCACTGTGGCCTCATCTGGTCTAGTTGTTGCTAACTCACTCCCTCCGTTTATTCCTATATACAGGGTGGCCCATTTTAATCCATAATGTGGGAAAACTCGGGATGTTGTTGTTGTTGTAGTCTTCAGTCCTGAGACTGGTTTGATGCAGCTCTCCATGGTACTCTATCCTGTGCAAGCTTCATTTGCCAGTACCTACTGCAGTACCTTCTGAATCTGCTTAGTGTATTCATCTCTTGGTCTCCCTCTATGATTTTTACCCTCCACGCTGCCCTCCAATGCTAAATTGGTGATCCCTTGATGTCTCAGAACATCTCCTAGCAACCGATCCCTTCTTCTAGTCAAGTTGTGCCACAGATTCTTCTTCTCGACAATTCTATTCAGTACCTCCTCATTAGTTATGTGATCTACCCATCTAATCTTCAGCATTCTTCTGTAGCACCACATTTCGAAAGCTTCTATTCTCTTCTTGTCATATTTATCGTCCACGTTTCACTTCCATACATGGCCACACTCCATACAAATACTTTCGGGAAACTACTTCCTCACACTTAAATCTGTACTCGATGTTAACACATTTCTCTTCTTCAGAAACGCTTTCCTTGCCATTGCTAGTCTACATTTTATATCCTCTCTACTTCGACCATCATCAGTTATTTTGCTCCCCAAATAGCAAAACACCTTTACTACTTTAAGTGTCTCATTTCCTAATCGGATTCCCTCAGCATCACCCGACTTAATTCGACTGCATTCCATAATCCTCGTTTCGCTTTTGTTGATGTTCATCTTATACCATCCTTTCAAGATACTGTCCATTCCGTTCAACTGCTCTTCCAAGTCCTTTGCTGTCTCTGACAGAATTACAATGTCATCGGCAAACCTTAATGTTTTTACTTTTTCTCCATGGATTTTAATGCCTACTCCGACTTTTTCTTTTGTTTCCTTTACTGCTTGCTCAGTATACAAATTGAATAGCATTGGGGAGAGGCTACAACCCAGTCGCACTCCTTTCCCAACCACTGCTTCCCTTTCATGTCCCTCGACTCTTACAACTGCCATCTGCTAGTATTGTAAGAAGGCCGGTCCCATTCCAAAATACCGTTATCCATGATGGCGGCCATGACGTCAGTCTTATGAAATGTTTTCATAACACCATCACCATTCCAAAGCATCGTTAGTCGACAACAACAAGGTCGCACGCAGTGTATCCGGCACGTGTTGACTCTCTAGTCTGTATTACCGTAGCGGGTAGTGACATAGAGAGAGTTAGCGCCATCTCTCTCTATGTCGCAACCCCGCGCATACATACACGCGCTAGGCAGGACCTATATAAATCAAAGCACGACCTACCTCACTCTCACACTGCTCGTATACTTCATTCATCCAATACTTGTCACGTCTTCGTAATTAAACGTGTAAAAATGAAACGATCACGAACCGCCAGTGACAGCAGCAGCAGCAAACGTACTCATGTGGATGAAGTTCCATTCCCTGGTAAGTACATTTTCAGTATTCTGATATCTACACCCTTTAACTCTGTGTATGAGTGCTACATATCTTATATAATGCTCTCTATAAAGATCGCTCCTCCACTTGTTCTGTGGGTGTTCCGGCTTACGTTTTTTACCCTTTTGAATCTCTCTCTCTATAAAAATTGCTTATCCACGCCTTTTTTTTACCTCTAACTTGGGTGCCTGATTCTTTTATTTTAAGTGTTACATTTGTTTTGTACTGCTCTCTATAAATATTGTTCATCCACGTGTTGTATGTTACGTGTTATACCCGTTTTCGATCTCTCTCTGTAAAATTTACTAAGTCTTTTAACGGATTCTATGTTTGTGTATGTGTTAAGTCTTATATCCGTTTTGGACATGTCTATGTAAAGAATGACTTTCCACATGTTGTATGTGTTATAATTAATTTACCGTATCCGCTATAAAGATAGAGCTTCCACGTGTTGTGTATCTGTTATATTCGTTGTGCAGTGCTCTTTGTAAATATTTCATTTCTTTCCTTTTTTTTTTTAAATTTGCTGGTCCGCTTATTTCTCTATCACTTAACTGAAAGCACACTTCCCTTTCCATATGCGATATTATATTCAGTCTTCTCCATCTTTCTAGATTTCTTCCAGCAAATCACGGCTGATCTAGACAATCAGATCGAGATGGAAAGGGCTCAAGCGCAGCTCGAATGTAAGTACATTTATAATACAATCATACTTCTTAAACTTAAATAATTTCTAATATATACCCGTTTCCTGATTGTATACATTTAGTCCTCATAAGCCGGTCTTTTCTTTGTAGATGCGCCTAATTCAGCATTCGGTTCAACCACCCAAAACGTTCAAGGAGGCGGCGGTAGCGTTCAAACGGCGCCCGCCACACAGGACACTGTCTTTAGAGGAGGAGGAGACCAACCTGCCTGACCCGTTTGAGGAGGAGATCAACCTACCTGAGTGGTTTGAGGATCTACTTGATTTTGGCAATGAGTTGCTCAAACCATGGAGTCAGAGCGGAGAAGGTGAATAATTTTGAACATTAACATTCCTTCACATAACCACCATTATCTACTCTTATTGTTATTATTTATCGCTCTTTTAAATATAAATCACTAAATTAATTTTTTTTCCTTATTTATCTTACAGGTATATCACACGGCATAGGCCGTGTTCCTAGAGCGGTGGTTGCGGGGGCGGGACTCGGGCGCACCGAACCGCAAAGACACGCCGCACCTTGCGTAGCCCCTATAAGGGCTTCGCGGGAGATGGATGCAGAACACGCGCCAGCTCCTCCCCCAGCGCTGTCGCAACCGTTTGGCTGCGCAGCCCGTCCGCCGTCGCCACAGCCTGGCCCTTCAAACCGGCTGTCACCCCCTCCTCCTCTAGAAGCAGCAGCTCGCCGCCGCCGCCCACGCAAGGTATGCGTTCCGAGACGTATACCTCTCCGCGCAAATGGTGATTACGATCACCCATCACCAGCCCATTCATCTATTGGGTGGACTCCTAGTTGTAGCAACAGTAATAATAGTAATTTTCTTATGGCTAGCGGTAGTTCTCTCCCCCGTCCTATCGATAATGAATTCGATCAGAATAACGGCGTAATGACTCCCTTAGAATACTCAGCAGTTGCTAGAGCGTTTGAGGGGCGAATCTCTTTCACCAGAATTGAGAATCCAGGCGGGAGGTATCGCGATCCTGTAAGGTTTTTGGAGGCGTGCCTCCCCGTCTTGGAGACCGAGCTCCTCAAACTCTCAGAAGATCCGGAATTTAACGCCTTTAAATGCAGTGCTGTGTTATGCTGTGAACTGAGTCACCCCCCTAAACATCAAGGTGGCGCGGAGACGGCTACTCTGCATTATATATGGGGTGACAATGGCGTTATTTCTCGGAGCACATCGATTGCTGAGTGGTATCGAGAATCCACCTTGAGCGCTATTATGGCCCGATTTTCCGAGATGGAAGTACGTGGATCCGCTAAAGCGCTCAGCAGTATACCACACCTCGACATCCATATACATGTCCATGATCCAATGAATGGAGGGTCCAGTTATATTAAACTCCCTATAGATATTGAGAAAAAGCAAGCATGCATTAATGTTCAAAATAAGTATGATAATGCGTGTTTTGCATGGTCAGTCCTGGCTTGCGAGAGAAATTACAATTACAAACATCATCCCGAGCGTCCCAGCAGTTACAAAGTCAAAGATATTAAGAGACAGTATAACTTTGACAGAATAGAGTTCCCTTTAAGAATCCATGACATACCTAAGTTCGAGGCTCAGAATACCGGAATATCGATCCACGTTTATGGCCTGGAGAAGAAAAGCAAGTCAGATGAGCAGAACAAGCATACAGTAGTAGGCCCCCTCTATTTCTCAAAATTTGCAGGTGAGCAAGAGTTCCATGTCAACATGCTGCTCTTCTCCGAACGTGATAATTATCACTACGTCTGGATCAAAGACATGTCCCGACTCATTTCCTCCCAGTTAAGTAAAAATGATCATAAACAACATATTTGTATAAGGTGTTTGAATTATTTTTCATCTCAAGAGTTATTAGCAACACATCTATTAGATTGTGCATGCAAGGACCCGGTACGTGTTGCTATGCCCACTGAGGAAAATAACTTCATTAAATTTAAAAATGCTCACCACCAGCAGCGTTGTCCTTTTGTTGTGTACGCTGATTTTGAATGCTTGCTGGCTCCTATTACTCGTTGTGAAGGGAACCCCTCAGCCTCACACACAACCTTCACACAAAAACACGTACCTTATGCGGCTGCGCTCCAAGTTGTATGCGCATATGATTGTAAACTTAATAGCTATCAGTCTTATGTAGGGAACGACCCGGCGGTTTGGCTTCTCACAGAGCTTGAAAAACTTTCTTGGCAAGTTCACAAGCTCTACAGCATCAATATTCCCATGGCCAAATCAAAGGAAAATGATGACTTGTATGAAAAGGCTGTTAATTGTCATATTTGCGGGCTGGTGTTAGATAGAAAAGCGGAGACTCCTCGTAGAGACCATTGTCATCTTACAAGTAAGTTCCGCGGTGCAGCCCACAATGCATGCAACTAGAAGTATGTTACCTACATACATCCCCGTCTTTTTTCATAATCTGAGCGGGTATGACGCTCATTTTCTCGTTGAGCACTTGGCTAAGTTCGGTATGAAGAATGATCAGGTCAATATCCTGCCTGAAAGTGTTGAAAAGTACATTTCTTTTTCAAAACGAATGACGCCGAAAATTACGCTCCGCTTCCTTGACTCTCTACGATTTATGCAAACTTCGCTTCAGAAACTGGTTGAGACTTTACCTCGGAATGATATGCATATCACTCGATCCGCATTTACCGATGAGGAAAAGTTTCAACTTGCGACGAGGAAAGGAGTTTTCCCGTACGAGTATCTTGATAGTATGGCAAAACTCAATGAAACCAGGCTTCCCGATATAACTTCTTTTACCAGTACTCTCACTGGTGATACCATAACTATCACAGATCATGAGCATGCCGTTAATGTCTGGCAGGAATTCAACATCCCCAATTTGGGAGAATATGCAAGGTTATACATGGACACGGACGTTCGTTTGCTTGCAGATATTTTCGAATAGTTCCGGAGTGTATGTATGACCACGTACTCTCTGGACCCTGCCTTTTATTACACGGCACCTGGGTTGTCCTGGGATGCTATGCTCAAAAAAACGGATTGCAACATTGAACTTTCGACTGATGCTTCTATTTTTTGAGCGAGGGATCCGCGGTGGACTTTGTCAATGTGTTCACAGACACGCCAGGGCAAATAACCCGCGGATGGGTGTCAAGTACAACGCATCCCTTGATTCTAGTTACATTCTGTACTTAGATGTTAACAATTTATATGGGCATGCTATGAAGCAACCGCTGCCGGTTGCCGGGTTCCAATGGGTGCCTGGAGACGAATTGAAGGGATTAGGTGGACAGATAATGGGTCTTGCAGCCGATTCTGATGTAGGGTATGTGCTTGAGGCAGACATCGCGTACCCTAATAATTTGCATGGAGAGACTTGCCGTTATGTCCAGAGCAACAAATTCCACGAGGAAGCACCATCCCTAAACTGATGGCCACTGTTGGGGATAAGCAGAGGTATATTATTCATTATCGTAACCTCCAGCAGTGTCTCAGATTAGGAATGGAGCTCATTAAAATCACCCGGGCTATCTCCTTCAAGCAATCCCCCTGGTTGAAGGAGTATATTGAACTAAATACTGAAAAGAAGGCGGTCGCGAGTAATGATTTTGAAAAAGACTTATGAATTAATGAATAATTCCATTTTCGGGAAAACTATGCAAAATGTAAGAAATGAACGCGATATTATTAGAACCGCATGGGAAGGGCGTTACAGCGTGAGAAAATGTATAGCCAGGCCAAATTTTAAGCGTGCCACCATCTTCTTCAATGAAAACTTTGTTGCTGTGGAGATGTCGAAGACTGCAGTAGAGTTTATGAAACCCATCTATTTGGGGATGTGTATACTCGATATCTCCAAATTCTACATGTACCGATTCCACTATGAGTTTGCGAAACCTCATTTCGTAGATCCAAAATTACTTTATATGGATACAGACAGCTTTATCTACTGGATCAAGAACTGTGATCCATATGAAGTAATTAGGTGCAATGGTAAAGAATTCGACACCTCTTCTTATGAGGTCAATAATCCTTATGGTATTGTTCCACAGAACAAGGTTATCGGTCTCATGAAAGACTAGTTGAATGGTTTACCAATTGTAGAGTTTGTGGGACTGAGATCGAAAATGTATGCACATCGCACAGTAGACGGGAGCACTCTGAGACGGGCAAAGGGTGTTAGACGGATCGCGTCTCGTGCGCTTATGGTCGAGGACTACTTGCAGTGCCTGTACGGTCGTAGCGTTGAAGGCGCTCATCCACACATGGTTCAACAAACTAGCATTCGATCACGAGCTCACGAGGTGTACACTGTGCTGCAGTCTAAAGTCGGACTGTCTCCTCATGACGATAAGTCATTTGTGAGGATGGGGTGGGAACCCTCCCATACTCACACTATTTACTTGAAACGAAAGTAGTGGTGGGGTACTCTGGTTGAGTGATAGAGAGGGAATAAGCGTGTGAATGTTACGAATGTGGGCTATGCGTGGAAATAGTATGGCTCTTTTATCATAGTGTAAATAGTTGATGAGAGTGTTTTGTTGCGTGTCTGTTTGCGTGCTTCCATGCTTGTGTTAAGTGTGTGTGTATGTAAATATAATCATTTTTTCAAAGAAAATCATAATAAATAAAGTCTTTATATCTACATATTGCTGACCATTATTAATAAATAAATATACATATATATATATATATATATATATATATATATATATATATATGAAAAGGCTATAAATTTAGCCAATTAACTTCTGTATGAACAAAAAAAATAATAAAATTTTCTCACGTAATATATGCATCACTTCTGGTCATTATAGAGCTTAGATTTTACTTTGTAAGTTTCACCTACCGCTAGCCACCCAGTCAGAACTAGTTTTTAAGTGTGAGTTCCACTAATTAAATTCTTTCTATATGTTAAATTGCTTGTTCTAGTGGAAAATGTTTCTAGACGTCCAGTTTAAAGAAAAATATATGTGTTCACCTTGTTCTTGTAGTTGAAAATCTTTAAATCGACTTACTTGGAAAAAATATATATTCAATTTGTTGTTGTTGTTCTTTTCGAAAATGTTTAGAGCCATTGACTTGAAGCAAATAGGTTTTGTATTAATTAAAAGTGCTTTGATTTTCTGGTGGAACTTCATTAGCGATATTAGTTACTTTGTAAGATAGGGTAGTGCCTCTGCATTAGCTTTAAAATTATATATATAATTTATCTGAAAAGAATGCTTATATATATTTCTTAATTATCTAAAATTGTTAAAAAAATTATCTAAAAAGATGTGGAATTTCAGATTTTTGGTTAAAAACCAATCTTATATCTGTAAACTCATATTTATATATAATGTGAAAAATGTTAAATTCTGAATTCAATAATAAACTCAGTTATTTCCTTCTAAAAAAATGTTATTATTTGATACCCTAATAATGATTATTCTTTTTATTAAAAATATTATAAATTTATTTATGTGTGTATGCAGAATACGTACATACAGCCACATCGCAATGCATAAAGTTATAAGGTTTCCTGCTTTTAATCACAAGTGCCGGACTTCTGCTAGTTGTCACGAACACACACAGCCCACTGCAGCGCTATCTCTTACAGTCCTACGTCAACAGATACTTTAGAGATCGTAATCTGACGCATCGCTTTCCACAGCGGCCGCGAGGCCGGCAACTGGTGCAACACCCTACCAAGCGTCAGCGGCTGCGCGTGTCTGTCGATTTCGACGGAGGCCGTGAGATCGGCATCTGACGCATCCGCGCCTAACTATGACAGTAGGCTCATTCCACGTCAAAGGCCGGGGTATGTGTCTCTCTCGGACAGTTCCCTTCATATACAATATAAAAAGAATAAACTTACAATACTAGGGGCGTTGGATGTCATAGAAAGAAAAAACACTCAATCTTATAAATAATTATTTATTTCTAATAAAAGTGAAAAGTAATTTAACATTCTCATATGCAGATACAAAAGCACTTTTTTGGTAATCGTTCTTCAGTCGATGGATGGATGGACATCCGTACCATTCAAGGTCTTGAATAGATGCAAATTTAAATATTTGACGCATCCAGGAGGTTTTGTCCTTTCCCTTCACGTAAACGATGGTGTCCTTGTGATCGAATAATTTAAGTGCGATCACCACATCTTTATAGGGTATACCGGGATCATCCCAGTGAATTCCATGATAAACATTAGTTAACCACAATGCACTGGTCCATGTTTTACAAGATTTCACTTGCGTGAACTGTCTTGGTGATCGAATATTTGCGGAGAAGGTTTCAATTATTCCCGCGTCTTGTGTGTAAGCCACAAAAGCAACTTGCTTAAATACGAACTGTCTTCGCTCTCCATCATGGAATCCTTGAACATCTGCAATGATCTTCACAGGCTGAGTTGCCATCGTCAAATGATCAATGCACAGGACAGCATATTTTCATTTATACAGCTCGTTGCACAACACCTGTGAGCGGAGAGTAATTGATTATTCTGTCGTGTAGGACTAATGCATATGCAGCGGTGTGTTCTGGGAATTTGTCGATGATTCAAATTCAATTCGAACGTCTATAGGTCCAGACTTGATTATCTCATTCTGTTTAGAGCAGTCTATTACAATGATCGGTGAAAGCTCTTTCAACTTACGAGGACTCAGTAGACACCCCCCTCCCTCTCCTTCAGCAATTTCATAGTAAGAAGGACGAAACCTTGCATACATGTCATACGCGAGGCTGTATACATTTTCATTCCATTGCAGATGTAGATTGTCATATGGGTAGAATTCTGAATTGAGGTAGACTTTGGCGATAGTTAACTTGCAGTTATCGAACACGGTGGAATCGTTTGATGTATTTGCTCTTCTATCAGTCTGAAACGCAAGTATAATGAATCTGGGTGTCTCGATATGACTGGAGGTCTTAATAGCCCATGTTTGTCTGCTCGCGGTCAGTAACACTGGATACTCAAAGATCTCCCATGAGCGGAAGGTCAGTGACAGAAATGTACCTGAATTCAACACTTTCAAAAGCTTCAATCGTTCCTCATCGGATACACTGATGTGAGGCATTTTCCATATTAATTTGTTGATTGTGATCCTATTCTCTTCTTGAGCTCCTTGAATGTACAAGTTATTGTCTGTCGCACTCCGCACGAGAATAAGTTCCTGTTTAGCGTTCATAATAATCTGTCTCATATCCTCAAAATATCCCATAAGTATTTTTAGAGGTATGCATGCAGTAAATCGCTTGTACTCCTGGGGTGTTCTACCCTCCGCATGGTCTATGAACCATCCAGCATTTTCTAAACTGTGCAGATCTGCTGGTGATGCCGAGACGTATGTTTTAAGGGTCGATGTTAGACCAACATTGCGTGTACGATCAATCTCAGAACCATTCAGTTCATAGCGAATCTCTTGGAAGAGGAATGCCAATGCGTTGCGTGTCAGCTTGGATCCCACTGTATCGGTGCCATCAGTTTTCTTGAATGACCCTTCGAGATATATGAAACTCTTGCACGGAAGAGTGTGTCCTGGTGCTGTATGACAATCCTGATTTCATCATTCTTGTTAAACGTGGTTGAAGCGTAAGATTTATGAGAGAAGTGTTCTTGACGTATAATTCTATCATACTCTACTGGATTGGTTATATTGAGTGATGACGTCATTGCAGGGTTTGAGACCAACTGATTTAAGAAATTCGTAGTTCACAGGTGTTATCAGTTTGCTGTTCAGTAGTGAAGTGGCGCGCTGTGTATTGCGTGCACTTGTTTTATACCGCAAGCCCATCTTGTTTTAGATGTAATCGTATAATGATTTCCTCACCGCGAAAGTCAAGTTTATTATTCTGATCCACAATATGCAGCTCCAAATAGCCCAATGTCTGAGCAGTCACTGGAAGGTATATTGCATTGGCAGGTGTCTCAACAATCTTATACCCCGCTGCAACTGAGGGGAAGAATCCGTAAATAGTGTGAATGAGAGTATCGTTGAGATAGGAATTCGTAGCAATGTTACACTCGACACGTATTGTGCTGACTGGGAGTATATCCACAGACTGATTGGACTTGTAAAATTTAGTTGGATCTTTCTTCAAAATCTGCCCTTTTGTGAATCCAAGCAGGGGTCCTATTGAATGTTTCTGGCTAAAGTCAATCGTTGCATTTAGAGTCCTTATTTCAGATTTAAGTGTATTGATGTTTGCACGTAGTTCAATACCTTTTCCAGACTGTTTTAAGAGTTCGTTTAAATCTTCAATATCGCGTGCACCAGATTCTATTTCAAGAATATCTTTTTCACCATTAATATCGAGATGCAGTTTATTCTTAGTGTTGGTGATATTCGGGATGCTGTTGTACGTCTCCAGTCCAATCAATGCAACACTCCATTGACCTGCACTCAAATCAATTGGTAGGAAGTAATTTGCACGCAATACAGATGACCGTCCTTTCAACGTCAAAGTGTACGACATTGCATCTGAACGTCAACTGATGAATGAAGGTTTAAACATCCTGCTTATATACGTTAGTTCTTCTTTGTGAACATCAAGAGAAAGATGATGCAAAGATGCCCGCAGAGGTATGTATTAAAGTCCTGATACCGTTGATAATTGTATAGCACATGTCTTCTGTGAGTGAAGTATTGCTGTAATTCTTCGGGTGGTTGCAGGCCACCAAAGGAGTCGAAATAGTAGACTACCCCAGCGTCTTTCATAACGTACGCCACCCAGTGGGTGCCAGGACCTCCGACAACATCTAAATTCACAATACCGCATTCACCAGTTTTCCACATAGTCTTAGGTAATGTATCCCTCATAAACACACCACGGAATCTTGGTATCTTGAATTTATGTCTAACAAACTTAAGAAGGTCTGTATTTGTGAGTGGTCGATCTGGTAGAACCGCTATTGGGCTTTTTTTTTATTCATGAATAGATCAAGACCCTTCTTGTACGGTTTCAAGTATAGGCCTTTTCCAATGACTGCTGCTTCCATCATGCGGTTATGTCTTCTCGCCTCTTCTAACTGGGTTTGCGAGTTTTGCGCATTCTTGACTGTTCGAGCGATAGCTGCAGCCCCACCGGCGAGCGAACCTACCGCTGAGAGCGCGGAGAGGGCTGGGATGAGAAATGGAATAAAACCGCCGGATGTCTTGGGTATTGGTAGAATGCGAGGTGCTTTAATGGATCTTCTCGTTGGTGATTCTTTGTCCTTCATTGCGTTTTTAGCTGCATACATCGCTGTCAGGATACATTTCTTCAAACAACCCTTCTTGTTCTTCATGTTTAGTGCGCGACGTGCAGCGTTCACAACGCGCTTGAAATTCATCACTCCTAATCCTAACTTGATTTTTCCGCGCATGGTTTTATCAACTGCGAATGCCGCGATGCGTTGACCTATACCAATATCTTTTCTTTTCCGTATCGCCTTCGCTTTATCAGCTAAAATCCTGTCTGCAATGTGACGACTTGATAGATCTTTATTTGCTTCATATGCAATGTCATGTTCCATGCACGCTTCGTCAAGCAGATTCACTCCCTTATCACCTCGCGCCAAGCGTTGCTGAAGCTTTGTCCCAGGTCTGCAGTAGTTATACCCCGGGATGTGTAATTCCAAAGGTAGTTTGTCCAGAACACCACCGCCTCCTCTAATGTGCCCTCGATCGCGCATGTCGGGCTACTGTGGTGGTTGTGGACGATGAATGAATGTTCATTATATAGCAAATCCCTGGCATCAATCCAACTGTTTTGTGTAGCAGGAAAACCAAGCCATTTGACTAGGGCTTTATTTCCAAGTCGTCTTATGACTCTCTCCACGAGAAAAAGATCTGGTTGTGAGCTCTTCTGCATCTCCTCAGTGTAGAAGGAGCCTGCAATTTCTTCACCTTTACTGTCTTTCAATAAATAAGTTCTAGGATTCGTTCGCTGCACATTAGAAACTGTAAATATCTCAGTTGACCAGTTCGGTAGGTATGATTTCTCAAATGCGGTCTTCCGTTTTGAGATACGCACCAAATCACCTACATTAAATTTCTGTTTGCGTGGATCCAGTATCTTAATGTGAAAGTATACCATATCCATGAGTGTGTTATAACGAACATCAATTGGCCGCATTTTTGTGCTATGTTTGGTTCTATTATATTGAGCAATTATTTCTGGGAGGATATCTGTCCATTTGCATGAGCCACGAAGGTTAAACCGCATCCACATTCTGCCTTTTATTGTTCTGTTCAAGCGCTCTACGATACTTGCCTTCAGGTGAGTGAATGTCGAGTAGTGATGTATTCCATACCGCTGCATCACTGTCTTGAAGTACCTATTGTAGAACTCACCACCATGATCGGTTTGGAGATTGTCCGGGCATCGATTGGTTCCTATCTGTAGCAAGCATTCAAAAGCATCAGCGACATTTGGTCCGGTTTTTGTCTTGACTGGTACTACCCATGCAAATTTGGAGTATGTATCAATAACAATTATAATGTATTTGAAGCCATTATTCTCATGTGAATATTGTCGCATATCTACAAGATCAGCTTGCCACAAGTCATCCATCCCTTTAATGATGACATGCCTGCGCGGGTGTGTTTTGTGTGCTGGTTTGTGTAGTTCTCGAACTACGGTCTCCATACTTATTCGATGATACCTCTCTCTCGAAGCTCAGAGATTATGGAGATAACTTCATTCGAATGAGCTGTATTACCTGCAGCAGCTGATGCCATGAGCAGATGTAGTCGATCTATTAGTTCGTTGGGGTCGTCATAATATATATACTGAGGGACTCGATTGTTCACTGTCTTAAGACCAATGTCAATACCATCTCCGCTGCTGGCACCGTTGTTGTTGTTTTGGTCTTCAGGTATTGGTTTTGTAATGGTTTTATACTTCCTGTTGGTTAGGCTTTTGGTGATCTTGTGTACACCAGTCATGTGTAGTATTTGACAGTACGTGTCCTTATCACTGACTGAATAATTTATAGGTTTTTTAGTTGTCTTAGGAAAATAAGATTCATTAAGCCTGGTGTTCGGTCAAACTGTCTATCAGCTATTTGTATTTTGTCTTCTGTTACAGTTATGGGATGCGTGCCCAACATGTATGGTCTTCCCGGGCTAACGCCGAATGTTCTATCTATCTGGCCTGGTGCGTGACTAATAATGAATTCATCAATGGCTTGACTGTCGTTTTGGGTCGTTTTTGTTTTTGGTGAGAGCTGTCGGAGAGACTCAGTAACGGGCTTAAAGGTCTCTCTTGGTGTTTTCTGACGATCAATATGTCCTAACCTAAGCAACCGTAATTTCTCTCGGACTGCTTTACGGGCTTGAATGACTTTGTTTGGTCGTCGACATCTCAATGTATACTAATCAGACGTCTCTGCGACATGAGGCTTTATATATGCATTCATTTTCTTCAGCTTCTTAGTATGATCACGATCGCCCTTATCGACAACAATCAGGTCTACATCTATTTTTCTCTGAATATGATCGACCTTTTCAGTTAAGTCGGTTACTTTCTTACTGACTTGATTAACTAGCTCATTTAACTCATTCACCATTCTCAGAAGGGTTTGGTAATAGGTCTCTAGTTCCCTGCGCATACTTGCAACTTTAAGAGCCATAGCTTGAATTTTCGCATCCATGTACAAGCGAATGTTCTGTCTGTGTACACCAATCATCTCAGGTTGAGAGGTGGACATACGCGCGAATTTGTCCATGGTTTGACGTAGACTGATGTGCTAACATCTATTACCTTGTTATATATGCAAAAATTCTTGAAAGTTTCGTCTGTATCTACCATCATACAGTTTTGTTTTATCAATAACGAGAAACCCCTACTGTGAATGGTTCCAACAGTTTGCACATATCTCTAAGAAATCATTGAACGACATATCCGTCCCCACATGTGCTTGGTAAATGTCTTAAATTAAGATTGTCTTGCTTGAAGGCTATAATGAGATTTGCGTTATCCCTAACAAGTTGTTTGGGGATTCTGGAATATGTTTGACTTAGATAAAATACGTCAGCACCCATATGGCGACCGAAAGAGAAATATTTGCGAATTTGGTCTTGGTTTTCTACTGCAACATCGTCAAATATGAATACTGTTTGGTTTTGTTTCTTCAGGTGGGGGGATATCAGAGCTTTCACTGAATGTTGTGTATGTAACGCCATCTACACCTCGAAATATCTCATGCAATAGCTGATACTTGGGTTGAAAGAGTGTTTTTGAGAATAGACAGACATGTTCAAATCGGACACCTTGCACATGAGTTAGCAGAGTCATGAGGACATTAGTCTTGCCGCAGTTGGATGGGCCTACAATAATTGCTCTTATATTATCGGGAAGGAGAATTCCGTTTTTCTTGTTCTTCTTCTGCTCTTCACTTGGATCTTCACATGACCAGTCACCGACAACAAAGTCCTTGTGGTGAGGGTGCTTCACCCAGACAGCCATGATAGTAAATGAGCCATGTACAAACAAGTACTTGACATATATAGAAAATATAACTGAGAGGATAATAATAATATTTGTGTGTAGCCAGTATAGTTCGATCAATTAACCGATTGAGCTATACTGCCTACACGAGGAACGCATGTATGAAGAGTAAGATAGTCATAATTTAAGTAGAATTAAAAAATTATTGGATAAATTTGATTATAATAGGAGTGGTGGTCTGAAATAAGAGAAACAGGAGATAAGATTAAATATAAATTATTTATTTAAAAATCATACATTGGATGTACTATTTCTGAGGTTTTATCATAATCTGCACGTTTCTTCTTAGAACCTGTACAACATATACCAAATAATTCTCTTTGGTTGGCAATAAATTCTGCATATATCTCACGCAGTCCGATAGGTGACTCTCAGTACTCTGGTTTTTGACACACGCATTTCAATTGGATGTCTGTAGTTTTAATGGCCATATGCGAACGAAGATGCTGCTCAAAATCGTCAATATGTATATTATTAACACGTAGAGAGTTTTTAACATCACTATATGCTGCCTCTATGCTAGGAACCCAACGATTCAGTCTCTCGAGAGCAAACCATATAGAGGAGTCTAGGTTGAATAATTTGACAACTGACGGATGCCTTAGATAGACGCTGTCGACACCTGATTTAATGCATAAGGCGCAGTCATCATATACAGTAGTAATGGAAAGTGTGACATCGGCAAGACGAATTTCTGGTGGGGGATGAGTTGGATCATATTCGGTGGTCATTTGTTGATTGATGTAGCACTCTGCATGACAGATCCCGGCCCAGTCGAACTCGGAAATCGAGACTTTAACACTTTTGGAAATATTTTCAATCTCCATTATAGCTTGGATCCCCCAGACATGATGGACGTCTATAGCAATGTTCACACGTTTGGAACCACTGGAGGTTAAATTATATGTCATGGTGAATAGCGTAGCCGCACTAGACGTATTCTTTTTATTTGCAGTATCTAAACTCGGTGGTTGCACTATCACAGGAGTGTTCGATTGTGATGAGTTATATGTAGGCATCCAGTACCGACCACCATTTAGTTGATCTTTAACACCACCAGTGGTTGAAGTCGTTGTGTGGTGAGCAGATCGAGCGTCTTCATCACACAAGTTGCTGAGTGGGACGGAGAGCAGCAACTCCTTGTCCTGCTCCAACATGTGAGATACAGGATCCCACGTGGTCGCTACTGGATCAAATGAGTCGGCTGTCGCTGGTGTAGGTCTGGATGAGATGGTTAACGAAGCTAATGATGATGCAGGTTCGGACACGTCTGCAGAGCTAAGCATGGTTGCGTTTGACTCTGTTGAAAAAAGAAGATGAATGATTAGATATTAGCGAATAAGTGAAAACATTGAATAATAAGGATAATGAACGAGATAGAATAATGTGAAATATGATACTTACTTTTCCGTTTGATCCTGTTCTGAGTGACTGCGCTGGAGGTCGACTGGTGCTTCATGATTGTTCTTCTTAGTCTCCCGCTGACTGAGTGACCAAGACTGAGGTCCCGGAACTTAACCTATATATGTCCTACAATGAGGTCATAGGATAGTTGAATCCTATTGGTAGAAGTCGAACATGTGACTCAATTAAGGGATCGTATTGCATACAGCCATTTCCACCACCCCACAAAACCATCAGCTGACTTGATGACAGATTACTCTGGTGGCGGTAATAAAGACTAGAGAGTCAACACGTGCCGGATACACTGCGTGCGACCTTGTTGTTGTCGACTAACGATGCTTTGGAATGGTGACGGTGTTATGAAAACATTTCATAATGACTCTGACGTCATGGCCGCCATAATGGATAACTGTATTTTGGAATGGGACCAGCCTTGTTACAATACTTCTGCTTTCCATACAAATTGTAAATAGGGTTCATCACCTGTGTAGATTAAATCTTTCTCCTATAAATATCACGGATGTTTGCTGGATGGTAATTCCAAAGATTGATAGTTGCGGGTTCCGTATTTAAGAATGGTTTCTGCCTACATCGTATCATGTCCTGTCATTGCATCTTGCTTTCGTTACCATCATCCATGCATTTCACTTTAGCAAAGGCAATTTACCTGATACGCATCCAATATTTTGTAGAGTTACTACCTCACAGCTTGCGAGAACATTTAAAGGACGACTTCTTTATTACATCAGCGGTGCAGCTACGCTTCGTTGATCATACACTGCACCTGCTTAGGAAAATTGTAATTGCGAAAAGTTATTCCGTAAAGCCAGTGTTTTGCTGATAGTTTCGATTTAAAGACACGCTTTGCTTTCTCAATGAAACTTAGGTTTTCAGACAGCTGCAGCAATCTTGAGGTATGATTATTCGAGATAATTCCACTCGTGGTTCTTCACTACAGCCCTGCTGAGTAGTACGGCAGGGCGTGCTATGGCCCACGTAACGATGGACTTCACGATTTTGACCCTGTGCCCCTGGTAACTGGGCTCTCACATAATACTGTGTACAAATATGTATGTATGTATGTTCAGAATAGTTCAAATGGCTCTGAGCACTATGGGACTTAGCTTATCAGGTCATCAGTCCCCTAGAACTTAGAACTACTTAAACCTAACTAACCTAAGGACATCACACACATCCATGCCCGAGGCTGGATTCGAACCTGCGACCGTAGTGATCGCGCAGTTCCAGATTGTACCGCCTAAAACTGGTCGACCATGTATGTATGTAAATTTAAAAAATATTGTATTCAAAAAGGTTTTCTTTTTTCTCTGGCACCTCCCATCAATATAAAACTGATAGTCTTAGAGGTATTTTATTTAAAAAATATGAAGAAGAAGACAACTGCATTGCAAAAACAACTGAAAGTTTAATTTCGATTTTTTCTCGTATTTGTGATATACCTAACAGTTTTGTTGTTTCATAATTGATTTATATTTGTTACAATATACACATTCTTTTGTGAATAAGGTAATTTTTTAATTTCCAATATCTATGAAACACTTGTTAGTACCACACACACACACACACACACACACACACACACACACACCATAAACTTATAAAATACTTCCTTTACACGGATGCATATTGTACATGTTCCACACAAAATATATAGTCTCTCTCTCTCTCTCAAACATGCAGTCAGAACTGTGACAAACCGTTCATCATACTATTCCACACACACCCAGTCACGTGGAACACCTTTCTACTAACAAATAAACCCACCCAGACACATCAGTAAATAGTGTGGGTGCAGCAGATTTCCTAACCTATGCCCCCTGATGAACCACTTGTGATCGTGGTAGGACACCCCTGCTTCCAGCTGGAATTGCAGTATATACCTCAGCAAATAACGTCAATCGAAACGTCTCCTGATAAGCATTTGTGGCGCAGCGCCAATGTCCTAGAGGAGGCACCTGTTGAAGTCCCTGAACGTGAAAGTCTTTCAGGCTGTGCAAATCACCGTGTTTGTCATGCAGACTTGTGGGATAGTCCAGCTCTACCTCTAGGACATATCCCTCAACGGCATCAGCAGCCACATATTTGATCTCTTTCCTCAGTCTGGTCATTTCCCCTTTGGACATCCATGAGAGCCCTTGAAAAGGTACACTTTGTTGCATGGTTTGCCTGTAGAGACAGTTTACATCCAGGTAAAGGATTAAACTGAAATCGCCAGACAACCTGTACTCCCCCTCGATTATTTGCAAGTTATTTGCCTTGGCATACCTGTGCACACATTGGCAAAGTCACTCGTGGACTGCATGTTCCAGAAAGACATGCATCTCAACGTTGGTCAAGAATTCGCTGCTGGCTTGTGTCTTTCTTAACATGGCATCCCACGAGATCTCAGCCATATGCTACAGAAGTTCTCGAAGATGTTGGCGGTCAGATGTACATTGGTGTTCATCATTTTACATGTTCTGATAAATCAGAGATGCCGAAGTCCTGCTGTTCATTCACCAAGTGCCCGTTCTTTCCATTCATTATGAAAATGCTTCTTAGTTTACTAGAGAATCCAGATATTCGTATGGAAAGACCCCTTCTCCCTCACAAGTTGAAACTCTACATCATCTAGATAAGTGGCTCCCTTTGCTACGAATATCTTCAGGACGCGTTGGTTCAGCAAATTTCTAAAGAGACATGAGAATGAAGCGTTGTGAATCGAGGAAGTGGTGTGATCCTCTTTGAAACGGCATGTATTTGTCAACGGTGTCAGCAATGACACTGATCTTATCATCCTACTACCCAGACTCGTCAAAGTGCTGAACTAGAAAGTGGGCATCATGCTCACTTAAATTGTGGAAAAGATGGCTGTGTGCTGTGGCAGTTAGTACTTAAAGTTACACGGGTTGTCACCTGCACTCTGGGACTTCCCCGTTACGTGGCAACAGTCTCTACAGGGAGCTTCCTCCCCTCTGTCCAGTCACAGTCCCCAGGTGTAACGATCAGCTGCCTGCTTGTACAGTGCATCATTCTCCTTCACGTTGGTCACGAGGACGTTTTCACTATAAATGTTATAAACATCCCGTACAAGACTTTCAAGCTCAGTGAGCAGCCATCTCGCACTATTCCCTTGACATAAGATTTTAATTTTAGTGCACAGAACTTGATGGCTAGCCACATATCGTATGCATCATTTTGTGACAGTGATATGGGAGGCAGAGGCACCACGTTCACACTGTACCACAGGAGCTAGGTGAGAGGCGTTCTTAAACTTCGAGAACCGTTTATCCTTGATAAGCATTTCCACACATATTGTTTCCTGGCTCTAGCAGCCAATCAGGTGTCTTTCAAGATACATGCTCTTGGTAAACGAGACATCCACAGCAAAAATATCTTGCACCTTTTTTGTTTTCATTTCAGAGGAACGTAGGTGGGACATGCATTTTATCCAAACATTGTGTTGCTTATCGTCTTCAGAGATTAGCAGCAGGTCTACACTTTTTGGATGTTTCTCGGCTAATATGGACTAGAAGAGGGAACCACCTAATTTACGCTCGACTTCTTTGTCGATGTGACACAGCGTGTTAATGTTTGTCTTCTTCTTATGGCTTTCCTACATTCGGCCATAAACGAGAAATCAGAACGTCAGTGGACATCTGGTGTTTGTTGTGTATCTGTATGCCCTGTATTTTTAGGGTAATTTCTATCGCTAGCGAGAAGCAACCATGGAAATCAATTTAAATTCCTGTCATCATGATTCTGGGCATTAGGACATGCTTTTTTAAGCAATGTATACTTTTAAAAAGAGATGTAACTGGACCCCACAATAAGTTGATCAAAATCTTATGAACATAAATCAAGGCAGAGCATACAGCTGAGTGTCTTACAGGACCCCCTTTCCTGCACCTCAGAAAAGTGACTCAGCATGACCACTCTGGTATCGACTCACCCCATGATGTCACGACAGCTCTCCCCCTAACTTGGACAATGCCCTTCCCCTCAACAACACGTCCAACTCCTAATAATTCTGCACACGAGAAGGAGAAAGAGACGCAGTTGATAAGTACCTAAGGAAGGAGAAATAAAAATCCGTATTCGTATAATAATAATAATAAATTCTGACTACTTACACGTAAAACTGTTGTTGTGTTCATTACTGGAATACACTTCCAGCAACTCATCATCAGTGGGCATGTTTGTCATTAAGGGCATATCCAGCATGGGTACTAGAGGAGGTTTATGACGTCGGTAGGTGAATGTGTCTAAGAGAATATGAACAAACCCAAACGAAAACATAGGTGCTAAAGAACTAGTAGCTGGTAGTTGTCACAACACCGATATTCGCATTGAGCACATCTACAAACAAGAGCATCTCAAAAATAACAACAAAAAATTTAATATTTTAGAATACTCACATATCTGCCTCTGAACAATCGAAGTCGTTCCCCAGAGATCACCATCATCATCATCGTCGTCATCATCATTATCAGCTGCTGGGTTCAGATCCCACAGCGAGTAACGCCAGGTCGTACCTAGAAAAGAAGAAGTAGAACCAATAAGAATCACTTACACAACTGCCCATTAAAATTGCTACACCGAGAAGAAATGCAGATGATAAACGGGTATTCATTGGACAAATATATTATTCCAGAACTGACATGTGATTACATTTTCACGCAATTTGGGTGCATAGATCCTGGGAAATGAGCACCCAGAACAACCACCTCTGGCCGTAATAACGGCCTTGATACGTCTGCGCATTGAGTCAAACAGAGCGTCGATGGCGTGTGCAGGTACACCTGCCCGTGCAGCTTCAACACGATACCACAGTTCATAGAGAGTAGTGACTGGCGTATTGTGACGAGCCAGTTGCTCGGCCACCATTGACCTGACGTTTTCAATTGGTGAGAGATCTAGAGAATGTGCTGGCCAGGGCAGCAGTCGAACATTTCTCTATCCAGAAAGGCCCGTACAGCACCTGCAACATGCGGTCGTGCATTATCCTGCTGAAATGTAGGATTTCGCAGGGACCGAATGAAGGGTAGAGCCACAGGTCGTAAGACATCTCAAATGTAACGTTCACTGTTCAAAGTGCCGTCAGTGCGAACAAGAGGTGACAGAGACGTGTAAACAATGGCACCCCGTATCATCACGCCGGGTGATACGCCAGTATGGCGATGACGAATACACGCTTCCAATGTGCGTTCACCGCGATGTCGCCAAACACGCATGCGACCATCATGATGCTGTAAACGGAACCTGGATTCATCCGAAAAAATGACGTTTTGCCATTCGTGCACCCAGGTTCGTCGTCGAGTACACCATAGCAGGCGCTCCTGTGTGTGACGCAGCGTTAAGGGTAACCGCAGCCACAGTCTCCAAGCTGATAGTCCATGCTAATGCAAGCGTCGTCGAACTGTTCGTGCAGATGGTTGTTGTATTGCAAACGTCCCCATCTGTTGACTCAGGGATCGGGACGTGGCTGCACGATGCGTTACAGCCGTGCGGATAAGATGCCTGTCATCTCGACTGCTAGTGATACGAGGCCGTCGGGATCCAGCACGGCGTTCCGTATTACCCTCCCGAACCCACCGATTCCATATTCTGCTAACAGTCATCGGATCTCTACCAAAGCGAGCAGAAATGTCGCGATACGATGAACCGCAATCGCGATAGGCTACAATCCGACCTTTATCAAAGTCGGAAACGTGACGGTACGCATTTCTCCTCCTTACACGAGGCATCACAACAACGTTTCACCAGCAGCGTCAAGGGTAACCGCAGCCACAGTCTCCAAGCTGATAGTCCATGCTACTGCAAGCGTCGACGAACTGTTCGTGCAGATGGTTGTCGTCTTGCAAACGTCCCCATCTGTTGACTCAGGGATCGAGACGTGGCTGCACGATCCGTTACACCAACGCGGATAAGATGCCTGTCATCTCGACTGCTAGTGATACGAGGCCGTCGGGATCCAGCACGGCGTTCCGTATTACCCTCCCGAACCCACCGATTCCATATTCTGCTAACAGTCATCGGATCTCTACCAAAGCGAGCAGAAATGTCGCGATACGATAAACCGCAATCGCGATAGGCTACAATCCGACATTTATCAAAGTCGGAAACGTGACGGTACGCATTTCTCCTCCTTACACGAGGCATCATATCAACGTTTCACCAGGCAACGCCGGTCAACTGCTGTTTGTGTATGAGAAATCAGTTGGGAACCTTCCTCATGTCAGCACGTTGTAGGTGTCGCCACCGGAGCCAACATTGTGTGAATGCTCTGAAAAGCTAATCATTTGCATATCACAGCATCTTCTTCCTGTCGGTTAAATTCCGCTTCTGTAGCACGTCATCTTCGTGGTGTAGCTATTTTAATGGCCAGTACTGTATAAACAAAAACACTATAGAAAATATGTATACTTGCTTTCATCCTCAGCCAAGGTGACCACGATGAATGACATCACAGCGTCGTCGGTAAACAGTGACAACAGTGCGGTGTCATCATTGTTGTCCAACGTGCGTGGCCATGACTGCAGTCACCATCGTCGTCACGGATACCGCACGAGCGCTTGACTCCGATACCAGGGCTGGCTGGCAGTGGGAGAGAGAGAGAGAGAGAGAGAGAGAGAGAGAGAGAGACTCGGGTCGCCCTCCGCAGGGCTGTTTACAAACCCCTTCAGCCACGCAGCGTGCGCTGATCTGCAATTCAAGTGGCAATTCATCACGCTTCTTCTCTCCCCACTAACATTACTTACACATAGCGCATTGCGACAGTGCCCAGCGTGTTGGTACACATTTGAACATGCCTCTCTCAACTTGCTACTACTCTCACTACTTACCAAGTGAGGACGCAAAGCAGCACAAACGGGTTTATTTCTCGTAAGAAGAAGAACTTCCACATATTAAACGAGTGGGATTGTGCTGTGACAGAAACGCACGAAATGGAATATGCTGGCTGCAAGTAGTTGCTGATCGGCTACGTTTTCAGCGACACATTGTAGAAACTTGGGAAATCATCTCGACAGTTCTCCAAAAAGAGTGTAGATGTCGCCTGGTAAATAAACATAGCTGACAAAAGAACTGTAAAAAATGAGCTCGGGAGTATCTAAATAAATACAAAAATTTTATTAAGAAAATAATATTTGCACATATCTGCAACACAAGTAAATCCGTTTTTCTCTCCACCACCGTGCACTTGCCTAAGGTGTCTGACTGACATACAGTTGAATGATTACAAATTCAGGATGGCAGTGTTCTTGAAAATTTCCCATATTCATACCACCACCTCACGACCTTTGACTGCATGACGCTCTCTCTGTGATCACAGTTTTGGAGTGATGTCAGCATATCCTCACAGGTCATTTCTGTATCGTGGCGGCTACTGCGATAGTGGAATCGAGTGAATCACGCTACTGTCTTCCAAGACATGTCACACTTTATTGTTCTGAGCAGCTGGGCGGAAGTGACAACTGTGTAGAAACTTGTCGAAACACAGACTGAGTCGATGTGTGTGACAACAGCTACATCTTTAATCATCTTTAAACATGAAGCGGCCGCACTCGTCTTGGAAGCCTCGCCCGTGAGCAACAATGTTGTACCAGGAGACAGGCAGCTTGGACCCTGGCAAGCAGGTGTTCAGCTGTATCTACAGGTGTTTTGTACATAACCTCAGAGAATGAGATCTAGGGTTGTAAGATCCAGCGATCGCAATGGCCATCAGAGAGGACCCCCCCCCCCTTTCCAGTCCTACAATGAGTGTGAGTATTCTTCAGGTGCTTGCAAACATTAACATCAAAGTGGAATGATCTTGGATAATGCCCTAAAATACCTTGACTGAGAATCTTTGCTGTTGGCCTCCGATATGGGTGGCGTGGGTGTTGTCCTCATTCTAGATCTGCCTGTTTGGTTTTTGAAAACAACATCACGTATGAATGAGGCCTCATCCACAAACAATACGAACTGTATGAAGTTGGACAGTACAGCGCAGTGAACGATACTGGATTGACACAAGCAGACATAGGGCTCAAAATCCGTTCGTCGCAGTGCTTGCACATTTCATCTTTGATTACTCATTGTGCACTGTACACAGCAACACACCTCACCATGAACACGACACAAGCTATCTGATGCGATGGACAGCTGACAGCAGGGTCAGTGGTGTGCTTGCGGCACAGGTTAATGCGCCACTGAGATGCTTGAGTGCTACGAGCCTAGTTGTGCACAGTAGGTCCGTTTGGTGGTCAGGTGTCTACACTGTTTATCAGATGCTACTGTTCGAGTGCACAACGGACACCCGAGACCTTTGCCAGAGTGTGAAGAACTGCAGGCATCATTGCAATACATGCATTCGTTCAGACTGACAGTCGTTGCTTTGAAGAATTGCTGTGAGCTACATTGTTGTTAGGTGGTGTATGCTGTGTATGTCCTTAACACAATAAATATGCACTTTCGAGTATTGGTTCCCTATCTCAATATAATCTATTGCTGTGTATGTCCTTAACACAATAAATATGCACTTTCGAGTATTGGTTCCCTATCTCAATATAATCTATTGCGGAACCACTGTCACCTGTTTCAGTGCGACCCAAAAGGATTGGGGACTCCACGTACAGAGAACAAGAGCAGTTCTGTCCCACTTCCCTCAGACTCTCCCGACGGCACCCATGTCTGTGGTGAGCACTCACTTTCCACAACAACATACTGGGTGATGCTAGGGTAGATAGAAGAAAGGAAAACAGAATGGGAGAGTGCGAGAGGGACTCACGCACTAAGGGTTCTGTACAAACTCCCCATCCTGGGAATCGAGATTCCCAATGACTTTTGCCTATTATCGACACTTTGTAACTTTACTGGCAAGATACTGGTCCCAGGAATACCAAGATCAATTCAGAAATTCTATGTTATTTCCTCAGCCCAGCCCAAACAAACAAGAACAAGCAAGCAGAGGACTTTAGTTTATGTATGTAGGGAGAGAAGATTTAATAACACATTTCTGTTTACGTACTAAATCATGACTACAACATAAATTTTATATTTGGATGCAGTAATGTTCGTATGTTATACTTTCAACAGGTCATGAATACAATGTATGTCCAAATCGAAAACGACATTTTTATGTGATATAATTACAAGTTAACAAGTTTCAGATTTTTTTGCTTTACTAGTCCCGGAAAACTTAGTTGTTGCCAAATCTCACGATTCCAAGTCAATGGAGAGCACCCTATAGGTTTCGATGAGTGAGTTTTCGATTATCAAAACACGAGACATAAACGGCTGTATCTGTTGACTGGAGTCAGTTATAAGCTTACAGTTTTTACGCCGCCAAGGGTCGATATACCTTTGTATGTGACATAATTTGAACATGATACCCAGAACTTATCCAGAGAAAAAGATCCCTAACAGATGGACAGACAAATAGACAGACTGTTAAAAAATAATACGAAAAGTATTTGCTAGAGTTATACAGTTACCAATTACGGATTTTAAGATTTTGTCCTTTATTTGCGCTGTGAAATCTGGCTTCTTCCAAAATGTCATGATTCTAAATCAACAGGGAGCACCTTATGGATTTTTGTGAGTGATTTTTCAAGTTTGAAAATGGCCCTGAGCACTATGGGACTCAACTGCTGAGGTCATTAGTCCCCTAGAACTTAGAACTAGTTAAACCTAACTAACCTAAGGACATCGCAAACATCTATGCCCGAGGCAGGATTCGAACCTGCGACCGTAGCGGTCTTGCGGCTCCAGACTGCAGCGCCTTTAACCGCACGGCCACTTCGGCCGGCCCAAGTACGAAAATATGTAATTTAAATGGCCATATATTTATTGCCGTGACTTAGAAGCCTACAATTTGTACAACGCCAAAGTAGCATAGACCTTAATATGTGATATAAATGTGAACTTCGTACCCGGAAATGGTCCAGAAAAAATGATCTTAACACTCGGACAGTCAATACATTCCTTCAAATCTGCAATATTCGAGACGTGTTCAGATACAGACGACATCGTGTTAGATGACGAGCAACAAACGCAAATTTTCGGCAAAAGCGATCAGCCAGGCAATAGACAAACGATACAAAAAATTTTGAGTCAAACTGACATACCGAGCGAGGTGGCGCAGTGGTTAGCACACTGGACTCGCCTTCGGGAGTACGACGGTTCAATCCCGTCTCCAGCCATCCTGATTTAGGTTTTCCGTGATTTCCCTAAATCGTTTCAGGCAAATGCCGGGATGGTTCCTTTGAAAGGGCACGGCCGATTTCCTTCCCAATCCTTCCCTAACCCGAGCTTGTGCTCCGTCTCTAATGACCTCGTTGTCGACGGGACGTTAAACAACACACTAACTAACAAACTGACATTTCCCGTGTGCACAACTAACTCAAATAATGTTTCAGATATGGAGCGGCTGATGTCTATCGTTACGTTTGTGGAAGGTCATAACATGTGTTCAGGTTTCTCACAGCGTTGGTAACGAGTAGGATTTTGACGGATTTGTCACCAGTCTGGCCATTCTATTTTCGAAAATCGTTCAAAAGTTTGAATAGAATCTCGTCAGAGCTCCAGCCACGCCATGTGGCTTTACACGTAGGAACTCGACGCTGCTGGCAGCTCCAGAACATTTCAGTTGGATACATCGTCACGGGAGTATACATTCATACATTCAGACGTCTGTAATGTCAGCTACCAAGAAATATCTGCACCTCTCTTATCTGATGTCACAGTTTGAGAAATGTATTTATTTAATAAAACCCCACTAGACGTCTGCTGTGCAGTAATGTTTTTATGCCTGTACAAAACTGAATGTACTACACTCATGCGCTGGCAGTAATTTCAGTGTCATGTAATAGTGCTACATGTAACTGTATATTAAGACAGGCTTCTGCTTGTGGATGTTATGAAAGTAATTTGAACTATTTTCTGTGTGTCTCAGGGTAACCACGCAAGTGATCAGCAACTCCACGGTTGGATTAAGGACATGGAACGTGTGAAAGACATGCTGCGCACGAAATTAACCGGATGGGTACAGGACATGCAATTCGCCAGCAAACAGGTGGAGCACTACGAGGTGGAAGAAGACAAGGACAGGCCAGGGCACTTGATAATCAGGTATAAACCAGTGTACACTCAAATGTCTGTCGTACTCACTATGGTTTATTGGAGTTTACCTCACTTTTATCCATTAAAGTATTCATTAAAGTTATAGAAAACAGAGGGATCATTTAATTCAGAATGGAGTAAAGAGCTAACACTAAGAGACAGTAGTGAAGGACATGGTTACAGAAACTCGTGATTTACAAAGTTTTTTGACTCCGTTTAGCCTTCGATATTTTGATTCGTATTGTGTCTTAAAATGTGCCACGTATTACGTAACAGACAAGCGGAGAAAACTGGCACAATAACTTATGTTACTGCATTTACTAGAGAAAGTATTGATGGTTACAGATACTTCCGAAGTTTCCATAATTTGTGGAAACAATGATGTGGAACCTGAAACGAAAAGTGAGCGTGTCCTCGTCTTATTCGGGACAAAAAAAAAAAAAACACTTCGGGAGAAATTACGGTAATACCGTGTAGTAGCGACTCTAGTCCAGATACTGGCATCCAGTCGGTGAGGAAAAGAGGCCACAAGTCATGTTCATCTCAATAGATGGGGGAAAAATCTAAGCAGCGATGAGGGAAGATGGGAAGACATCAGCAGAGGGCAGGAGGCGGATGGCCATCGTTCTAATATTTTGTCCTGTGGTTGGTGTGTTTAAATCAGTCCGTAGCATAGAGCGTAAATAGTGGAGGTTGTGAGCGGGAGGAAAGCGGAATAGTCTCTCGAGTGGTTGACATATGGGGTCGTGGAATGGAGTAGTGTAGGAGATATGTTGGACTATGGAGGGTGACCAGATGGCTTCCTGTGTGGGAATGGGCAAGCTCCCAGCAGGCACCACAGGTCTTGTGGCGGTGTTGTTGGACTCTTTTAGGTGGCTTATTGTGGGGTAGCTATGGAGGTGGAGAACATGGATTAGGATGGACAATTAGACTCAGTCGTGATTGCTATCAATTAGATGAAAGATTTCTGCAGTTATATCTGAAGATGTCTGTAGGGGAGCCACTTTGGGATGAGTGTGTCTGGGAAATAGAATAGGTCTTTTGAAACGAAGGTGATCATCCGACATCTACAGTCAAGTTCATCATGGGAACTGTTGTGGGTAAACAGCTGTGGAGAGGCAGTGGTCAGTGTGAGGAACGAAATTATGTGCTATAGGATTTCTCGGACAGAGACAGGCAGTAGGACAGATCACGACCAGGGTGGTGAAATACAGTCTCAGGATAAAGTATTATGCAGGATGATTGAACATGATTTGCAGCCAACTGGAGCTGTTTTTGAGGAACGGTATTGTTACTCCACAATGTTTATTGAGTGGGGATTTTTGGTTTGCTACTCCACATCTGTCATCAGAACTGTGAGTGGGTTACCGGTTCACTGTGTACGGACACATGCAGATAGTGCGACGGGATAAAACTATCGATATTGTGTCAGGCAGTGGGAATGAAGGTAACAGTGGTTGGGAAGGTGAACTGTGGGTAGATTTCAAGACAGGGGTGCACTACACAAAGGAAGCAGCTAATCGGATAGCAGAGTACTTGTGGAGTGCACATGGGGGGTTTCAGACTAGCCAGTAGTTTGAGGTACTCTCATGAACACTCGCCAGTTGGTACACATTTAGGGAAATCAGATAGCTTTCAGAGTAAAGTCAGATCGACTCTTAAACTTTTATCAGTTAACTGTCGAAGTATTTGTAACATAGTTCCCAAATTTGCTCTCCTCCATGAACGCTCTCAGCCTCAAATTATTCTTGAATTGAGAGCTGGCTAAGACCCAAAGTAAAAAAAAACTCTGAGATATTTAGCGAGTCTTGGAATGTTTATCGGAAAGACATATTCGACGCCGTAGGAGGGGAAGTGTTTATTGCAGTTGACAAAAAATATTCTCTTTACTGAGGTTGAATTTGAGTGCAATAGTGAAGTTACGTGGTCGCACATAACAGGACTAGGTGAAACCATATCAGTTGTTGGATGTTTTTACCACCCACCCGACTCCGCTGGGACAGATGTGGAGCCATTCAAAGAATCAGCATTGCATAAATATCCAGATCACGCGACACTAGCTGGCGGTGACCTTAACCTACCGAGTATAGACTGGGACGTCTATGGATTCACTGCAGCTCGTGCAGACAGACAGTCTTGTGAAGGACTTTTGAACACATTTTCCGAAAACTGTGTTGAGCAGCTAGTTCGGCAGCCAGCACAAACAGGCAGGACCTTATCGATGGCGTCAGCATAGAGATGGGGATTAGTGATCATGATGTCATCATAGCGACTATGGTTACGAAAGTCAGTAAATCAGTCGAGAACGCTAGGAGAGTTGATATGCAGTTGTCAGCGTCTCACTTAGACAATAAAATACAATCATTAAATTCCAGAATTATGGTCATAGAGGAATTATGGCTAAAGTTTAAAGAGATTGTAAATCGTGATCCGGAAAAGTATGCGCCTACTAAGTGGAGTGCGGGCGGAAAAGACTCATCGTGCTTTAATAACAAAATTCGGAAAATGCTGAGGAACGAAAGGCAGTTACATTCTTGGTTCAAAAGAGAACGCGCAAATGAGGACAGCAAGGTTTGTAGAGATTCGTGCGTCTGTGAAAAGATCTGTGCGCGAAGCATACAACAGCTACCACCGGAGAACCGGAAAAAGTTTTGCTCCTCTGCAAAATCGTTAAGCGGATCTAACGCTTCTATTCAGTCACACGTTGACCAGTCTGCTTTGGCGCTAGAATATTCCAAAAGGAAGGCCGAAGTTAAAAATTCCTCGTTTAAGAAATCGTTCACGCAGGAGAATGGTACAAACGTGCCGTCGCTTGACCGTCGCACAGAGTCCCGCTTGGAAATCATAGTAATGAGTACCCCTGGCGTAGAGAAACAGCTGAAAATAAATAAGTGGCAATGCCCAGGTGGAATGCCAGTTTGGTTTTACAAAGAGTTGTGTACGGCACTGCAACCTTACTTAGCTTGCATTTGCCGCGAATCTTGCGATCAGCTCTCAGAACCAAGCGAATGGAAAAAAGTGCAAGTGAAGAAAGGTAAAAGAACGGACCCACAAAATTACAGACCAATATCCCTAACACTTGTTTGCTGCAGAATGCTTGAACATATTCTCAGTTCGAACATAATCAACTTTCTTCAGACTAAGGAGCTTATGTGCACAAATCAACACGGTTTTGGTAAGCATCGCTTCTGTGAAACTCACCTTTTCCTTTTCTCACGTGATGCACTGAAAGCTATGGATGAAGGGCAACAGGCAGATCCCATATTTCTAGATTTCTCGAAAGCATTTGTCACGGTGTCCCATTGCGGGGTGATAACGGAAGAACGAGCATGTGGAATGACTGCAGGTTGACACAAGATGACAAAATTTCTAGTTGGTGTGATGAATGGCAGGTGGCTCTTGCTGTAGACGAAAGCGGATGAGTGGCAAGAACGAACCCGCAATATCCGGATAAGACACTCCAAGTGTCCTACTTGCCACAGTCACTTCGTTGAAATATCTGGACGTAATGTTGCGAAGCGAGATGAAATTGAATAAACGTGTGAGGATTCTGGTAGGAAAGGCGAACGGTCGACTTGGGTTTATTGAGAGAGTTTTGTGAAAGTGTGGTTCGTATGTAAGGGAGACCCCGTGTAGGACGCCAGAGCGACTTCTTGTTCAGCATTGCTCGAGTGTTTGGGATCTGCTCCAGGTCGGACAGAGAGAAGACATCGAAACAATTCAGGGGGAGCAGGTAGATTTCTTACCGGAGTTTCGATCAGCATGCAAGTGTTACGTATATGCTTCTGGAGCTCAGCAGGGAAGAAGACACTCATTTCGAAGAAAACAACAGAGAAAATGTAGAGAACCTGGCTGCAGAACGATCCTAATAATGCCAGCATACATTTCTGGTAGGGACCACGAAGACAAGATACGAGGAATTACGGCTCCTAAGGAGGCATATAGACAGGCGTCTGTCCATCGCTCTGTCTGCGAGCGGAACAGGAAAGGAAACGACTAGTTGTGGAACAGGGTACCCTCCGCCACGCACCGCACCGTGGCTTGCAGATTATGTATGTAGATGTAAACACAAAGGACGACAGTTGAGAGGAATTATTGGTTTCATGTCCGAAAATGTAGTGAAATCATTTTTGGCTTGGTTTCATTTGGAATCGTGAGGTTTTATCTATTCTATTTCATTTGTTTGGTCTTATGACTGCATGCATGAGGGTTGTGGTGTAATAGGTGGCCCCAGTTGTGTGTAGATAAGGACATTGACAGGAGTTTATGACGGCGGTGACGAATGTGGATGTGGTTGGAACTTCCTGCACCGGCAGTG
This sequence comes from Schistocerca serialis cubense, assembly GCF_023864345.2. Taxonomy (NCBI): domain Eukaryota; kingdom Metazoa; phylum Arthropoda; class Insecta; order Orthoptera; family Acrididae; genus Schistocerca; species Schistocerca serialis. The sequence continues at coordinate 139,217,730 of NC_064648.1, read as the reverse complement.
GTGGGGGCGTTGGGGCGGGCCGCGGTTTGGGGCTGGCGACGGTGTTGGCGACAGAGCCAGCGGCGCTGCTGGAGAGGGAGTCGACGGTGGCGCAGGTGGCGGCGACGGTGGTGGAGCATTTGACGGAGGCAGTGGCGAAGGGGCTGCCAGACTACGGCTCTCTGTGAGTGGTGAAGCAATGAAGACGACGACGAAGGGTGGGAGATGATCGACGAAGAACCACTGGCAGAGTCCATTTGAGAGCTGAGGAGCTGGCGAAGTGTAGTGGGGCGTGTCAGTAAAACGGAGGATATACTTCGTACTGGAAATTTTGGGAGGACATTTTGAGGTTCACATGAGTAAAGCGAGTCAGAGAATATACTCCAGCCGAGAATGTGCTCATCGCGAGTAAAAGGGTGAGGGATGTTGCTCAAAACAAAGAACGTTCTCCGATTTCGTGTGAACAAAACTAGAGGAGCTTCTCGCAACCGGAAAATATTGAAGCGAGATCTGTAGCACTCTTCGGGCTGAGTAAGTTCTGTTAAGTTTTAGCTACATTTTGGCAATGATGGCAGAATTCATATTGCTTGGGAGGCAAAAAAAGAAATATATAGCCCAACGAAGTGCTGAATTGAGGAGCTGTAGAAGTTTATATCGCTTTGACAATAAGAACATCATCTGCGGACGACCTCTCAAAAGAAGTGAAGATTGAAACATTTTTATTGCTATTTAGTAGACCCAAGTTTTCAGACTGACGTACGAGAACAATTAGCTGTAGGCCTACACCAAACAACCGTGTCGCTGACTTTTCCAGACGTTCACCATCATGTCTTCTCACAGCATAAGTCTTATATAGTGTGATGTTAGAAATAAGTAGGGTTACCAGAAAAATTAATAACTGGTTTATCGCAAACCTAGCGACCTGTTACTCGTAACGAACGCATGGTGGGGCGCTTACGTGCTTGCCAAGCGAGCAGACAGTTGTGGGCCGTATTTAACCAAAATTATCTCGTGTTAGAGAACTCTGACAGAGTTCCGGCTTGGAGTAGATAAAAAGTCATGTTATCTTAAGATTTCGTTCGCATAATGTTCGCCCGACTTCTATAACTGAAAAGTTTTCCGCATGTTGTAAATTCGGTAACATCTCAAGAAAATGCATTTTCGTAAGCTGTACGTAATTGTCTTAATAATTTGTTGCCGCACATAAAATAAACAAAATGAAACGTAGTGCAACTCTGCCTGAACACACTGATGCCGGTTGCAGACATGTCGCCCGTTTGAGCGAGCTGAATGACACGTGACACTGCGCGTGCTTTCTGTGCCGGAGACTGCAGACCACACACACCGAGAACTCAGCAGGGAGCAGAGGTAGTGAGAAAAAGGAACCCTCTCGTCACAGATTATGGCTTCGAATGTTTTGCTCGTAAGAACTTTCCCTGAGAATGTTCTTTTGCTTGGAGAATCTTCTCCAGAGAACGTCGTCTTGTTTATTCATACCACCCAGCGTGTTTACCTTCTGTTGGATGTCAGTACAAAGGCGAGAACCAAAGACGCATGAGGGGCCACAGCGGCAGTGGTGCAGCTTAGGTACCACCCTCCTAGTCCAGGCAGCGCGCCATTTCGTGCCTCTTCTGTAGTTCACGTATCGCCATTTACAGTCGGTCATTTCTAAATTCCGTCAATCCACTTCGTTACTGGACTCGCATGACACCTTCAGTAATGGCTCCAGCACTACAGGCCAAAGCCGCCTATAGCACACAGACCCCTGCCTCTGCACGCAAATTGTCGACGATTGACTTCCGTCGCAGCGGTCTGCCCCGCTTGTCGACACTCCAGCTCCATGTGGCGAGTATTTATTTCGTCCTCTGTGGCAACGCACTTGCTCCTAAACTGAATATGGCAGTCAGTGTTGTATCATTATAGCTGTGTAGTGCATTCCCAACTGTCCAGAAGTTTCGAGATTTTCTTTAGAGCTTGTTTCACTGGATATTGTTTGTTCACTTCCTCGCTTCATTTAAATCCGTTCTTTCGTTGCCTTATGGAATGCACGGCTCCATTATGTTAAAAACAGCCCTTTCCCGAAATTCTTCCACAACCAAATCTCCGTATAATGTTTACTCAGATCATAGTCAGTGTGCACGTACATCCTCCATCTGGGACGTAGAAATGATGATTTTCATCACGGCACGGGTTCTGAGTCCCAGCTTGTCAGTGGAGTAGGTGTGGTACTGTAGCTCCAAGCAGAACAGCGTGCTGGTGTACGTGGCGTGGAAATTATTTGCGAGCCTTAGCACCATGGCACCACATGTCTTATGGGAGGGACAGCTTTCCGGTCAAACTGGAGACCCAGACATCACACGGAACTCATTATGATGCAGCTTCATGCTTTAATTGGCAACGTCATTGTCAAGTAACAGTGATAACCAAGGACCATACTACAAGGAGTACAGGGAGTACGGATTGTTCTGCATTGTATGGAAACTTTCCATCGTTGATGGGCTATAGGGAATGTAGTCGTAGATTAATCAGGAAAAAATTGTCTCATACCCGATTCTGAGGGCTCCATTCTCATCATAATATGTACCTGACACATATGTATCGAATCGATGTACCGAACACTGACCTTAGGACAAAGATTTACGGCCAATAATTTCTATATGATTATTTTAACTGCCAAACGAGAGACCCGCACCAACCAATCACGAAGCGAGACGGAGCGAATGCTTCAGAGCCAAGTAAACAAGCATTTTTATGCAATAGTGAAGCGTCATTTTGTCAAGTTTTACGTCAGCAGACATGTACTTCTGCACTCAAGCACAGCAGTGTGAGATGGTGGGCTGCGCACTGCCAGATGTAAGCGGAAACATTGTAAAAATGCCACAACTGATAAGGGTATAATGAGTAAAACGAAAGACCTATTGAGAAATAACAACACATGTTTGGTATTTGCAAAGACGGATTTGAAATAGTGTAAGTCATCGTATCGCGCTGTCCTTAGCCGTTGGATTAGCTGAAAGGGACTGAGTAAGTGGACCTGCTCGACGATACACTCACGTCTGTCCATAGAGCTCTTCTTCCTGTGGGAGTTCTGCTTTCAGCTGTCATACAGTCTTCACGGAAAATTATCGCAGATGTCACTTCACCTAAAGCATATAGGAAACTCCCTGGCAGGTCAGAGCCGTGTGTCGGATCCTCGACGTTTCAAGTGACTGCACTCTCCACTGCAGAGTGAGGATTCGCCCAGGAAGCAACTCCCGAGGCCTCTGGTCACTGCAGTGCCCATCCTTCCGGGAGCGCTGGTCCCGCCAGCCGTGCAGGGGAGCTTCTGTGACGGCTGGAAGGCAGCGGCTGAGGTACTGGCGGAAGTAAGGCTGCGACGGCGGCTCTCGGTTCCTGCCTGCCCAGCTCGATGTCTATTTTCGCCATTGACTATAAAAATTGTTTTACAATTGCGGTTTCGGCCTTTTGAGCCATTTTCAAGTGGTAATGAGGACGATTTTGCTTCAGCTGATGACAGACATGTGTACATGTCAGCGTCTAAAATCATCTATAACAAATTTGAACAAGTCATTCATATCCTTAACATAAATATCACATGTTCACTCTCTTGCAATGCATACGAAATTCTTCTTTAAAGAAAAGAGATATTCTGCAGGAAGCGCTGCAGTTCTGCTGTTTGATGTGCCTGAAACCTGTTAAAACGATATAGCAGCACAGAACGGAGTGGATGATCTGCAAGAAATAGTTACAATTGGTATCTCACTCAAGTGCTCTGAAATCTAAAGATGAAATCTCGATGCGCTAAAATGCTAAGAAGACCAATGGATTTGCGATTGTTTGCTGTGTTACTATGCATCCTTTAAAGAATGAAAAAGTTCCAGGTTTGTGTCCCAGTCTCGAACACAGTACTGATTTGTCAGGAAGTTTCTAATCCACTGCTGAGTGGAAATCCGTTCTGAATACTTGTACGTTCTTGCATAAACTATACATGCTAGGTTTTCAACTTTTAACCTGGCAGCTTGTGTGCTACAGGCGGACGCTGTTGAGTGAACGCCTGCTGCGCTATCAGCCGTGGAGCCCCTCCTTTGACGACGACTTCAGTGCGCTGTGCAAGGAGCGGCAGCCAGAGGCGTCGCAAATGTTCAGCCTCGCTGACGAACTGTACGCCTTCCATCGTTTCTACTGGTACACTGCAGCTGACTACATCTATTCATTCTACAAAGATGACTTCAAGATTGTAGGTAAGTTTAATACTGGGACCCGGCCACTTCACGGTTATGCACTGACAACTGTTCAGTTGTTCGAGGAATGAGATTCAAATATCCTTCTGAACATGTAGTTTTAGATCTTGCGTGATTTTGCATGCCACGCAAGATAATCTCTGGTGCTCTTTCCAAAGTCAGTGTTCAGATTCCTCGGCAACTCTCCGTCTCGATCTATGACAAGCTAACTACTTCATTTCGATGTATTATTGACTTCTTCGTTATGGAAGGACTAAAAAAAGACTACGTACACAAAATTTTGGAGCGTTTAGAGAAGATTAAAAAAAACAAAGTTTATGTGACACATAGGTCATAGGTGTACCCTCCACCTGCTCGTGGCCCGTGAAGGTTTCGGCGGCAGCGATGTACAGAGGCTGTGTGATGTTTTGGAGACGTTACTCAAGTGCCAGCTGGCTGCTAATGATAGTGCAACACACTCGAAACAAGTGGGTGTCTCACAAATAATGTTTGCAGCCTCAGGCTAAGAGGCGACCACCTCACCTGGGGTGTCTGCCAGTGTCTGTACACTGAACAACTCGTCTCCCTCCCGTAGGAGGCCCGCAGCACCTCTAAAACAGGGCCCATCCCACAGCACTTTGAACACCGTCTCTGAACGCCAGTGCAGATAAGACCTTCATATATGTGCGACACGTACCTCATATAAAAAAGTGTTCCTTCTTATCTTCTATAAACGCTCTAAACTTCTGTACACGTAGTTTTTTTTTCAGACCTAGTCTAAGGCTTGTTTTAAAAATGGCGAATGGTTTCTGCAACTTAACGGCTTCAGACAAGCTAATGTTTAGTCAATACTGTAACGTGTAGTGTTCTACATTTCTCATCTATGATCCTGGCATGATACTGTTCGTATTTACTAATTTTCTTTGACGAATAATATTTCCATTTGTAACTGAACAGTTAATTGTACGAAATACACTGTTAATATTATCCTTACAAGTGTTAATACTATGAACTGTAGTAGGACTGAGGAAACACTGTATTTTCAGCTATCGCACCTGTCTGCTAAACAACTCTATTTGTTCGAATCACTATATTCTTTAAATTTATTATTTTATTCTCGTTGCTGGACTTTATCTCTTACTCGATCATCTATCTATCGTGCACCAGACATGAAACGAGCTGTAATCGTCCATTCATTTCTTTGTAACTCGCTGATAGCTTCTTGTTCGGTAGGGGGTAACTCCACTTAAATGAGAGGAAGGGGGGATAGTGAGCTTGTGCTCCCTCAGCGGAAAAATTATTTATGCCTGCCGTTGTCACTCTTGACCGCTTCAGGCAATCGAACTTGCAGGGTTTTAATTGGTAGTAAACCGACTAATTAAGAAACTAAGGTGGTCGAAAAGAGTTACAACACATAAAGAAGTAAGTTATCATAAGAATATGCGTATATTAGAACCAGGGACTGTAATACTGCGAAGAACGGCCTTTACAAAATTTCGGCTGCAGCCGATAATTTACTGCAGACACTCATAAGAATAATAGTGGCACATAAACGGAATACGCATTGTTAGCAAGTTACTAAACAAGCAGACTCTTACCCCATCTGTTTCTAGACTCAGCTGCACTCGGCAGCAAGTCTATAAGTATGACTGAAACTGTAATGGACACCGAGAACAAACGTGTGAGCTGTAGTTGACGTTTCAATTCCTCGCGAGTAGCGACAAGATATTAAAGAATGAGCAGCGACAAGAGCTTACAGAGTTGTGGACAACTAGCCGTTTGTCTGGAAGCTAACTTTAAGCCCGACATTGAAGATATCTTCAGGGGAAAGTTGTCATGATAATCCCGAGAGATCGGAGAGATCGTGGCAGTTCGGTAGAGATAGGGAGGGGGGAGGGGGTGGGGGGAGGGAAAGTAGAAACGGGTGCGAATCTCTTCTGAGCACGTGGCGATGTTGGAGACGGCTTGCGACATCCAGCAGGCTGCTACAACGGCCCTGTCTGAAGGAGTTGCCCTCGCCACTATTAAAACCGTGGTCCTTTACTTTCGGCTGTTTTACGCATCACTGTCCAGCAGAACTAGATGCTTGCCCACAACAGACCAACGTATCAGGAACTGAGTCCTGATTTGCTGTCGCTGCCATTGTGTAAAATCAACTAAATCGCAAATCCGAGGCTACAGATGTCAACAATACTTCCTGTGTGAGGACTATCTGACCCAGTATCGCAGAACCACCTGGCCTATCCCAATTACAAACAAGACCAGTCCAAGTTGCAAATTTTTATTTTTTATTCATTCGATGATTTGTTTCGGACCAAGACCCATTTTCAAATCACCATAACATAGTCGAAAATGGCATTTCCGAAGATGTCAATAACGTGCAACGAATATTTACAGCGCATACAGATAACTCATCGAATGAACAAAAACTTGGAACGGTTTTTCGTTCACTGATTACCAGAAGTTGCTGACCCAAACTACTGCATCATACTGGAAGTTCGTAAAACCACCCATGTTAACTGTGTCCAAATGTACAATCCTTGCACAACTGCATCATCTACACAGCCTCAACTCGAATGATCTAATAAATATAAAGTAAACGCATTATTCACTACACTAAACTTACATTCCCCATCGCAACAACTCCATGCGCTGCAATCTCACCATCAATGATATTGAGTACAGACCCACAGTTTTCCACACCATCAGTCGAACTCACCTTCATCATCCCAACAGTTTCTTGTCTCGCATCCCTAACATGAAAGACATCCAGTTTAGAACCACTGTTTTCCACAACATTCACTCTCTTTCAACGTCCACATATCGTCGAACATATGACGATAACAGCCCCATTACGTTCCATTTTAACATCCAAGTCACCTATTCCAAAAAGCAATCCCACTTTTTCTTCAGCCACATCAAAACATCAGCTTAAGACCTATACTTGTTTCGCCACATAAAACGCCAAGACAAAGCAGCAGCATAGCATTCCATCCATACGTCAGTTCCATCAACTCCAACGAGATCTGCATCACTTACATGTTATCTCAAAGCTACCACTATACCTTAACGAAAGTTGTTACATGCACATAATACAGTACCAGTCACTCTACACTCTACAAAGCACAGATAATTGCTACAACATACAATCAGATGGTATTGCCAATGGGTGCTTCTGAGACATCCTGAGACCAGCGCCTCATTCTACAGACCAAAATCCCTGGGATTGGTGACACACATGAACAAAAACACTGCCACGTTTTCCATAAACTCAACAATTTATTTAAAAGGATTCATTCTCCTCTCGTACATAACAACCACACGTTCCCAAACAACCTCAAAAAGCCAAACTCAGTGCCTCATGTCTTCAAGATATCCTCACTGTACCTAATGACTGCTCGACAATTCGGTACATACAATGTCGCACAAATACGACCACCCCTTCTCTTGCTCCCAGTTTAAAATAACTATCCATAACGCCGCAAAACGAATTAAATGTAGCATTTACAACACAAGACTATAAACGACATGTTCCATAAAATGCTGATGAGAAGCAGCTCATGACTCCATTACTTTCAACCATCTTTAAACAAAAAAAAAAAACTCTTATTTCCTACTAGCTCTAGTCAAGTTGTGTGATGTCATACTGTATGCAAGTTTATATCCGAAGGCTCACATATGATTTAAGGGTAGTGTCTTTGTATACTAATCAAAACGTCATGGGACCCAGGTTCAAACCTCACTACTGCTTAAATTTAGAATAAAAATCATGAGTAATGATGGATGGGCGGATACAGCTTCAAGGTACTCTTTTCCCCTGCTCCTAAAACCCTGAAGAGTCAGCAGTGCTCAAAGGCATGAGAATGCAGAAGGTAATGGGAACCACTGGTGGCCGTCCTCAGGACATTTGGCCTATAATTGAAAAGTGGTATGATGACCCCTCCATCGGCGAAACGTTCCGCACTAGTCGCCCATTCTGATCTCTGGGAGCAAACTGCCAAGGGCCAGGTGTCCCAATGAATTATGTTTACTGTATAGCTCCTTGTCTGACACATCACGCTTCTTTTGTCACTGTAAATATTACTCAGCAGCATATCTTCATCTGCCTCGATAACTTCACCTCTTGGTGTAACCTCTACTACCTCAAAATCAATTATGTTGAAAACCCAAGGAATTATTACAATAAATACCACCAATCATTTCTCTCTCCCTAACTTCCACCATGGCACACACAAACATGACTGTGTGCTGGTACTCTCTTCAAAGGTAAGCTGGTTCGAATCCAGGTGATGGAAGAAATTTGCATTGCTGGTATTTCCCCAGTAATGGGAGGGGGAATTGAAGCATAAAGTTTCTCATCACCAGACCTCGTGTCAGTGTTCTACGTTACATTACCTCTCCTCAGTGTATCATGATACACTGATGCCTGTGACACTGTTGAAGGTGACACATGTGGTGTCGACGATACTCGCCTGCAGCAAATCGTCAATCGACCACCGCAGAGATGCTGTACACCTAAGCAGCATCGCCACCGCCTATGAGAAAGAAGTAGTAAGCCACTCCTCCTGTAGCTTCGAGGCGCCACACACGACAAGTATTTCCAGTTCTGCCAGTGCCTGGTACGAGTTCTGCCAGAGTCCAGCCTGACTTCTGTTCTGTCTACGAGGGTATCAACAGTTCCATGACGACTGCAGAGAAGCGACGAATTTCTGCCTTCAGAGTGCAGTGTCGGCGTAACGTCACTCAGTCAAGCCTAGGCCAAGCATGCACGTACAGAGAGTTGAGGGCCAACAACAGACACATATTTGGCAGAGTTGTAGTAAGCGTTCAGTGCTCATCATCTGCAGACTTGCACTGTAATGCCGCTCAGTGTTTTCAGCAGCTCCTGCGTATTTGAACCCCAATTAATACCACACGTGCTCCCGCAGTCACAGCCGCGAGGAGTTAAAAATAAGTTTATCGCTTTCCAAACAACAAGGCGTTCTTTTCATTGACTGTTTAATTTATGTACTTGTAAATTTATTAAAACCATGACACAACAACATGTGTGTCGGAAGTGGATGTTAAGCTCTTAACGCATCCATTATAGTCATGTACACTCAAAAGATAACTTCGAGTCACAGTTCTCTCACAATGCAAGGACAGTGCCCAATTACGTGGAGGAAGATAAGCGCTTGTAGTAAGGCGGTGGACTTGCTGCTCCATTCCTCTCTGCTGACATGGGCAGAGGACTCTCACTTTCTTATATCTTGGAATAATCACGGAACCCCAGCCTACAACAAACTCAAATTAAGAAAACAGCAAACTCTACAATATGGGGATTCCATCATCCAGCCATCCTCTGTACTTGGAAAAAACCCACTGAACGAGGCGATGCTGTGGTAAGCTGGTGACTACAAACTTGATTTTCGACCAAATTTAGTTTCTCTGCGATGTCCCTACTCAGCGTAGGGTGAATGACACGACGGTTCCTATGGATGGACGCAGTTGTCCTGCTTCCCCGTTCTTCCCAATTCTGGGTTATGCTCTAATAGCTGTTTCACCAACAGGACGTTAACCCCCGATCTTGTTTCTTCCTTCGTCTTTCCAAAAGCCTTAGTGGCCCCAGAGTTACATTGGCCAATATAGCTTGGATCTCAGCACTCTCAAAAATTTACCATTCCTTACAGTCTTAGAACACCTTGCACTCTGTATCATCTTTCCCGTCTCAGACGCAACCTCTACCAGCTGATTACATTGCCCTCTATTCTGAAGTTCATCAGACTTTGTCACAAATTGTAAACGTCCCATAAACGTGGGGAACGAAAGCAATTTTTCTCGCCTATCCTCTGGACACCTAGGCTTCAGGTGCGCCCTCCACTTGCCCGCCCCTTCTGTATCCTATTCGAGCGGAACTTCAGCTGGCTGGTTCTTCCTGTTCCGGAATAGTATGTAGACACTTACTCCTCCAACCAGCTATAATCCTAGCGTCTACGCCTCTTCAGTATGTAGATGATCCCGCTTCCAGCCTCCTGACCACTGTCATCCCTCCCTCACACCTCTCTCTACCCACATCAACTTGTCAATCATACTTCCCAGCCCACTCCAACACCTTGAATACATACACCCTTTCTGGCCGGCACCTGCATCATACTGTATTACCCTCGTAGTAGTTATTGGGAACTGACTGCCAGTGACTTGCCAGAAGCAAGAGCCTTATCTTCCCCATAGCACCATCATCAACTTCAATGTACATGTGTTTATGTAGAGACGCTATGGCTTTTATTTTTTTGAAACCTATCATTTTATTCATTCTCCCCAAAAAGCAGCAAAGTGTCCGAACCTTGCGCACCACACGATAATGTAGTGGGAGTGGAATGAATAACAAAGAAAATGGAGTGTTTACGACAAAGTCGTGCATTCGGCCTTTCACAGGATGTGCCTGTGTATAAGAATCTTTCAGAACTTATTCGTCTTACTGGGTATACATTTGCGCTCAACACGCCAATGAGGTATACATTGGATGATGTGTAGCATATCAGTATCACTCTCCTTTGATTTGTACTCTGAACAGGAATAGTGCTCGAGGACAACGACCATCAGGACTTCTCAGAATGCAGTAGGTAAAGCCGTCATCAAGCTGAAGCCTGGTTTGGTCACCACAGTGCTTCGCGAGCCACTGTCCTACTGCAGGTTGTCGTCACTCGCCGTCTTCCTACTTCTGAACTAACTTACCCAGTTAATAATTGTGGGACACAGTTAATTATTGGGTCTCCGAACAATTCTACAGTTCCAACATTTTCGATTTCCATAAATCAATGTCAGAGGTGAAAGAAGAGATAAGTGACAGAAGGAATCTCGGGAGCAATGCCTGAATCCCAAATCTCTGGAGTTGTAATCCCACATTCATCCACTCAGCAGCTGAGGCATATATGTCCCAATTGCATTTATTGCTGCATCATTATCATTACACAAGGTACGAATGAGACAAAGTAATTACATTTTTTGTGTGTTTTTGAATGTATGCAAACAGAGTATTAACAGTAAATCGTTCATTGTGGTAAAGGAACTCCCAAAATCGTCAGTTAATGTATTTTGTTGTGCTTTTTCTCGACAATCTCGTGCTAACGAAACAAACTGGTGACAAATATGCTCCATCACTTTTTTTTTACGCTGCGTGATGGGGTCACTAAGTTCACGGAGGAAAGTGAAATATCACAAAGACGAGAATTCAGCCTGCATCCTATTTCTTTGTACAGGACGCCTATGGAGTTATGTCAAAAGAGTATATTCTATATGGACGTAGTTAGATACAAAAAAAATACGTATCCAACGGATCAGTGTATGGACGATCACACCTTCCTCAGATATCTATGTGTCTCGCTGTCCCCCTTGCTTTATTGCGGATCGTTCTAGTAATTCTGTTTAGAAAGACTTCTTCAACACTTGTGTCAATTTTCCATTAATCTTTCAACGTTGAGCCACATGAGGCTTTATTATTCTTCATATTCAGTTATTTGCGTGGTAAGATCAAAAGTTTGTCATGACGATTTCAAAAGGTTGTTGAGGTGGTAATGTTGGGATTTCGTGGTAACCACTTTAATGTGGCTTTAAATGCTGCAGAACCAAATAATCCGAGAATAAGTTGTTCATTAAGAAACCCACACATCTGAACAACGAAACGAGACTCAAGCTCCTTCCTTCTACAACCACACAAGATCCGTGACTGCCTTGTCATGGAGCTGAGATACTGAAAACTTCTGTTGTACAGAGAAATGGAAGTTCCCATTCATGTAAGCTTCAAAAGAATGTGGTCCTAACAGGTATTCTGATCACACAATGGCCCACATAAGGTGAGGTAGGTTCCTTTCCAACTCTTGGTAATATGGGTACTTTCTTTAGACAAGAAAACAATTTTTTCCTGATCAAACAGTGGTATATGGCACATTTATAGGTAAACAACACTCTTGAGCGAGACATGGCAGAAGTCACCACAACAAAGTACGGTAGGTTACAAATCGTTGCTCCACACCATTGTCAGATAATTCAGTAACAAACATGGGCCTAAATCCTTTCGCATTCATATTTTTTCAGTGTGGTCGTCCATTGTTGAAGAAGGTGCTTGAAGTCCAACTACTCTTTTGCAAATGAGTTTCATTGGAGACTGCTCGTCCGATTAAGAGTGGGTGACACACGTTTCCTGTCACTTTTTATTGCTTCCAATACGTGGCCTGTCTTTGAAACAGCCTGAAAATACAGGACATTTATCTCAATCAGGCATGGCTACTTCACGAGGGGGACTGAGGCAAATGGTCTCATCATGCGTTACATAGTTTTTCCTATCTGCGGACGTTCATGAACCCACGAATCCTCCACTAATCCCTCCTTTACAAGATGGATTCGGAACTCAAAGACTGCAGTGCTGAAACAAAAATATAATTCTGATAACATTGTTTTATTGCCATCTTCAGTGCAGCACTATCAATAAAACCTATTTACTTCCTCATTTTTACTATGTCAAGAGCGATACAGGGACTTCTTGGACACCCTGTAGATGAAATAGACGTGCATAGTAACACGATATCTGTCTTTCTTAATACTCCTACTTTGTGTTGACATGCCGCCTTACATAGTTCTGGGTAACTGAACCAGGGTAATGCGGGTAAACGACGCCCAGGCTCGTCATCCAGAGAAGACTTTGGATTCAGCTGCCTGCAGTGTACGGCCACCACCTACTTGCTGTCGTTTTCTTGCAGACGAGGAGTGGCAGCTGGAGGACAGAAGCCACGATACGCTCTCCGTGAACACTGACTGCGTGCAGCTGTTGGTGAACGCCCTGGACCACCCCACGTGTCCGCTGGAAGACCTGCCACTGGAAGCCGCGAAGCAGCGCTTACAGTGCCGCGAGCAGCTGTGGGACGACGTGGTGCAGAGGTCGCCCCACATACCTGTCACCAGCTACCTGGCCTACACGCAGAGGGTAAACGTCAACCTCTGTCTGCTGGCCTGGATGGCGGTCAACTCGTACGGCATTTGTCAGGACGTCCCGTTTAGTATGATACAGTCCGTACACGATGCTCGCTGCTATTTCGATAGTCCTGATGATCAATCATGTCTGCAGTCGAACGCTACAGACGCCATCTGCTCTGTTTCCAGAGCTATTCTGTTGCTAAAGTGTCGCGACTTTTCCTCCATTAAGACTTCCCATTATTGTACGTTCACTACTCTCGAACTTCAATTTAGCGGTAGTAGAAGCAGTGTACTGTATCAAAAGCTAACAGAAGAAACACTAAACTACAAAAACAGTTTAAACAACGCCACCTTGAAATACAAGGATTTCAAAATTGACAGCTTGAAGCCTTTAGAAATCTCATTTATACTGATAAATATCATTTTCCGTTTTTCGACTGCCGGAGTATACATGTACCTTCCCCAGTTACGCAACTTGCCTGGAAAGATACTCTTGTCCTTTCAGATCACGTGCATAGTCCAGATCCTGTGTTCTGAGGTCGTGTATCGTATGGCAGGCGTCCCTGACTTACATACAGCAGTGCTGATAGACAGCGCCCTCACACTTCTCAGCTGTATCTGGCTGAACTCGTTCTGCTACCACATGTATTCTTGTGTTCGCCATCTCAGGCTTCCTAACCAGCTACTACCTGCTGAAGTAAGCCAGTTATTCCGTCGTGAGGTGCTGTGTGTGCTTATACCGTGGAGTATAGTATGTGTGGCAGCTGTTGCTTTGGAAAAGACGAGTAAATATTACTTGATCTACAGTCGTATGGTAGTCCTTGCAGGGATTTCAGTGTCTGTGGCATTCAATTTCGTTTGTCTCGGACTGCTTGGATACATGTACCTACGTACTCGGTGCTCCATGCGGCAACTCGAAATTGTTGATAACAAGGAATTTTCCTCAAAGAAGGAATGTCTTTTTATGTCAGTTAGGGCCATTATATTAAGTGGAACAGGAATTATTATTAGAATTGGGTTCCACCAAGCTCAGGGAATACCGCAGGTAGTGTACTATATGCATCTAGTTACGATGGTGCAAGCACCAGTGCTCTTCGTCTGTTTCGTTTGCAATGGAACGACGCTCCCCATACTCAAGAACAGGATACTTCTTTGGTGGAACCCAACCAACATCCCTGCAGGTCTAGAGCTGTGTTCGGCAGCCGAGAGGAATCTGGCCAGGAGAAACAATGAACAGTCTCCCTTTTCAGAATCCTCGCTGTAGGCTCCTTCAGTATTTTTCGCAAATAACTGTGTCCACACTACACTGCATTACGCCCAGCAATAAAAATGGACTCTACCTGGTATGACAATGTTAAATGTCATTAAATCTGATATGGTACAGCCAGTACTTCTCTTTCCTAACGTCTCCTTCATTTATAACTGTGTGCTTATTTGTGAGTGGTAGCCTCTGTCTACCTATTCTAATGCACTGAGACTACTTACTAAAATTGTTGGGAAATGCTTCGTGTATACAACAGGCTGCGTCAATCACACAGCCTGTTATATACAAGGAAAACACAACACGTTGTCGGAGGAATTCCCATTCGTCAGTGTCATCTACCGTGGCGATGGTGCATTTCTGGATACATGTTCGTAGGACGTTTTTTCTCCGTTTTCCTTCGAGGATCTGTCTTTGCAGTTTGTCGGTTTTATTAATGTATGATGTATGATATTAGTATATAACATTATGTCTGAAACAAGGAAATTTTCCATATGTGTGTGAAAGATGTACTTTTACATGATTTGTAATTCAAGTACCATGACAAGAGGCATTCAGATACTTATAAAATCAAAAGAGAGGGGCGAATGACTGAAGTGGTGTGTGCATGAAAGTGTAAATGGGTTTGTTGAGCTTATTAGTGGTTTGATTACATAGAGTGGCTCAAACAGATATAGTAAGAAAGTAACACATGACTTGTTGTGTGAAATGTGGCTTGAAGTGAACGCAAAATGTCGAATGGCAGAGTTATATGAGATTAGCATTATTGGGTTTGTGAGACAAGATGGTGATTTGTTAAGCTAGAGGTCTGTAAGGGTACTATGGCAGATGTTAAAAGTTAATGTTCCATGTGCCACTCTTGAGCAAGGAAGAACATTACTTAAAGGCGTATTTACAGAAACAGTACTGTGGAAGGATAAACTTGTGCCAGTACTGTGAGTCCTGGAAAACATGTGCCATAGTAGCTTCACCAGAAGTACACAGTACGCCGAAATTGTTGTGATTCGTAATCAATAGACGATCTCCCATTTGTTCAAATAAAACCTGAGTGAGCAAAGTAAAGGAGTGTCTGTGTGAATTTAGTGTCCAGCCCAACTGAAAATCCTGTGATAAATAGTACTACGTGGAGTGATTTTCGTGAACTTTGCACTTAGCAGGGACCCGCAGTGTTAACCGCGATTTTCGAACTGGACGCAGTGGAACCAGAGGGAGGCAGGTGCCGGGTGCAGCCCGGCTGGCCGCAGGGGGGCGCCGGCAGCTCAACACATTCTGTAAAACCGTTTGACGAAGATTTGCAGGCCGTGCGCCTCGATTCTGTCAGCGCAGCGCCGAGCCAACCCTGGCCCGCTTTGCGTGACGTCACAAGAGCGCGCCGCGGCCTTCTCTTTAGGTGGTGGTGGCCAGAGCCGACACGGGGCCCACCCAGACAAGCGTCCTGCACCACCGGGACACGCGTAAAGTCAGTCCCACACAGTGGTCGCCAGCCGAGCCTCGACCCGCTGGAAAGTATCGAACCTCATCGCTCGAAAGCCAGTAGTTAACGGCCCTCGTGCTACCTACTTACCCCCAGGCAGGATCCCGAGTTCCGACCGCAGTACTGGGAACATTCACAGCCGAGTCCAGGAAATTACTTTCGACTGGCTGTACGAAATACACAGTTCAAACTCAACAGTAAGACGGTCACTCAAAAAACATTACTCCCAGATTTGGATAACAAACTGAGATTATCGCTATCCAATTACCCCCAGCCAAGTCAGTCATTTGAGTCGGAGCACCACTGCCACTTAGCTAACATCACCGAGTTTTCCCTGAGCTACAATTCGCCGTAAACGCCCACACTAATTACCATGCAACATTAGCAGATAACGACAGGAAAGTGCTTAAGCGGTGATGGATGCGCGCAAACGAGAACACGTTTGGAAACTCGAGAACACTGTGCGTCGCGACACAGAACTCCGCTCCAGAGCGCCCGCGACCCGCCACGTCGGCCACACGGGCGCCGACGGCCAGCTTTCGATTCCCCGAGCTCCGAGCCTCTCCACGAAATCCTTCTACACTCGGGCCTTTCAGCCAATCAGGAGCAGCAGAGGACCGCAAGCCCCACCACTGGCCACTCCCTGCTGCTGCTTACAGCCGCTGCTGTCACGTTCTGGTCTTCAAAAAGGCGAACCAGCGAGCAGATATCGGTGGTCAGGGAATCACCTGTTACAGCCCTTTGAGTCGTGGGGTATCAAGCATTAACTTCTGCAACTGATATACCTGTTAAGGGCTTTCCTCTGATATATCTGGGGACAAGCATTCTCGCAGCCGAAACTGCTTGAACTGTTGTTACATGTACGTAGTTGTTCGACAGCACACGTGTTACTCAGACGATGTCCCCTGCAAAGTGCATCATGCGTTACTCGCGCCACTGTCGTCAAATGCAGCACTGTCAGAGCGACTCAGACTTGGGATCGGCAGTCTGCACAACCGCCACACTTTGAGACAAGGACGACCAACTCGCATCTGCCGAGGCTAAAGGCACAGGAATCAACGCTGACTGGGAGCGTTCTCAAGCAGGGCGTGGGGACTATGGATCGTCGTGTTTCCGATATGCAACAACAGTTTTCAGCGCACCAGACTGAAGCAGGGAACTCTGTCGGCACCAGATCTCCAGAAACGCAACGCTACGCCAACTAGCCGAAAACCCGGACAAGAAACCCGAAGTAAACAGGCAAAGTCGCCACAAACACGGTACTCCAATTACAAAAAGTTTACACTCATGCAAATACATCTCACGAAGAACCAGGTTTACAACTGGTTGGATGCAGATGGAATTAAAGCACATCTAACACAACTTATGGCACATTAGCAAACCCTACAATAAACTATAAACTAAGAAGGTGGCAAAGAAACCGCCAAATAGTTGTAACCTGCACTAAAACAGTTGCCTGGGCCACCAAAACGTTCACAAAAAAAATCGGAAAAAATTTGCCAACATCACAACACACCCATCAGATATCGAAACCCGAGAGAACAGTTTGAGTTACTTACCGATCTGAAGCAACAGTAACAGATATCACACCGCACGCCAAACACTAAGCAAAAGAGAACCCACGCAGACTCACGCTCGCCTTGTGATAACCAATTTTGAGCGTGATACAACAAACGAAAAAACTGAAGGGGACCTAAAGGTACCGGGAAACTAAATCAAAATTCCCCGCTATTCCTTCCAGTCATCTATAGTTACAAAGAACCAACTAACAAGCTACTTGTTCACCATATCAGAATGCACTGTGTACCTCACAAGGTTGGACTATTTAAACACTACCTCCTCAATAACAGCTACGTCCATATTGCAACACTTTCCAATAAGACACGAAAAGCTGCGATATAAAGAGAAATGTGAAGAACGGAGTCGAGCACATCGAATTTTTAATTGCAAAATAGACCCGAAACAAGAAGCACCAAAATGCAGGAGCTGCAACACTCATAACATTAATAGTAATGAGAGTTGCAAAGAAAGATCAAAACAGCCTATCTCAGCAAACAAAACTGAAAACATTAAGCACATTGATGAAACTATCACGGTCTTCGTCCAAGAATGTCACGAAAACAATCAAATGGAAAACATACTCTGAGTCTTCACTACAGCCCTTCCCAACATGATATTTGAAAGAAGGGAAACAATAACAGCAGTTTCTAAAAACCTCCTACTACGTTCTTTCGCGAAACGGATCCACGTCTATATCGCCATATTGATAGACAAGGAGGCCTATGCCCAACCTGGCCTGAGACACCAGGAACCAAGAATTAACCTTCACATTCAAGCCTAAGAAAGATATTGCCACTATCTGCATTGTCAACACACTGGGTTTCTGCTCTAAAAACAAACTCCCTAAAGGCATAGTAAGAGAAAAAGAAGTTGGTATTATAGTCGCAGCACGTACTCATCAGCAGGTAGAGAAATCAATCTAGATAACTGTGTCTGTCACGCAAACCAGACCGTAGTAGAAGCTGAGATAGATGCTTCATAGTCTTTCATATAAAACACCACAACGATGTATCCTGCCGAGGAACCGCCAACTGATCTCGTTAATTATATACCCTCATTGTGCCCAGCTAAAGAAACAGGAGACTCAGTGTTAGATCTGCGATATTTGCTGAAAAATTGAACAAGAAAGATATTAAACTTGTTGTAGCCATTTTGAATCACGCAAGACAAAGAAATGACTCGCCGCCTTTTATCAGTCACTATGGCACTTCTATCTTAGAACATATACTACGTACAACATAGCTACCCAGATTCTGAATGTTCGAATGTGTGTGAAATCTTATGGGACTTAACTGCTAAGGTCATCAGTCCCTAAGCTTACACACCACTTAACCTAAATTATCCTAAGGACAAACAAACACACCCATGCCCGAGGGAGGACTGGAACCTCCGCCGGGACCAGCCGCACAGCCTATGGCTGCAGCGCCTTAGGCCGCTCGGCTAATTCCGCGCGGCCCAGATTCTGAAGCTACACTGAATTTGGCGACTACATAGCTAACGAATACCTATCATTTATTATGCTGTGAATCACAAAAATTAGGAAAAAACTTAAAACGATCATAAACTCACGAAATCGGATAGTCGAAAAAATCAGATTGATACGTTTTAACACAAAACCTAACCAATCAACTATTCAAACCACTCCTTAAGACTCCTGACGTACATAAGAAACAAAATTAAACAGTAGGGAAATTCTGTAGACCATACGGCACTAACCAAATGGATATCCTACGATTGGCTTGAACATTTTCAATGACGTAATAAGAGAAACCCACCAAATGATGTGCGAGGTAATCACAAGAATTAGGTCCCACAATAGAAGTAGTTTTTGGAAAAAAGTTCCAACAGGTCATAGCACACCATTTGCGAACAGCCATCCTTAATAGCAGATGAGAATGTCATTGATTACTGACGACCTCAAAAAAGTTCCTCAAAGTGCTACAAAAACATTCACGGTCATCCGTGGTATCCAAAATTCGATGAAACCGACGAGGAAATAATATTCGAAAATCCGAATGCAACCGCTTAACATTCACTACTTTATAAGATTGACGAATATGAAATGGAAAGAAAGCAGCTCAGAGACTGGAAGCACTGGAAGATAACAAAATAAATCACTCCTTTCACAAGACACCTGCCTCAAACACATCAGACGTTTCTTCATCGCGGCCATGAAACTGAAAATAGTCTCTCTAAAATAGAATCAAGCTAAAATCAAGATGATTTCCCAACCCGAAAGACCAAAAAACAACACCAAATCATAGGTTACCGTGCTCTCAGTGACAGGGAAAGCTTTCGAGACAGACCAAAGTTATTCAAGGAATAGAGCAACATAATGGCACAAGAACAAGCCGGGTTCAGCGGCAACCACAGCACAGGTGACCCGGTCCCAGGACTGAGCAGCAGAGCGACGCAGGCTGAACGCAACACGGCAGGCGCGACGCCAGCACGCTTTCTAGTGGACGGCGAACGCGCCTTGCATTGGTTGTGGCATGCTGGACTGCTCTTTGAAACGTTACTTTTGAACTTCGCATGCCAAAGTGTGCAGTTTACTAAAAACGTTACTGGAAACAGGTAAGTACAAGCGCTGCTTGGCGATCACCATTGGACAAGTATTATGCCAGCCGCAGAGACGCCACGTGTCCACTGCTACACACCAACAACACGGCTGACATCACTAAAGTTCGAGGATCGAAAGAAGAGCCCTGTACACAGACGACACTGCGTACTGTTGTCGCGGCCCGACATGCGGCAAAATTAACGAGCAGGTCAGCCCCTTCACAAACAAGTAGGAATCATCGCTAAGCATGTCGAATAGATTAAAATACAGTGGATCAACGAAATCTATTCTTCATCACCAACCTGTGATCTTCAACTATCCCCACTTCAAATAAATATGTATTCCTCACGTCATCTTCAGAGGTACTCTGACAGTCAGTTATAAACAATGAAGAAATACGCCAACTGGAAAATAAGTTGTTATAACACAGAGAGAGGTAGTTGCGCCCCTCAGTGTCAGGACTGGTTTTAAAAACAGCTCTCCATTCTACTGTATAGCTTGCAGGCCTCTTCATCTTCAAGTACATACTGCAGCCCACATCCATCCGACCTCTTACTGTATTCACCACCCGGTCTTTGTCTACGATTTTTAACCTCCACACTTCCCTTCAGGTTTAAGTTGGTTACCTGTCGACGACTCAGAACGTGTCCTACCAACCGACCCTGCATTTGGTCAGGTTGCGCCTCGCATGTTCTCACGCTTCTCAGGAATCCAAACTTATCTTCCCTGAGGTCGGCGTCTACCAGTTTTTTCATTCTTCTGTAAAGAATTTGAGTTAGTATTTTACAACGACGAGTTATTAAACCGATAGTTCAGTAATTTTCACACCTACCAGCAACTGCTTTCTTTGGAATTGATAACATTACATTCTTCGCCTGTCTCATACGCCTGGCACAACAGGTGGGAGAGCACCGCCGTGGCCGGCTCTTCCGAGGCTGCCTGTAATGCTGCCAGAAGACTGTTTACTCCCTGGGCCTCGTTTCGACTTAGATATTTCAGAACACTGTCAAATTTGATCTCGTACTGTTACATCTCCCACCTCATTTACATCCATGACCACTTCCCTATCTGTAATATTACCTTCAGTAAGATATATATCTGACATAACTACATTAGCAAAAAACAAAACCTATGTGATGTCATGACAGCAGAAATTCTAAATATGATGTAGCTGTGCCATTGACTATACAAAGACTTAGACCACTACACTATTCAGAATGACTCCAGTTTCTTCTATATAACATGGCACTTACCTCTGACTTACACGGTTATGTTACAAATCCCTTCGTATCATACTAGAGATTAGTTCCTAAGCATTAGTCTTAAAGACTACTAGTACAATGTAACAGGACACAAAATGCCATAACGATCGACAAACAATCGCAGGTGATGCTTTTTTAAAGGAAGGTTTTAACCCACTCATAAGGCGAATGCCAGGACTCAGCTGTAAGAATAACATCGTCCTCCAATCCACCAGGATTACACGCTGCGTCCAAACCAAATAAGAGCCTCAGATTAAAGATGAACACTGTCACCACATCATTAAGCACATTTCCGTTCAAAGAGTAACACGTTTGCTAGGGCACATTGCTGCTTGTACTAAACTTAAATATTTTCATTTTCACCTCTCCCCTGTCAACAGTGACTGTAATTTGGATCAGCAACTCAGAAACAGACATTCTTTAACAAAGTCAGTCTGAAGTAGTCGACGAATGATCTTGACATTAATCACATTTTATTAAGACCTGACTAATCAGGAGCTGCATTAAGTGATCTTATGTATTTCTAAAACATTAAAACTTAATTACGAAACCTTTTAATTTTCTTGATCGCAAAAACACATTGCTTTACCATTCATTACACGTTTTGGTTGCCAATCAACCATTGTTAGCTTGTAAAGGAAACAATAAACAGGGAATTGCCTTAGCTTTAACCAAATTTAAGGAAGTTACGTAGAATTGCGTAATGATATGCCAATCATGGTAAATGCAATGTGGCTATGAATTCTGTAGGCTTGAACGCCATCATCTAATAGCATATCTTGGAACTGTGTAAGTAATTGGAAAGTACCTATTGGGTGAATGTGAATAGTAGACTGTTTTCAGATATTAAAGAATTAAGCAAATAGAAATAATGAAAACATACCATGCTGACTAATGAACCACATTTTCCATAGATTATTGGTTACACCAACGAAGATACAGAGTGCAACTCTCAACATATAGTAACAATCGAAACACACTCTTTCGTTAAGAATAAAGGCGCTAGCCCAGCTTAAGAAGCGAAAGTAATTTAAGGAAGAGACACTCTCTCTGGTTACTTATATCGGAAATGAGTATGAGCAGAAATTAGTAAGTGTAGCTGCCTTTTTGGCCCTATCAGCTGTTCTCGACACTGCTTGGTGAGAAGCACTTCTTTAGAAATTCACGATTGTGTCGTAAATTTAAGGACTTACTTAACAACATGCTAAACAATAGAGCATTTCATATCCATTCTCACAACGACAGATGCAGGGTAATTAAACCAAATGATAGTTTACTTCAAATGTCTATTCTGAGTCCACTACCACTTTGGTCTGTACATGCACAGCTTACCAAAAGTCTTCAAAAAAATTGATTTATACTGATGACATTTGCTTGGTGGCCCAGAGCCTCAACGTTTATGATGCTGAAACCTCTTTATCCACTGATATGGAAGTCTTAGATGTATACATCAAGAAATAGTGGCTCCACCTAAATCCACAGAAAATAATTGTATCTACATTACATCTATGCAGAAGACAGTCAGAGTGCACGCCAGAAGACAGATTCAAAGACCAGGTCTCATTGTACTGCATTACACCATAATACATAGGAACAGCGCTAGATAGAACTCGTGACTTACAAGTAGCACCTAAAGTCAAAACGAGAAAGAACAGTCTTCAAAAATTTGGTGGTATCTTATGGGGAGCTAATGCTCGTGTTATGAGATCCATAGCTCTAACCCTATCATAGGTGCTCTGTTGCTGAAGATTACTGTTCGACCAGGATCAATAGTGCTCATACTAAGAAGATAGATGTCCAACTGAATCAGGTATTATAGGATGTATTCAGAGTACAATCGCTCTAAGAGTTCCTGTTCTCAGCATCATCCCACCCCCAGCTCTAAGAAATCAGCTCTCCTAAAGGTCTGGAAGAACATTCTGAAGAATCCTCAGCTGGCCAGTCATCGAGATGCTCCACAGGCAGAACATCAACACTTGAAATCAAGGAAACCCTCATCATGCACAGCAGAAAACCTCGTTGTGTCCTCTTTGATTGTCAACCATTTACGGAAAATTCAGTGGAATCCGTCATCAATAGTCAACAAGCATCTAGTCAAGGACCCATTCATGCAGACAGGATTCGATCTCCGCAGACATCAGTAGAGGATCTTGAAATGGATTAGCAGTGGAGAAGGCTGATGTGCTTATCTCAAGCATGGGGTGAGTGTTCTATTTACAGACAATTCAATGTCGCTTTCTAAATATTCCAGTTTCAATGGCCTCAGTATTATGATAACAGAAACAGGGTCACATGTTGCAGCACGCTTGAGGCAGCTGCACGTCCTGCCCGCTGCTGTGACGTCACATGATGATCAAATCTAATGCTAATTCCAGAGATCTCTTTATCCCCACACGTGCTGATTCGATTATGTGCATGCTTAATCATCAGGATATGTAATTACCCAGGGGCTGTCTTCTGGATCCTGAGGTGTATGTCATAATTTCATCAAATAATTACAAATGATTTATCAGTTATTCTTCTCCAATGGTCTTGGTCTCTGTATCCTGAAGTGAACTGGACTGTGAATACTGAAATAGTACTTACCGACGAGAGTCGCGGCACAGTGTCATTTTCACTATGTCTTCACTGCTTAGAAAGTGTGTTAACTGCCCTGTCGTCGTGCTATATAATTTTTGCATGTTATTGCATTAAGTCTTGGGATTTCGAGGTCATCTATACAGCTCTATGATATTATCAGTTCATTTCTGAATGCTACTATTTACCAGTACATACATGTTAGCTTATGGTTCAAAACATGTATATGTAGGATTACCATGAGATCGTGAGTGTGAAGTTATAGTAGAAACTGAGGATGTCCGTCGTAATGTAAAACACAATTTACAGATATGAGTTAGGACGAGCATTGTTAGCCGATGAAGCACACTGAGAAGTTGATGACAACAGACTACGATCCTTTTCAACTTCCTCTTCACATGAACATCTGTAGCAATAAGGCAACCATCATCGACCTGTATAAAAGTGTCGTGAAGTTGTATTGGTTATGCAGTGCACTACGGATTGCAACAGACAAATACGGTGGCAAGTATATGTGAAAGTGTTACTAAACGATGTTGTATGTTATGTAAGTGAATGTTGCATACAAGATGATTTAGAACGATATGTAAACATACGTATGCTTGCAGCATCAAGGGCTGCTACTATAATCCTATAAATATTGAAACTGTAGAGCCTAGTTTACAGACAGAGAACGGAGATACAACGTCGCTCCTGTTGGATTGAACACAATGGAAGCACAATTTATAGCATAAGAAAACCAATTATTTAAGGAATAATGTAGGGATATAAGATAGAATGAATAATAAAAAATGTGTCAACGATTGTTTTTTTTAATTTGTGCATGTGTAAAACGTTAATAAACAAAGTTATTTAAAATGTGTATTTGTCTTTCATTGAAAGAGCACCAGTGCAAAACAAATATTATGCAAGATATTTACAGATATGATAAATACGTTATACTATTCTGCAAACCCTCAATCATACATACAGTAAATATATTCACTCATTGAGTGAATAGAGCCAGTATGGTACAGTGTCAAAAAATTTTGACGATATAAACACACATTTAAAGCTTAAGAAGGGTTCAAGTTACTTGCACATACTTAAAACAGAGATATGAGCAACTGAAGACTGTATTGACTTTGTAAGTGGAGATCCAATAGTACTACTTTCAGGCTTTCTGTTAGGACAATGCTTAGCATTTGATGCTAAAAGGTTTGCAAATCCTATCTGCCTGTAGATACACGCATCAAAATGTATTACATCACCTCAGTTCCGAGAGATCCAGAACCTGTACAGAAAACTGGAATAGAATCAAGATAAACATAATTTCCGCTCTTTTTATTGGTCATGAAAACCACACATTGCATATTGTTCCACCATACAGCGAGACCTTCAGAGGTGGTGGTCTAGATTGCTATGCACAACGGTACCTCTAATACGC
The DNA here is from genome assembly GCF_023864345.2 of Schistocerca serialis cubense. Classification (NCBI taxonomy): domain Eukaryota; kingdom Metazoa; phylum Arthropoda; class Insecta; order Orthoptera; family Acrididae; genus Schistocerca; species Schistocerca serialis. Next base: position 139,192,462 of record NC_064648.1, on the reverse strand, counting down.
AGTAGCACATCCTCTTGCAATGATGCATGCCTGTTTTCATCGTGGCATACTATCCACAAGTTCATCAAGGCACTGTTGGTCCAGATTGTCCCACTCCTCAACAGCGATTCGGCGTAGATCCCTCAGAGTGGTTGGTGGGCCACGTCGCACATTAACAGCCCTCTTCACTCTGTCCCAGCCATGTTCGATAGGGCTTATGTCTGGAGAACATGCTGGCCGTTAGATACAGGAGGATTCCAGTTACATTACATTATAGTCAGGCAGAGGTTCCGAAATCAGGTTTTGGATTGTAACGCATACCCAGGAGCAGTTATAGACTCAGCTCACAATTTAATAGTGGTGAAGAGTAGACTGAAGTTTGAAACATTAGTCAGGAAGAGACAATAAGCAAAAAAGTGGAATACGTAAGTACTAAGTAATGGAGAGGCAAGCTTAAATGTCTCTGAAGCTACTGATACTGCAATATAGCGCATTAGCCAGTTCAATAGAATAAGAAAGACACTTCTATAAAGGGCGATCAGAGAGAAACGGTCCAGTAAACGAAGTTCTAAAACGCATACCTTATGAGCTATGAGCACTTTTTCACGTTCGATACTGTGGAACGAGCACTAAATAGTTTACCTCTCACTCTTTTTGACGTGTCAGTCCTTTTGTATTTCGTTCTTTGTACCTTACGAATATGTCTATAGTAGTGGAAAAGGCCAGTCACTTGTGTCCTGATAGCAAAGTTTAATCATCCTCCACTCGACCGTCATTTCAGCATCGTCAGAGTTCTGAGGTGCAGCGATCATGGTTCATTAAGTTACTTCCTCAGTTTGCACACATACCTGCAAATCCATCGCTATCTTCCGGTGGAAATGATGAAAGTAACTGTGACTGTTGACATGTTGAGCTACGCGTGGGCATTATAGAGGCATTTCGAGCCACGAAACAGAGAATAATTTTAGGAACTGGAAAATATATTTTAGAAAATGCTGCTTGTTCCAGATATAGGCACAGAAGCTCAGGACGACTCCGAGAAATATGCACAGACAGTCCAGTTACGCTGGATTCCCTGAAAAATTACAGCAATCTTGGATAAATAAGGGCATACATGAGTACTGCGCAAGGGGAGTTGGCACCTCATCTTGGAATGATCAGAAGTAAAAGTCTGCAGTCCTGCGAATGAATTAGGACACAAGCTGGCCAAAGAGCGAGCCCGAGAAAGTGCAACAGGAAACTAGAGCGGAAATTTTGCGTCAGTGAGGAAGTGACAGATGCAGCGCGAAAGAGAAGCGAGAAAGAGTGGTCTGAAACCATGAAGAAAGAGACTATGACAAAAAAATTTTTTTCAGCTGTTCAACATCGCCATTCTAGCATTTACCACTGTCGCCTAGTCTTACAGCTGTGTCGGCTGTGCAGGGGAGATTAAAGGCTGTCTCCAGCTTGCTGAGACAGTTGAGTGGTGGGCCTGGCGGAGGGGCGCGAGCCCGGAAACCGAGGGGTCACTCGACGAACTCTCCTCGGGTTTTCAGCGAGTGGCGGCGTCGTCTTGTCCCAACACTCTCTTATACTATGGCTAGCTACTCGCGATCGCGTAATAGCAGTGGAATTTGGGGTTTCTTCACAGATTTAGGTGATGGGAAATCAAAGTGCAGCTGTTGTTCTAAGTGTGTTTCATATAAAGGAGGAAATACATTTCATCTAGCGCGTCATGTTCGAGTGCTGCATCCGACAGTGTCATTGTCAGTCAGGCGCTTAGCGCCCCCTGCTCCTGCATCTTCCGATATTTCTTGGACAAAAAACCCGGACAATCCAAAACCAACACCAGCAATTGTCAGAAGTGAACAGCAGTCGGTGCCAGAAAATGACAGTATCACTTCATTATCAGACAGCAGGCATCAATAACACAGGACATTACCGACGTATTTTTCGAAACCTCTTTCGAACAAAAGAAATCAGGAGATAGATTTCACACTTCTGGAGATTGTTGTAAAGGATTATTTGCCCTTCAACACAGTGGAAAGCAAACATTTCCAACGTTTTGTAGGCAAACTAAATGGTGCTTACAGAATGCCAGCTCGGAAGACCATTTCCAATACACTACTACAACAACAGTACACCATGATGAAAGAAATTGTAAGAGTCAAAATAAATTCTGCGGAAGCGGTTGTGCTGACAATTGATGGGTGGACCTCAACCACAAATGAGAGTTATTTGTCGGTGACAGCACACTACGTTAAAGACCTGGACTGGCATCTTCCCTCCTAGAGTGCTTTAAATACGACGAAAGGCACACGCCAGAAAAACTCTCCGAAGAACTGCGACATGTAACAAGGGAATGGGACATTCAAGAAAAAGTCGTATGTGTTGTTAGTGACAATGCTGCTCATATTGTGGCAGCTATAAGACTCACAGCCTGGAAACACAACCCCTGCTTTGCACACACAATCAATTTAATTGCTCAGAATGGGCTTCCACACATTCAACCCATTCTGAATAAACCAAATGAAAAAAATTGTTCAATTTTTTTAAAAGAAGTTCACAGGCCTGCACGAAACTGAAAATGATGCAGGAACAGTTAAATGAGCCAGTTCTGACACAAAGACAGGACACTGTTACAAGATGGAATTCAACCTATGATATGCTGCCAAGAACAATCGAGGTTAAGAATTCCCTAATGACAGTTATCACCCTGAATTATCCAGATCTTCCAAATCTGACTGCAGAGGACATTGCAAGGGTAACACAGGCCTGTGACCTGTTGAAAGTGTTCAAAGACTGCACGGAGAAAAGGTCAAGTGAAAATGTTTTCACTGCTTCTAAAGGTATACTCCTTAGTCGCTCGTTGAAAAAATGGTGTTACAGGTTTGTTAATAACACTGAAATTCATGTAGATGTGCAGCAAATGGCCTAAAATGACGGTTTCGAAATGTAGAGGAAAATTCCATTTTCGCAAAAGTAACTTCATTAAATGCCCGGTTCAAATTACATGGTTTTTCTGATAAAAATTCTGCTGAGAAGGTGAAATTAAACCTGATCAGGCACTGTGAGAAATTTGTGACGAACACATCCACTGCTACTGCAACAATCTCAGTTCCAACCACTGAATCTACTTCTAGTCTCTGGCTCGAATTTGACGAAGTGTTTTCCAGGCTGCAGGGTAGTCCACACCCGAGAGCTGCTGCAATAGTGGAAGGGGACAAATATTTACGAGTACAAGAGCCCCTGCTACAGAGACAAGGCTGTCGGTATACCCCTCGCTCTTTGAACTTGGAAAAATACGACTGTGTATTGTTGCAACCTCCACGCCATCTGAAAGAGTGTTCTCGAAGGCACGACACCTTATAACTGACAGAAGAAATCGGCTGACAGGAAAAAGTGGAACAAATCATGTTATCAAACGGAAATCTCTGAACATTCGCCAAATCCGTTGATGTTTATTCATAAATATATATATGTATTTTTTAAAGTATAATTAGGACAATCCTTAAATTGACATTTAGTGTAATTATTTCAATAATGTGTACGAGATAAACAATCTAACATGAACGATTATCTTTCAAGCGTGGATTCGACTGATGCTTCAGTTCCAGACTCAGAAGGTAAGCATTTTACTTTCATATTGGCTGTGCGTGCTCACACAGCCAGCCTCTTCGTTTGTATCTTTAATATTCATTTGTCTGCAAGCGCTGCCAACGGTAGGCTACCCATAGACGCGAAGTATAACTGCACAAACAGTCACGGGTAATGTTGTCAGCACTGCAAGAAGCAGCTGACGCTGCCTTCCCTTCGCCCCTCACCTCCCCAACCCCTCCTAATCCTATCGTTCCCCACAAACACCGCGCGATTCGTCGACAGGCAGCGGAGGGAGGGCTGAAGTGAAGGGAGGATGAGTGACGTGGGTGAGGGAGAGGGGAAGAGAGTGAGTGAACTAGAGAAAAGTGTGGAGTGTGCTATCTGTGAAGAGTTTGAAGTACCAGTTCATTGAAATTGAGTGGTTAGTTGACACTTCACTGGAGTATAGCGTTCATTTGAACGACTCATTCACGAGTTCCTCATCACTAGCCGGCAGTCAACTGTTTCGCGATGGCGATCTACCTGCCCAGTCGTCAACCGGTCAGACTTTCGTGTCCTACATGAGACTTCAACCTTGAACCTTGACCCTAACTTCTTACCGGATGAGCAACCCGGCCACATCTAACGACACTGGTCAAAACACATATAGACGTGGAATGTTTATCTACGCCGTACTCTCATCTCAATGTGAAACGGTTCTGTACTGTGCCACGTCGGTTGTAGTTCACTGGCACTGTTAACGGGTTGCCAGAGTACAGATACACTTCTACAACTATGACTGGTGCCGTTTTTACTTTGACCAACGCTTCCCCTAAAAGGTAATTTTATATAGTCAAACTATGCTGTCTACTATTTGTAGAACTTTTGCCCTACTTCGTTTTCTGAGGCTAAAGTGTCAGTTTTTATGTAAGAGGACTATTCTGAGCAAATCCTTACTTTGCTTTTGTTTCCATTCCATCATGTGGTAGCAAGGTGAACTGATGCGACGAAAATTACGTCAATAAAGTAACATCCTATGTTCTCCTACATTTTGAAATCACTAAAAGATTCTTTTACACATCAAAACGAGTGAATATATAGCATTGTGAAATACGCGTGTACTCCGCCTCTTCATAAACTGATGTCAATAGCGTTAGCAGATTTTTGTGAATCGAGGTTACACACTCCATGGTTAGCGGCGCCATCTGGTAGTCGGCGCTTTCGTGTAGTAAACACATACACACATATATACATTACATACGCGGCCAGTTCCCTGACGGCTGTAGTACAGCCACTCCGTGGTTCCTGCAGCGTTGCGAGTGACGGGCCATATCTACTTCCGCACATGGGCTGTGTGATAGTTACCTCTGTCACAGTCTGTGCATTCGAACACAATAGTGGCATTATGAGCAGTGGACCTGTATGGCTGACGTTGCACACTGCGTATCCAGTACGACCTACTTTAGGCAAGTTCAGTGCTTGATTTGTGATGGTACGCATAGGTACTCCCCAATGGTGTCTCGGTCTTGGGGAAAAAGAAGGATCGATACTGCAAATTTTGAGATGTGGTATGATAGGACATTATCTTTTTAGTAGTAAACATGTTGTACTGTCACTTTTGAAATGCGCAGAAAAGCGTTAAAATACCGTCTTAAGAGGTCAATTGCAGAAACACACACCTGACCCCCCACCCCCCCACCCCCGCTGTCACCCTGGAAGGTCACCACAGTATCGGAACCTGTTTTTTACAAATCAAGCACTAGCTGAGGTTAAAGCTGTACACCACTTACCAAATGCACTTCATGTCATTTTTGTCACGGTATATAAAATTTTTCAGTGTGTGCATGGCAACAAGAGCGATTCAGCTCAACAGATTATGGCGCTGTGTAATGCCTGGTGGCAGATACGTACCAATAAATATTACTACTTGTGTGTGTGAATGGAATTTTAAGCATAAAACGTGTTGTGCTATAGTTGCCCTCTTTTATGCTACCTTTTTGTATTTTAGATCTGAAGAAGTCTCGTCAATGATCTGAAACTAGTAATCAGTAGAGGAGTTTTAGCGATCTTGAAATACGACTTTTATCCACACATTTTAACATAACAGATCGCCCATCATCACTTTTGAAAATAGGAATAACAACTACCTTTTGTGCCCAAGGACATATTTTCCACTGGGTTGACGCCACCTGCGACCGCCATTCTAATTCGGTCTAAATCTCATTTGGCAACCCAGAATGCCAGTTTGATGGCGCATTGTTGAATGTCTAGTTGCTTAGTTTCATTTTCATGGTTGATTTATAGACTAACCATTATTATTAGCAGTTTGTCACAGTTGAGCAAACGTGTTTCTTTTGAGGAAGATTTTCTACAATGAGTCATAGAGACCTGAACGAGGCGGAAATTTGCGCTTAACATCTAATAGACGAACAAGTATCCGAGTTACGGGATTTCGAGTCGAATTATATAGACACTGAAGAGAATACAAATAAAGAAGATACGGGGGGGGGGGGGGGCAATGAAGAAACAATGCACACAGACAACACTCCCAAAATGCCACAAGTTCTGGTAGAGTGCATCCAGAAGCAGCTCCAAGAGTATGTAAAAGTGGTTCTGCGAACTTGGCCCATAAATCTCAGAGAAGAAGTACACCTGGGAAAGAAGTATCTGAATCAATCAAAAAAATTTTCACTCCTGAAAACAGAAAAACAACTGACGATACAATTGTATCATGTGAATGCAAAAAATTGATCTCTTGTTAGCGATCCTGGACTATACGCTGTACAGCAGCACATACTACAATATAGTGCCCTACTTAACGTAATCTGTTACATTAGTTTGCTTTTAGCATGTAAGATCTACGTACTCACTTTGCATTTGACGATGTATTCGTTGTGACGCCTGATTTGAAACCAAAAATCTGCAGAAATCGAATGTTTGAAAATCAGAGTTACCTCCCCAAATAAGCAACAAGAAAAAACTAACATTGGATCTTACAGCCGATACAATTGTCCGAAAATGGAATAAAAATACGCAGTTTTTATGGGTAAGTCGCAAAAAGAGACGTCCTAAGGGACTTTATAAATACAGCGTTCATATAGGGTTTAGATGGGACCATTAGATTCCTGTGTTATAGCCTAAATACAGCATTGATGTACGGTTTAGATAGAACCATTAGATTTCGATGTTATAGCCAGTAAGTCGTTAAAAGTGATGTCGCTACGAACGGTCTCGACTGAATGTATCCACAGGACGTGTGGCCTGTAATTGAAAAAGTGGCGTGCCAACGCGTCTCCTCGAGGCTTTCAGGCTTGCAGCGAAATGGCCACGACGAGAAAAAATGAGGAATTGCAGCCAATATAAGAGGCCCTGCCGAGGATTGCCCCAACCACGCGACATTCGCGAGCGGAACAGGAGTAGGCGGGTGACAGTGTGAGGAGAAATGTTGTTTAGAATAGGTTCTGGGTTCGAACCCCAGTCCAACACAAAGCTTCACGTCACGGCATTTCAAATAAGTTACATGTGAAGAAGCAATATTTACCATCTCTCATAGTTCGTTAACAAGGACAATAAATGCTGGGTAGGAATCCGCGTCCGTTGAAAATGTTTACGTTATGTAATTTATAGTTGATATTTGCTAACTGATACTGTCTAAAATCGAGGTATATCACTCTCTGTATGCCTAGTCAGGAATGACTGTAGGTTTCCGTCAGTCACTAAATCTTTACTTAGTCTACATGACCTGGGTTTGAATCCATTAGCAGAACGGGACGGTTCGTCGTGTCATTTGAAGTTCATAGATATTCTCAACTAGCTGCTCGTGAATAACTTAAACTTGTAATGTCATTTTGCGTTAAATAATAAGTACGGTATGTTACTTTGAAGAAAAAATCATGAATATGACGAACTTACTACGTGCATTACCTATCCGACGTAACAATGAGAGTGGTAACATTTGAGGTATGTCATTTATTGTAATAAATGTGAATTTACAAGCGTTAAGGTTTATATGTGATAAGGGGTTCCCTGATATTAGTACTGCGATACAGAGTAGTGTTTCCTAGTGGTGACTTGTTGGAACCATTTTCAACAGTCAAACGACTGTACTGAGAGGCTATTAGAGGACCTGCTAAACAGCTGCGTTATGCGGGTTGCATGTGATTCAGGCAAAACGCAATTCGATTCGTTCGGATACTTTTGAGCATGACTGTACGTACATAAGTTGTGTAACAGAAAGGAGTATTGTGGGTCCGATACAAGTAGGCATATTCTCACCATTTACGTACGTAACCGTTCATTGCTTACGGAAAGATTCCGGACAGTAACGTACACAGTGCAAGTACTGGCATCAGAGGCGGTACCTTCAGTGCCGGCGCTGTGTGGTCAGGAAGGGGCAAAGTGCCAGCACGTTCTGTGAAAGAAATATTAGGCGCTGCTGTGACTAATAGTAAGGGCGCAGATGTATTTTGTTTGTAAACATTGTAGGGGGTGTTCTTGGAGACAGATTATCTGTAAAAATATTCCTACGTTATTCAAAGAATTCGTGAATAAAATATTGTCAACCAATCTGACTAAAAATTGAACTAACTTTGGGCATAACATAAAACCAGCAAGCGGATCGAAACCATGAGTTGAGTCGCTCAGTGACCATACTGTTACAGAAACGGAAGACGACAGACAGAAGGCGAAATACAGAGCTGCCATGAATCATTCACTCGTTTCCAGAATTCTAAATTTTCCGAAATATTACATGTAGAAATATGATTGGTGTAGGAATGTAGCAGCAAACTCAACGAGTTTAAACTGTGCTGACCACCTCACATTAACAATGCAGCGCCTTGCCAAAATGCCGACAAAGCGAGAGAAGAGTTTTCTCGTGTTGTAATATGCAGGATATTTGACCAAATGTGGCAGCTGCAACCGTGTAGGGGGGTGAACGTGATTTCTGTACGCGGTCCAAAGAAGTCAACAGCAGGCGCAAGCCGCGAACTCTAAACACCGCAGCAAAGTGTGTGGAACACCGTGCGTCGGCGGTCACACATCGAACCGCGCGTCTGCATTTCTCACAACTATTAAAAGCAGAAGGTTGCGGCCGGCGCCCTCACATTTGCGCCACAATGCACGGACCGGTTGAGGATGGACATTTCGTCTCCATGCTCACATTCAGCATCGACGCAACCTCGCATTTATCTGAAAATGTTTGTCTCCGCCATGTGAGAGTGTGGCGTACTGAGGATCGTCATAGTTCCTTCACAGAATAACAACGGCCCATTCAAGCTTTGTCTGTGACACTGGACAGAAAACATTAACCATCGGAGAATCTGGTTCATGCGCCGCAATTTCATGAGGATTTTCAATAGCCCACACTCAGATTGCGGAGGTTAAGTTTTTCAGATAAATTCTAGGTTGCTTCGTCGCTGAAGATCAGGATGGAGGTTCAGCATGGAGGTTCATCCCCCAGTGCTCCCTCCGTTGTGGCGCGAATCTGAATGCGCCGGCCGCAACCTTCTGCTTTTAATTGTTGTACGGGCTGCACACGGTATGGTTCGAAGTGTAACAGCCGACGCACGGTCTTCCACACACCTTGCTGCGGTGTTTAGACTTCGCGGTTTGTCGCTGCTGTTGACTTCTTTGTACAAAAATATCGCTCACCCTTCTCCACGGCCGAAGCTGCCACATTTGGTCAAATATCCCGCACATTCCAACACACGAAAACTCTTCTCTCGCCTTTTCGGCATTTTCACAAGGCGCTGCATTCGTAAGATCAGCTGTTCGGCACAGTCTAAACTCGCTGAGGCGAAAAATATTTCGGAAAATGTAGAATTCTGGAAACCAGTGAATGATTTATTGGTAGCCCTGTATTTCGCCTCCTGTGTCGTCTTCCATTGCTGTGACGGTATGGTCACTGAGCGACTCAACTCATGATTTCGATCCCGTTGTTGTTTTCGTGTGACGCCAAAAGTTCTCTTAATTATTTGTCGGAAAGGTTGACAATGTTGTATTTACAAATTCTTTTAATAATATAGATAATATTTGCACACAAAACCTGCCTCCAAGGGTTCTCCTGATAATGTTAAGAATCAAAGTACTTCTGTGCATCTCCAATTAATCACCGCAGCGCCTAATATTTCATTCACAAAATGTACTAGCACTTCTGTACTAACTAATCACACAGTGTCAAAACTATGTAGTGACTTCAATGCTACTATTTATACTGCATACATTAGTATCTGCCATCTTGCCGTAAGCAGTCAACGATGATGTACGTAAATGGTGAGTATATGCCTACTTGTACCCGACTTTTATTACTCCTTTCCAGTACACTATTCATTACGTACGATCATGCAACCCAACGCAATTTCACACCTGACTGACGAACTCATAGACCAAGACACAGGTATCGTTAATAGGAAGTGTGTGTTTGAATTCCGTAATTAAATCTAGAACTTCTTTCTGTGCAGCCTCAAGAACGAAAAATTAATACGTCAATGGCTTTATTCTTCCTGCAAAACAATGATGAGAAATTTATATACCATAGTGTTTTCTAACAGGTATGGTGAGCTATCAGTGCTGCTATTCATTAACTTTTAATTCACGTCTTGCTGACAATTTACTTATAGAATAGAGTGGCTCCTTTCCTTACCTGAAATAGCGATTACAAGATACGAAGTGCCACAGTAACTGACCTAATGTTCTTTAAAGGGCAGATGGACCTGTACTGTATCACTGGCTTGTACCGATAATGTACACCATTTTCGTTACCACTCACGAGTGATTTTGCGTCCTGTTTATTTTTCAATTAAGGCATACTGATTCTGTAGCTGATTTCACTGTTGCCTTTCATCTAGTAATGTAGTGCCCGAACACAAAGCTCCGACGTCATTTGCATGGGAAAATTTTGTCGATAACTTCACATCTCCAGAGAAAAACCGATCGTGAAGGTTTGATATTTTGCACAGAAACGAATATTCTTTTAAATGGCGGTTAACGCAAGTACTGATCAGCTTTTGAATGCCACCTAACAACTTGTTTTTGAAAATCGGCAACCGGCAATGCTTTTGTGTAAATAAACTTTGCATATCATATTCGTGGTTGACTGCTCTAATTGTAATCTTTATAATTTTACTACAGCCTACTTTCTCATGCTGTTTTCGAGAATGCAGCGATAGCTAGCAGGCACTATATAGTGTGTCTCAAATCAACATGAATATTATTCAAAAGGCCATTAGTAATTGATACGCGTTACCACTGCATTGGAAAGCACGTTTTCTCATAACATTAGCGGTAAAAAGTTCAACTCGATTATCAATTATATCATTCAGAAGACACACTAGATGATACCGATAACTCGCGTCATAAGTATGCACGATAGTATTCTTCAGATCCATTTGTTCCTTTTTAGGCCACTCAGCCAATGGGTCAACAAAAATTTGAAACCGCACGAAAGACTAGAACTTAATAGTGTGACGCAGCAAAACAGAGCAAACGAAACAAAACCGTGGACGGGACAGCACGGCCTGTATTCGTCTGGGACGTGTTGACTGCCCGCGCCCACGTGTCAACAGGCGTACGAGGCTGGCTGCAACGATGCCTCTTTGTGCGAAGGCTGCGTCCGTCTTGTGCACACGCAAATTTACACACGTGTAAACGTACGTTTACACTAGCTACGAACTGTGCCCAATGCTGAAAAATACTGAACCTGCCGTTCCAACTGTGTTCCGATGCATGACGACATCAAAACGGACATAAGACACTCGTCGAAATCTAACGTGCATAAAATATCTGACACAGCTATAATTATCGTTACTGTAACACTCCATTTCTTTGGCTCCACTAACTGACAACCGTACTGTAACCTGTCAACCCAGCCTAGACCTCGGGCTATGCAACACATCACTTTTCCACCACAACCTATATTAGAAAAAATAAGTAATATAGCAGCAATGTAAACATGACCGCGTTCTGTTGTATCCGTAAGTATATATGACGTCACAGAGTACATCATTACGCCACGGGGCAATGTCGACGCCCCCATTCGGTAGCTGCGACCTGCTCCAGTTTAGACAGTCGCCTGTACTGGGAAGACGGGTATTTGCAGAACCTAAGGAGTGTTGATGCTTCAAAAAGGTGAAACAAGACGGGAGTCAGACAACTGCAAACTTTTTTTAATTGGCTAACTACTAAAGGGTTTATGACCAAATGGGCCACAAATGCGACAGCGAAATTTTCGCGAATCGCTTTTTCCTTCAGCAGAGGCGTGGAAGTACCGGGTGGTCGTAAGTAAAATGCAGCCACTCACCGAAGTTCACTGTGGTCTGTAATTACCGTATGGCAACGAAACTTGGCAGGTATGCTAAGGCGTTAATGCGAAACCAGTTTGCGCCGGAGGAAATCAGTTCCGATTTTAGTTACCAGGTGCGAATCTGTCGTTGTGGAACGTCTCGCAGAAGTCTTCGGTGCTCATACTGAACAAATTGTGCAGCTGGCGGTTAATAACAAGATCTACATCCTGCCTTTCTCACTTGTTTGACCCTTCCTGCCCACGTTCCGTTGCCAATCCATTACATATGGAAACATTTCTATACGTCTTTCTTCCGTTGATAGAGCCATTTGGTGGCCAAAATCGAAAATAATTGCTTTCCAGTGTAAATCGGTTCCGCAAGAGGGCTTTAGTATACCAAGTTTCGCTGCCATACAATAGTTACAGTCCACACTGGACGCCTGTGAGTGGCTCAACTTCAGATTATGAGCACCCAGTGGTACAGTATCGTTACTGCCAGCCCAAGTATCGTGTGAGACACCACACTGTCAAAGATTCTGCTGGTGGACAGAACACGTGAAGAATTAAAAGCACCCAGAAACACTGTACACATTCGTAAGTCACCAGCGATCACAATCCGTTATTATGGGCAATCGATGTGTGCCTCAGAGAGCGAATTCCACACATTCTCGATTAAATGGCGGCCTTTTTCTGAAACTGTTTTGGCTGCGGCCACTCTTCATCCGTCAACGTCACATTTCCCGACAATTCAGCCAACTGATCTCGCTACCCACGAGACGTTTTGGACAGGTCTTCAATACGGTGCTTCAATTGCGTTGCACATTTTGTGATAGCCGAGTATAAAAACGGAAACCACCACACACACACACTTCAGTGTCACAAAAGTGAGAGCCATTTGGAGCTCAGATTTCGGGTTACGCATTATTCATAAAATTCGTGGAACTTTTATTTAATCATCCTGTCCCTCACGTGTGAACACAGTCACTTTTATGTGACATCACGCGTCCTGTGCTGCGATTGGATGCGGCGAGCAAACTGGACAGTTGCCGTGCTGATCTACCTGTTTGCGAAGTTAAAGTTAGCAGTTTCATAGCTTTGGTACTCAAATTTGCTTTTTATGACTATATGTAGTCTAAATGATACACGACATTTCAGAAGTCTTCAGGATTTTCAGTACTTTATCATGCTAAAATGTCGGTAAATCTGACGTCAGTGGCTACCGATAATTCCCAAACAGTGACTTACCATCAGTAAAGGGTAAGGCTTCTGTAGCAGTATCTGCCTAAACGAAATAATATTTGCTATAGGTTTCAGTCAAATATAATTAGCAAATGCCGCCACAAATGTAATTCCGACGTGATTCAGAGCTCTGACGGAAACTAATAACAAATCTACCTCGATTCTCGCAAATATTGCACTGGAAATGGTACAAATTAATTCTAGATTCTGCCGTCGTTATAGGCTGCATATAAAAATTTACGCTGCACTTTAATTGTGTCACTTGAACGTCAGATAAAGAAGTTGCCAAGTGACAGTCAATCACCATCATTCATTCTTTGGTCACGTAAGATACTACTAATGCGCAAGCACGATTGCGACAACTTTTCTGCACAACAAGCCGCAGAGAACACGACGCGTCTCAAAGACCTCTCATGCGTTGCTTTGTCTCTTATCAGGCAAATAATAACACGTGACAGCCAGACAAAGCACTGCAGAGTGGGGTTCAAATGGCTCTGAGCACTATGAGATTTTACTTCTGTGGTCATCAGTCTCCTAGAACTTACAACTACTTAAACCTAGCTAACCTAAGGACATCATACACATCCACGCCCGAGGGAGGATTCGAACCTGCGACCGCAGCGGTCGCGCGGTTCCAGACTGTAGCGCCTAGAACCGCTCGGCCACTCCGGCCGGCGTTGCAGACTTGTATAGAGCAAAAAAAATTGTGGTGTGTGATCGCTTCTCTTTCATCAGCAAATCCCAAACGAAACGTGACGTCACACAACGATAAAAGAGAATAAGAAAGTTTTATTTCATGAAACGCAAACATTACGATAAATTCTCAAGAATTTGCAACAAGCAACCAAATCTTCGCCTCAGTCTAACGTAGCTTGGGGAAAGCAACAGATCCCTCGTGCATCACAACCTAAATTCCAGAAAATTGTAAAAATACTGAAATAAACGCAAGTGCTGCGTTTCATCGCCAGAAGCACGTCGGCATGACGCCACGAGTGGAGTGCAGGATTCAGAATGCCTATGCACTAAACAACTTCGGACGTCTGATTACTTTGCAGACGAGTTAACGTCTGTAATATTTGACGTTAAGCGTGTAAGCGAGAAAAAGTTTTGGAACTCTTTAAAATTATTCTCAACGCGTGTTCGAAGTCGCGAAGTGCTGAAATACTGGGTGAATAACGTTCGCGTATTTCAGCGCCGTGCGTTACGTTACCTCGCGACACGCCTTAAGTTTACAACTGTGATACTTTTCTTACTGTGTGAAAACCGTAACGTCAGGTTATACCTTTGAATGAGTACCTTACAACATTTTAGATGTTCAAATTCGGCCAAATTAAGCGAAATATTGAAAAATAAGCTTCGGTCAGCCCTGCAAGCCGCTAGATAGGCAACCTGCAGTCGCTCTCGGCTGGCGGTCCAGAATTACAGACAACCACGGCTGCTGGAATCAGTGGCAACAGACGCCGTGTCGCACTGAAACTCACTCAGTCCGAGGTGCTGACTGTTTGATGGTGTTCGCATACTTTATGTAACGTCCCCTTAGAACAATTTATACACGACTGTGCTTAAACTGACACACAATATTTTTAGCGCAACTCAATCTGACTATCAAAGATCCCTGCAAAAGAATGGCCCTGAGTAACATTAAACTATACCTTTCACAAATAACTTACCTCACAAAAATCTTCATTCCTCGAACTACTGCAATACAGCGAGCGCCATTATTGCCAGATAAATAAAAGATTCAAACTACGGAAGTCACTAACTACTGATAGGGATAGTTAGCAAATGAAAGATTTTAATAGAGAACAAACACTGTTTTTACCTTAATAATCATAATATATATAGAGCAGTTCAATTTCAAAACTTCCGCCATCTCTCTCCCCACATCCACCACTGCTGGCGGCTCACCTCCAACTGCCCAACGCTACGCGCTGTTCACATCCAGCTGCCGCTGCCCAACACTACAATGGCAGACAACAATGCAAACTAGCCACAGGCTGCACACAGCACAGCCAGTGATTTTCATATAGAGCGCTACGTGACGTTGCCAATAAGAAAACATAAACAGCCTACTTACATAGCCCCCATGCTCCCCAATAATGGCCAATAATGATTTGAAAAAATTTTTCATAATTACAATAACAAAGATATCAAATGCACACACTTATTTATACAATGTTGGTCAAAAGCTAAAATTTTCTCACAGTCCATAAAGACAGTCCTGATCATTCATCATAATAGTAATTACAGTTTTTTTTTCACAAAGTCTCATTAGTAAAAAAAATTGCACACAGAAGTAGTGGATTTCCATGCAGTCTTGAAGAAGTAGTGTTGTCCTTCCAACGGAAAGACAGTGCTGACTCTTGACATGCTGACAGGTAATGGGCCACAACAGAGCAAACCCACAGCAGAGTCATTCGACGTTTTGAAGAAGATTGGTAGGTAGGTCATCACAGAGCAGACCCACTGTAGTCCTGGTAGAGAGTATGTTATTGGTGAGTCATCAAAGGTGTAGACCCACTGCAGTCCTTGTAGAGAGTATGGTATTGGTGGGTCATCAGAGGTGCAGACCCACGGTAGTCCTTGTAGAGATGGCCAGCAGCCATCTGTTGCGATTGTGCAGGTGCGCATTCACCATCGAAGAATCTTGCGGAGAATTTTGCAAGTCCATAACCACCACTTGTGCACTCACAAAGTTTTTTTGGAAGTGTCCTTAGAACCAGCAATGCTGTTATCCAGTCCCTTGCTGAATTATTAACACACGTGCAAACACTAACAGTCCCTACTTCTCACATATTTTCCATATACTATGACCAACAGAAACGTGTGCAGTGAAATGTAACGTACAAATTACTTAATTTGATGAACTGGTGTCAATTACAATATTATAACATGAGAATACAATTACAAAGGTACAAAATACATCATTAAAAACATAACAATACAGATAACATTTGTAGTAATACAGGCTTTACAAAAGAATAGAAATAACATATACATCAGTGTTACAGGAATTATGACATGAGTACATACATAAAAGATCAGAATAACTTGCGAAACATCAACTTCACACATGAGCATTGAAACAAAACAGAATAAATAATGTCTAAGCATCTTTACAAAGTAAATAACAGAGTATTAGAAAAATTCTACAACATAGCTCTCATCAGCTAAACACATAAAGACAGGAAAAACACAAATACACAAGGGTACACAAACATATAGAGGGATGACACAAAAGGAAAGGACAACACACAATTACATATTGGGAAAAAGCAGCAAAGAGGAAAGGACAGGGTTTGTTTTACTGCAGTATTTTGCATGGAGATGTCCCTTGGTTCATCATTATTCCCAAAAGTCCTACCTATACCTGCTTTCTGTACTCTATTCATATCTCTTTCAAAATAAGTATTTCTGATTGTACAATACTCATTTCGGCCCAAATCTTTTTCATATAACTTCTCAATGCATTCTTTCCCTACTGTCCATAGTCAGTTTCTTATATAGTCTACCCTTCTTACGCTAACTTAAATCTACTGAGCTCAGATACTAAACTAAGGGACGAGACAATGCAGCAGCACATAACAAATTAACACAAACCACAAGGACAAAAAATTCAAATTGGCAAAGCAATTGCAATATTACAACTAATATAAGGCAATGAGCAGCAAACAAGAAACATAAATTAGTAGTAAAACTGGCTTAACAGCGTAATACAAAGACAAATTCAGTAACATTATGCCTGGCAAACAGCTGCAGCAAATGCACTTATATCTAAACATGACAAAGCTCAAGCAGAAAAAATATTACAGTAAAAATGGCCATGTTTAATACCTATGTCACATCTTAACACTAGAGTGATGCATCACGAGAACATACACTAGCAGATAAGTTACCAACTCGGAAAGAAATTATTTATGCAATTCCTGTGAAGGGAAATGTCTATTTGTGCTCCGTCATTTTTTTTTTTTTTTTTGGATAGATCATAAAATTATTTACTGGATCTGTAGGCATAAAATATTTATATTAGTACATATATTAAATTTTATTTTAACCAATGCTGCAGTGCAGCTAGAAACTAGATATTAAAGAAAATGAGCAAATATGTACAAAGTAAAGCATAAGAACATCATTCAGTAGTCATGAGGCATTTCATAAGTTAATAGAAAAATCTCTCAACTAGAGAGACAGTAGTATTAATCAGGTGTATAGACATAAAAATATTTCTCGTCATTTCATTAGGCATTGCTGTAAATATCATAAATTAAGAGCTCCACAGTGTAATCATATGTTTTCAAGTTCGACCATGTCGTTTTTGCGATGCTTTCTACAAAGGAACGTCAATAGTGAGGATAATGGCCTCCCCTTTTTTTTCTCCACCTAATGGCTTTTTCTCAAGGCGGCTGGCACACCTGGCCGCTCACAACGGTCACTTACCTTTCTTACGGAAATATTTACGACAGCAGTTTCAGCTACAGTGACAGTCTCATATATAAAAATATTTCACAGGTCAAGAATTTGCGTTGCAAATGTCTAGAAGCAAAATCTTACAGCATAATACACATCGTCATCGTCGTAAAAATATCATAACATCTCAGTCAATTCCCAAAATCATCGTAGCTTCCTCCAATAACTTCAAAACCTAAAAAAATTCTCTGCTCATGTCAAAAGTGTCATCTGCCTCAAACGTACTTTAAAAATCGTGATCCCATACCAAATATATCATTCAAAGCTCTCATAGAATCACAATGGTTCCAAAAAAATCTGAACAGTGCACAAAGTACAGACAAAATACAATTTTGTAAGTGTGAAGTAATCCAACTCTGTAATTGAGTAAACATGTGTCACTGACGTAGTAAAAAACATGTTTATCTCTCAGTTAAATGATCAGATAGCTGTGTAATTTATGTGTTAGAGAAATATGGTACCGATGTGTTAAATTATATAAGCAAATACCATATTAGCTAGGGCTCCTTGTGCTTGCCAAACACATGATACACAAAGTAGGCGTGTACCCCCCTGCGGTTTATTGTAATTATACCCTCAGGTGTTACAGATTACAGCAATGGAATGAAATGTATCACGGAAAACTTTCTTTGTAATTCAAAAATCTTTAAAAATAAATGTTTTAAGTACAAAATTAATCACTCAAATACGTGTCCTGTAGCGCTAAATGTGCGTCTTGCTGTAAGATAATCTCGGTGAAAGTGTCGTAGTTATTGTCCTCCGAAAGCTAAGTTCTGCAGAAGTCAATGTACTTACCTCATGATAAACAAAGGTGAAATGCTTTGCGTATAGATATCTTACTTATTATGCTTATTGCCGTGATGAAGAAAGTACTGTGCTGTAACGTATTGTTGTGCTACAGAAAAGGCTGTCTCCTTGTAGCTATACCACAAAAGTTACTACTAAAACATGTATCACTTTACAGAAGAATTCTGAAAAACTGTGCAGATATAAAACAGAAACACTGCAAAAGCAACATTGTAAATTGTCACTCATTAGTAGCGTCATGATAAAATCGTGTAGCTGTTACATTAACTAACCACTGTGTCATCTGGTATCTCCCAGAAAGTACTTTAATTCAGGATGTATTTTCAAGTACACCAAACTGTTGCATTAAAATCTCATTAGCAGTACTGGTAAATGTTCTAAGTATGTGAGCCTTATAGTCGTTACGTAATCGTGCAACTAACAAGCAAGAATGTACACACACAATAACACTGTGTCATCTGTTCGCAATAACAATGCATTCGTAATTTCTGTTTGAATAAGTTCTCTTGGTTCTTGACTGGATATTTAACTTCAAACATTGTTGCATGGTAACAGTTTCTAAAGCATACTAGTAACGTGAAGTGAAATGTTTTATGGCAAAGACAAAGTTAAAAAGCAGATTATCTTTCAATAAACGGTTTTACATGTGAAATGTGGTGTAAACCTTTACTCTTCCTAGTACGCAGAATTTCAACTTGAATGCAATTATCATGCGGTATTCATCCGTAAAGAATACTGGAATTTTGCTCAAGGTTAGGGTCAATGTTATTTTTCCCTGAGCCAGCGGGCGCAGGTGGCTGCCTGCGGTGCGAGTCATTGTCTGTTTCTTTGTTGGCGCGCGCTGTTACTAGGATTTGGAGACCTAACTTCTACAAATTCACATTGCCCAGAGGGCCCAGCCCTGTTTAAACCCCGCCAGTTCTGATGCAATTCAGGTCTGTCGTTACGATCATATCGTCTGTCGTCATGTCGGTAGATTCCATAGTTTCTTTCTTGTCGGTCACGTGGTGGAGAATTTCTCCCTGAGTCGTAACTGCGCGCTGGACCGTTGCGTCTGAAGTTACTCTGTCTCCCTTGATAATAATTGTTCTGATTGCCGTATTGTCTGTTTCTCTGATTGTCTCTGTGATAGTCATTACCGCGGAGAGGTGATCTTTCCCTGTAATTATTACTCTGCCAGTGGTTGTCATACGGGTGGTGTCTGTTTTGGTCACGATTTACGTTGTAAGAATAGGCTTGTCATGGCCAGTTATTGTTTCTGCCGTCACGGAATTGTGACGGATGTGACCTGTAGGGATTGTTTTCCTGTTTTTGCATCCTGTGACTGTCTGTGTCAATTTCTAATTCTTGTAAGAGTCCCTGAAAAGCTTCAATGTCGTCTTTGCAACGTCCTGCCAAAGTAATATGCCGTAAATGTTCAGGTAATTTGATTAAGCAAATGCGGATGAGTTCTGAGGGGCTGTATGGGTTTGACAGGTACTGATTCTTGTGCAACATGTCTTCAAAATATTTGACAAGACTGGAAAATTCAGATTGTTCAAAGTGTTTCATTATCATGATGCTATGTTTTACTCGGTCTTGTGTAGCTTGTGACCAATATGCTGAGAGGAACGCATGGTAAAATTCTCCTTCACTGTGACAATCGTGAATGACCGATCGCATTCTTACAGCTGGTTCATTATCCAAGTAGCCACACATAAATTCTAACCTGTGCTCCAATGACCAGTTGGGAGGAAAACAATGAGAGAATTGATGGAGCCACGCTTGTGGATGAATGTCGTTGGCAGAATTCTTAAACGTTTTGAATTTACGTGTAGTAATGAACAGCTTATAGTCAAAATCATCGTGTCGGCGAGTAGCATGTCGCTCATTGTTACGTCGTGTCGGCGGTTCGATCTCAAAATTCGGTGCACATTGCCAATTTCTTTCATAACTTCCGAAGTGCCCTGTGTTATTAATTTGTGGCTGTTCCGTATTTCTATGTCCCTCTTCCCGTATTGGAGCGCGAGTGTCCTCTGAAATACGTAATTCTTGTATTACCTGTGTCAGCTGATCTTGTACTTCCCGGATTTCTCTTTGATGTTGCGTATCAATTTGATTCAGATTTTGTTTCAGTTTCCTAATTTGTTCGCTCTCTTCTGTGTCATTAAAGACTACCGGTTTTGCGTCATTCAGATTATCATCTACCTTCGTAGATAAATTATTTAGCTGATCCGAAAGTTCAACTACTTTCTCTGATAATGAACTAATTTCCTCCATGTGTCTTTCTACTGTGTCCTTTAAGTTTTCCTGAGTTTTTGCAAGTTGCGTAACCGAATCAGTAGATGCAACTGAGTCAATTTTAGCCCACAAGGTCTCATGATTTTCATGAACAATAGTTTGCAGTTCTTTTATGGCTGCTTCATGATTCTGTAATGCATTTTCATGACGCGAAAAAATAGGTTGAAAATGCTCACAAATTTGTGTTTTTACGTCATTACACACTTTCTGACATTTCGATTCAATGTTATGTAATTCAGCAGTTAAATCTTCACGTGTTTGTTCGAGAGTTTGTTCCAATGAGTCTAACTTTTGAAGCTTTTGCTGTGTTTGTCTCTGATTTTGTTCCATTGTGTGTAACTGTTGCTGTGTTTGTCTCTGGTGTTGTTCCATTGTGTCTAACTTTTGAAGATTTTGTTCCATTATGTCTAACTTTTGAAGCTTTTGCTGTGTTTGTCTCTGATTTTGTTCCATTGTGTCTAACTTTAGAAGATTCTGTTCCATTGTGTCTAACTTTTGAAGATTTTGTCCGATTTGTCTCTGATTTTGTTCCATTTGTTGCATTAATTGCAATAATAATGTATTAGTGTCTGGAATCTGTTTCTCTATGCTTTTTGGCAGTGCATTTTCGCCGGCTACATTCACATATTGACAAGCAGAAAATGTGTCTTGACTCATTTGAGAAAACTGTGAGGACGCAAAACCTGAATCTACAGTATTTGCAAAATTGTGTCCTATCATTTCGGATTCCTGAGGCGAGCTGTTGCCGACCGATCGATCGATAATGCTTCCCTGTTCACTACCTGTTTCACTGTCTACACCATTATTTGCCGCCCGCTCCATTTCCCTATGCACAATTACCAAATTACTACTTCGAATGTCTGTTAATTCACTACCCAGTGGTGCTGATAAGCTACGCTCGTCGTCACTATTATTTCTCAGTTTACTTTGAAGCCTAGTGTTACGTTTTTCACACGTCATTATTGTCACAATATTTCACACGATAACACAGAAAAGCACAATTTGAAGAGCAAAAATAAGAGAACACATTAACATAGAACTGAAAATAATATCTAGTTAATTGCAGCTGCGAAATACTTGGTGCAAATCTACATGCATGCCACAACTGTTTTACTGTACAACAATGAAAGGCTGCAACTACAAAGGAGATTCTCTCTACAATTACGCGCTAGCAATAAACAAAATCTACACTAATTACACGAACTACAAGAAAAAATCAGAAGATTCCAGTGAGGTATCCTCGGCTAAGGGTCGACATATGAAACGTCCCCTTAGAACAATTGTACAAGACTATGCTTAAACTGACACACAATATTTTTAGCGCAACACAATCTGACTATCAAAGATCCCTGCAAAAGAATGGCCCTGAGTAACATTAAACTATACCTTTCACAAATCACTTACCTCACAAAAATCTTCATTCCTCGAACTACTGCAATACAGCGAGCGCCATTATTGCCAGATAAATAAAAGATTCAAACTACAGAAGTCACTAACTACTGATAGGGATAGTTAGCAAATGAAAGATTTTAATAGAGAACAAACACTGTATTTACCTTAATAATCATAATATATATAGCAGTTCAATTTCAAAACTTCCGCCATCTCTCTCCCCACATCCACCACTGCTGGCGGCTCACCTCCAACTGCCCAACGCTATGCGCTGTTCACATCCAGCTGCCGCTGCCCAACACAACACTGCACACAGCACAGCCAGTGATTTTCATATAGAGCGCTACGTGACGTTGCCAATAAGAAAACATAAACAGCCTACTTACAACTTGCGTCCTCTACGAACATTGGTTATTTCGTTGCAGTGACGTAACCAGGAACGTGTGGTTTTCGTTTCCAACCACTGTGGTACGAGAAATCTGCAGAAATCGACAATGGTACATCGAAACACTGCCCGACTGAATGTGGCGCTATTTTCCGTTCGTTGCACGGTATTCTCGCTCAAGGTATCAGCGGTTAAACGACTGAAACAAGGCGATAAATAACGAGTA
The DNA here is from genome assembly GCF_023864345.2 of Schistocerca serialis cubense. Lineage (NCBI taxonomy): Eukaryota > Metazoa > Arthropoda > Insecta > Orthoptera > Acrididae > Schistocerca > Schistocerca serialis. The sequence goes on along the minus strand of NC_064648.1, from coordinate 139,169,848 downwards.
ACAAATTATTAAACACTCGACGCACTAATTTAACAAACTATTCGCCATCCCTAACGTTCATATCGATCCTAATTGTTAAAGTAAGACAATGTATTAAACAGGAGCAGTTCCGTCATGAGTTACGCGACAAGCCACACAAAAGCGAGCAGAACGACAGCTGCAGCTTCCAAGTACCGCAGTGGAAGCCGGCTGCCCGCCTCGCCTGTCTCTGGTGTTCTCGCCGAGAGGCGGGACTGCGCCGCACGCCGCCTCACGCCTGGCCGCTCCGCCACAACTGGGCCGCACAGACAGCCGGGGCGCAGGCAACACCTGAAACCCAACAAGCATCGGTACCAACACCTATGCCCCCAAACAACACGACCCCACTCCCAGAAATCACGTGCTGCGAAGAAACGCACCATTTACAGGAAAACACATCCACACAAGAACCCCCCGAACCCCTAGCCCAGAGGAGGAATAGACGTACACGCAAACACAGGGCGGGGAACACGAAATCACCACAACAGGCCACGCAGCAACAACAGAACAGCAGCACACAGGAAAACAGTCAACAAGACACCGAGACTGTAACTCACACTACCATCCCCCTCACCACAGAAGTAACACAGGCGCCACAACCTCTGTCACAATGCACGAATGCCGCTCCTAACAACACACCAATACCCGCACAAGCGGCCGCTAACCCCACAACAGCACCTCAGGCTGCCACACCCAACACCAACACACCACCTGGGGGAATACTGGAAACACTATTCCCCCGACACACGACCGTTCAAATCCTTACCAAGGTGCTGATGGCCGTCACTACACTCATCACCCAGCTCATGAGCGCCGAACCTGGGCAATACTGGGCTGTCATACACACTGCCATCACAACACTCTTTCACACTCTTACATGAATAATATGCCACACCCGGCCCATAACGCAGACATGCACACACTATCACAGATCCTGTTCTGGAATGCAGACTCGATCCACAACAAAAGGGCAGAATTTGCCGCGTTCATGGAGCGCAAGGGAATCCTTGTCGCGCTACTGCGCGAGACTAAACTTAAACCGCACAAACAATTAAACTTTCCAGGCTACTGTGTCTATCGTACCGACCGACCGGACGACGCCGTGGCAGGTGGAACTGCAATTGTCATACACAAAGACATTGAACACACAAACATAGAGCTCCCTGAACTGGAAATAATCGAGGCTACGGCCGTCAGAGTCAAGTTCAACGGAGCCTACACCACACTGATATCGGTATACAACAGCCCTCTAGGCATCACAACACGCGATATCAGCACATTACTCAACGTTTCACCGCGAGTAATAGTCGCTGGAGATCTGAACGCAAAACACCCAGAATGGAATTCATGCATACGAAATCCCAACGGCAAAAAACTGTACGAACATTCACTAGGCAGAAACTACATTATACTAGCGCCGACAGAACCGACGCACATTCCCTATCAGAGGGGACACAGGCCAGACTTGATAGACATGGCCCTCATCAAGGGCATTACAGCGACACTCAACGCCGCTGTTGAAAACGATCTGCCCTCAAACCACCAACCTGTAATACTATACATTGAGGAAACACTGCAGCACACGGAACAACGCAAGATGTTGGACTACGGGCGTGCGAATTGGACATTGTTCAAGCAAACGCTTGATAGCCACATCCCACCTATACACGAAATTAACGAAACAGCACAAATTGACGAGGCAGTAGAAACCCTCACCAACGCCGTCCGGGACGCAATGGCAGGCACCATACCTGATCGCACCTCACAACAACGCAGTGCGGCCCTGCCCCAGGAAATCCTGGGCCTAATCTCAATGAGGAATCGCCTCAGGAGACAATGACAGCACAGCAGGCGCCCGTACTTCAAACGGCACATTAACAGACTACAGGGCATCATACACGATAAAATACAAACACAACAGTGGAACCAAAAACTCGAAGGGCTGGACACCACACGACCTGGCGTGTGGCAACTAGCCCGACACTTCACCAGGGAGAAAATATACACCCCAACGCTTCAAGGGCCTGACGGACCTGCATACTCAGCGGAAGAGAAAGCAGAACTAATGGCCCCAACACTCGCAGCGTCATTCACACCGAACCTGGTACCATCAGATCCAGCGTTCACACTTGCTACTGACCAAGAGGTTACACGCATTCTATTCCAACCATCGCGCGACGACATTCGACATGCTAGCACAGCCGAAGTCTCCTGGGCTATAATGCATTCCGCTGCTAGGAAAGCCCCTGGTCATGATGGCATTCAAAACCGTGTCCTCCAGGAGTTCACGGATAAAGCAACTGAGTACCTAACACACGTAGCGAATGCCATACTAAAACACCAACACTTCCCCGCCTTTTGGAAGACGGCCAGGGTCCGGATGTTCAGGAAGCCGGGGAAAGACCACAGCCTCCCAACAAATTACCGACCCATCAGCCTTCTGAGCTCGCTCAGTAAGGTTGTTGAGAAGGTGATTCTCAAACGCATCACTAGGCACTGCATAACAAATGACATCCTGAGACCGGAGCAATTCGGCTTCAGGAATCACCACTCCACAACACAACAACTCCTACTGGTCGTTGAACATATAACACATGGCTTCAACATAAACAAAGCTACAGGGGCAGTGTTCCTGGACATCGAAAAGGCTTTCGACCGCCTATGGCACAACGGCCTCATCCGCAAACTCAGCGACGCGGGATTCCCCGACGGGCTGCTGCATCTAATACACTCATACCTCACAGACAGGAGTTTCAACACTGACGTGCAGGGAAAACAATCAACACGACACGGTATACACTCGGGAGTACTCCAGGGAAGCATCCTAGGGCCCCTACTGTTTAACCTCTACATAAACGATCTCCCAACCACACACAACACAATGATGGCAATCTACGCGGATGACACAGCCATCCTTGCGCAAGATTGGAAACCATCAAACACTACATCACGCCTACAGACTGCACTCAGAGTGGTCGAGCCTCGGTTGGAGAAATGGCGTGTTAGAGTAAACGTCGACAAGTGCGAAGCCATTCTGTTCACTAGAAGACCGAAGCAACTGCGCAAACACCGCTACTGCAGACCAATAACTCTACATGCACGTCCAATACGTTTCCGCGAGAAAGTCAAATACCTCGGTGTCTGGCTGGACCGGAAATTACTCTGGGGGGACCACATACAACACATGACCAACCGAGCTAGCGCGAGGCTCAGACAGCTCTATCCTATGCTCAACAGGCGTAGCACACTGAACAGAAGGGTGTCGAGGTCCATGTACATGACACTTGTCCGACCCCTGATGACGTACGCAGCTCCTGTCTGGGGATACGCTGCGCCTACACGCCTGCGCCGTCTGCAGCTCATACAGAACAAAGTACTCAAAATCATAAGCAATGCTCCACGATACACACGCATCGCGGACCTTCACCGGGAATACCGACTTGAGACTCTCACGGAGGTAATCCACAAACTCACCACAAGACTACACAGAAACTCCAGACATTAGCAGAACCCGTTTATTCTGAATCTGGGGAACTACGACCACAACCATAGATGGAAACATAAAAGACCAAAAGACATACTTGTAAGGACCTAACATCTATGGCCAAGCATACGGAAACATAACGGCACAGGCGGGCCACTGTTAATCAGACGCCATTACTAGATATCCAGCTGAAATACACTGACGAATAACTGGCACCACACAGGGAAGCCGTACCGTACACTGCATGCAAACAAGCTCCACACATCCCCCACACAGTGAGATGATCTATGGCCGATCTCCCACTACTGTATAACGATCTTGATTGTTCCAGGAATGTGGCAGCTGCAGCAACTGGGACACATCGCCATCGCTTGTCACGGTAATGATGCATGATACCCATACTAACAAACCCAGTCTTGCATGAGCTATCGCAGCTAGTAAGCCACTACTGCTCTTACTACCCATCCCACAGTCGCAGAGGTTTTTTCCCACGGCACGAGCCATGGCACTTTTTTCCCTCTGCTCTTCAAATCGCTACCCTCACTCGCGTTTCGTCCACTTTCTATCACCTGATGGATCGTGTTAAAGAGTAGCCTTACCCAGACGCACGGACAACATCACAGCGCAGCATCCTGTGATCCACCTACTAGACAACTAACATGTTTACGGAGGTGACAGTAGAACTTTTGGTTTGGTCACCACGTTGGTGCGGGCGTGGAGGGGCCCCATCCCTTCCGTCTGTAACGCCGCCACATGAGGGCCACAGAGGCTCTTGTTCAGAATGCAGTCTGCCACTTTAGTCACACATGCACGCACGGGGACGCCAAGTCTAATTCTATCACAGCAGACAGGGAAATGAGTGTTACATGTGGTCTGCTTCCAAAACGCCTACAGAGACGCAAAAGTGCACTTTGGAAAATTGCTGTATATATCCACTGTTAGCTCCATGTCTCATGCGATTGAGTATAACTCTCCGAGAGATGGTAGTTTGTTTTGTAAGAGGAGCATGCAGGTGTGTGGGGAAGGAATGATTTTAGGTGGTTCTCCAATTCTCTTTATTTTAAGGTGAGCTGGCAAGACGGCTGCAGATGGTGTGAGCATGATGTGGCGTATGCACTGCTACCAATGTGACGTTGCAATTAAGCACGAAAAGTACTTGTGCAGTGCAGGCACAGAAGTGAATTGAGTGTGAGGTCGCAAGCGAAGATACATTCTGAACAAACAGCTCATGTGGCACTAATTTGAGTATGGTGCGGTTTGCACTGGTTGAACACAGCACCATAGAGGCTGCTAGCAAATTGTTTGCAGTAATTACGTAATGTGGCGGACTGGTGCAAAGAACTAACGTTAATACAGGTGGGTGACGTGAGTATTGGGGCAAAACCAGTACAGTCCGACTTCACATTGTTCCCAGACATACCCAAGATGGCGGTGATAACGTCATCCAAGATGGCGTCATGTAGAATTCTCAACAGCGCATGACGTCATCCAAGATGGCGGCTGTGACATAATCCAAGATGGCGGATTTTGGTGGGTGGGGAGTTTGAATTTTGCCTGGAAGAAGGTCAATTGGGCTACCTCCTCTAAGCTAACCCCCTCCTCTCCCCAAGAAAAATGGCGGGAAGTTCAAATTCCAACAGGCCAATGCATCACACCTAAGAAAATGCCAGGAAAGAAAGGTCATTTGGGCTACCTCCACTAACCTAAGTCACCCAACCGACACCTCTTCCTAGCGATTGGTGAGAAAAGGACTCAGCCTGCACTGGGCTGTTGGAGAGAATAAGGAAGGAGTGTACTTTATTTATTTTGGAACAATTTATTTAGGTATGGAGTATATTTAACACAGTGATACAGAACACACGATCTGACATGCTTGGGGTCGCGCCACACAGTCTACAGACATGCAAACCACTAAAAGACTCTGCAAAAATGCATGTTAATCGTCAGCTGTTGAAATCGTGCACCAGTCTTTATTTAAACAATTTGAGCCACTAACGCCATCCAGTGTGGGTGTTTGCCATGAGGTCCAGAGCCCAACTGACTTAGTACACAGTACCACCACGAGAGGGTCTGTCGTCCATCCCGTGACGTAATCCAAGATGTAGGAAATGATGTCAGCTGATGACGCAAGCACTGTTAGGCCTGTGACATCACAGACACACTGATAGGGTTCCCACCCCAATTCCAAGATAGCGGCGGTGGCAAATTCAAAAAGTACCATACCTCCCTCCCAGGTGGCAAATTCAAAAAGTACTTTACTGTACGACAGAAGCAGTTCAAATATGACTGTGACTGTACCTCAATTCACGGTACTGCCTATGAGGACATGTAAGCATTTATTACTATGCATTTACTTTTCCGGCACTACACCTTTACCTCCTGAGTTGAGTATCGTACTAAACCAATGTTGTAGTTGAAAGGTTAATATTAGTAAAGGCCACATCTGTCTATGCTAACCATCCCTCCTGCATGTATTTTCAAATGAGAACTCTGCTTCTCAACTGCGTATTTGGATTCTACACCTGAATGTACGTACTGTTCCTCATTCGTCATAGATGGTGATAAAGTCACCAAATATGAAGTGTCCATGTTCTTGCAGTTAACAACTGACCCATTTGATCCTACATTTTATTTATGTAGTAAATAAAAAGCTTTCTGTTGTGAAGGTTGACATTTATGTTCGAAATTTGCTTTAATGATTCAAATATGATTATACAGTGTAAATAATATGTCTAGCCATTTATATTTCTCGCAAATAATCTACTTGTAAGGATTTAAAAGCATACATCACCAACGGAAAGATCGATACCGCCCACAGGAAAATTAACGACGGCTTTGAAGCGAAAAGAAGCAGCTGTATGAATATCAAGAGCTCAGATGGAAACCAGTCCTAAGGAAAGAACGTAAAGCTGAAGGAGTATATAGAGGGCCTCTACAAATGAGGTGTATTGAAGGCAATATAACAAAAAGTCATACCTGCAAAATACTAACACCTTATTCTTTAGAGTAGAATGGAAAAACTGGCTGAAGCAGATCTCGGGGAAGATCAGTCTGGATTCCGGAGAAGTATGGGAACACTGGAGGCAATACGGACCCTACAACTAATGTTAGAAGAAAGGGCACGCTTACCTTTATGGTATTTGTAGACTTTGAGAAAGTTTCTTGCAGTGTCGACTGGGATATTTTCTTTGGAATTATGAAGCCATCAGTGGTAAAATATAGCGATCGAAAGGCTGTTTACAACTTGTACAGAAATCAGAGGGTAGTTTACAAATCGAGGTGCATGAAAAGGGAAGCTGTAGTTGTAAATGGCTTGAGACAGGGTTGTAGCGTATCCCCGATGTTATTCAATTTCTACGCTGAGAAAGGAGTAATTGATACGAAACATAAATTTAGGGTGGGAGTTAAAGTCGAGAGAGAAGAATTAAATGCTTTGAGGTTGGGGTTAAACATCGCAGAGGGAAAACAAGAGGTGAAAACAGTAAGCAGAGGCAGTTGGATGTAAGCTGCAGTAGTTATTCAGAGGCTTGCCCCGTATAGAGTAGCATGTGGAGCTGTATCAAACCAGTCTTCACACCGAAGACCACAACAGCAACAAGCTACTTGTGTGGTGACGCAGCTTTCTGTTGCTACGGGGCTGACTGTAGTGAGACCATCAGAATGCTCGACTTCGGTGGCCACCCTCGAACACCGCATCACAGTCGCTGACTCCGGTGCGAGTTTCCACCCAACCGGCGTCACCCGCACGCTGACCGCCACGCGGCTACTGGTGGAATACAAACCGCAGCCGCTGTGTTGTGGCGAAACGTGGGTGAAGCGACGGCGGCTGGCGCATCTGGCACGGATGCTCACAGAAGTCAGGTGCCGCATTGGGGACAGGCAAGGCGACTCACCGAAATCAAGCATCCACATGGGAACAGAAAACTACCACATCCACGTCGTTTTTCTGGATCACGCTAAACGTGTTTCTAAACAAACATTGAAACGACTAATTTTTCCCGAGGGCATGCAGCTTTACTGTATGGTTAAATGATGATGGCGTCCTCTTGGGTAAAATATTCCGGAGGTAAAATAGTCCCCCATTCGGATCTCTGGGCGGGGACTACTCAAGAGGACGTCGTTATCAGGAAAAAGAAAACTGGCTTTCTACGGATCGGAGCGTGGAATGTCAGATCACTTAATCGGGCAGGTAGGTTAGAAAATTTGAAAAGGGAAATGGATAGGTTAAAGTTAGATATAGTGGGAATTAGTGAAGTTCGGTGGCAGGAGGAACAAGACTTCTGGTCAGGTGAATACAGGGTTATAAATACAAAATCAAATAGAGGTAATGCAGGAATAGGTTTCATAATGAATAAAAAAATAGGAGTGCAGGTAAGCTACTACAAACAGCATAGTGAACGTACTATAGTGGCCAAGATAGACACGAAGCCCATGCCTACTACAGTAGTACAAGTAGTGCAAGCAGATGTTGAAGAAATGTATGATGAGATAAAAGAAATTATTCAGGTAGTGAAGGGAGACGAAAATTTAACAGCCATGGGTGACTGGAATTCGACAGTAGGAAAAGGGAGAGAAGGAAACATAGTAGGTGGATATGGATTGGGGCTAAGAAATGCAAGAGGAAGCCGCCTGGTAGAATTTTGCACAGAGCACAAATTAATCATAGCTACCACTTGGTTCGAGAATCATAAAAGACGGTTGTATACATGGAAGAAGCCTGGAGATACTGACGGTTTTCAGATAGATTATATAATGGTAACACAGAGATTTAGGAACCAGGTTTTAAATTGTAGGACATTTCCAGGGGCAGATGTGGAATCTGACCACAATCTATTGGTTATGAACTGTAGATTAAAACTGAAGAAACTGAAAAAAGGTGGGAATTTAAGGAGATGGGACCTGGATAAACTGACTAAACCAAAGGTTGTACAGAGTTTCAGGAACAGCATAAGGGAACAATTGACAGGAATGGGGGAAAGAAATACAGTAGAAGACTAATGGGTAGCTCTGATGGATGAAGTAGTGAAGGCAGCAGAGGATCAAGTAGATAAAAAGTCGAGGGCTAGTAGAAATCCTTGGGTAACAGAAGAAATATTGAATTTAATTGATGAAAGGAGAAAATATAAAAATGCAGTAAATGAAGCAGGCAAAAAGGAGTACAAACGTCTCAAAAATGAGACCGACAGGAAGTGCAAAATGCCTAAGGAGGCATGGCTAGAGGACAAATGTAAGGATGTAGAGGCTTATCTCACTAGGGATAAGATAGATACAGCCTACAGGAAAATTAGAGAGACCTTTGGAGAAAAGAGAGCCACTTGTATTAATATCAAGAGCACAGATGGAAACCCAGTTCTAAGCAAAGAGGCGAAAACATAAAGGTGGAAGGAGTATATAGAGGGTCTATACAAGGGCCATGTTCTTGAGGACAATATTATGGAAATGGAAGAGGATGTAGATGAAGATGAAATGGGAGATACGATACTGCGTGAAGAGTTTGACAGAACACTGAAAGACATGAGTCGAAACAAGGCCCCGGGAGTAGACAACGTTCCATTAGAACTACTGACGGCCTTGGGAGAGCCAGTCCTGACAAAACTCTACCATCTGGTGAGCAAGATGTACGAGTGAGGCGAAATACCTTCAGACTTCAAGAAGAATATAATAATTCCAATCCCAAAGAAAGCAGGTGTTGACAGATGTGAAAATTACCGAACTATCAGTTTAATAAGTCACAGCTGCAAAATACTAACGCGAATTCTTTACAGACGAATGGAAAAACTAGTAGAAGCAGACCTCGGGGAAGATCAGTTTGGATTCCGTAGAAATATTGGAATACGTGAGGCAATACTGACCTTACGACTTATCTTAGAAGAAAGATTAACGAAAGGCAAACCTACGTTTCTAGCATTTGTAGACTTAGAGAAAGCTTTTGACAATGTTGACTGGAATACTCTCTTTCAAATTCTAAAGGTGGCAGGGGTAAAATACAGGGAGCAAAAGGCTATTTACAATTTGTACAGAAACCAGATGGCAGTTATAAGAGTCGAGGGGCATGAAAGGGAAGCAGTGGTTGGGAAGGGAGTGAGATAGGGTTGTAGCCTGTCCCCGATGTTATTCAATCTGTATATTGAGCAAGCAGTAAAGGAAAGAAAAGAAAAATTTGGAGTAGGTATTAAAATCCATGGAGAAGAAATAAAAACTTTTCGCCGATGACATTGTAATTCTGTCAGAGACAGCAAAGGACTTGGAAGAGCTGTTGAACGGAATGGACAGTGTCTTGAAAGGAGGATATAAGATGAACATCAACAGAAGCAAAACGAGGATAATGGAATGTAGTCGAATTAAGTCGGGTGATGCTGAGGGAATTAGATTAGGAAATGAGACACTTAAAGTAGTAAAGGAGTTTTGCTATTTGGGGAACAAAATAACTGATGATGGTCGAAGTAGAGAGTATATATAATGTAGACTGGCAATGGCAAGAAAAGCGTTTCTGAAGAAGAGAAATTTGTTAACATCGAGTATAGACTTAAATGTCAGGAAGTCGTTTCTGAAAGTATTTTTATGGTGTGTAGCCATGTATGGAAGTGAAACATGGACAATAAATAGTTTGGACGAGAAGAGAATAGAAGCTTTCGAAATGTGGTGCTACAGAAGAATGTTGAAGATTAGGTGGGTAGATCACGTAACAAATGAGGAGGTATTGAATAGGATTAGGGAGAAGAGAAGTTTGTGGCACAACTTAACTAGAAGAAGGGATCGGTTGGTAGGACATATCCTGAGGCATCAAGGGATCACAAATTTAGCATTGGAGAGCAGCGTGGATTGTAAAAATCATAGAGGGAGACTAAGAGATGAATACACTAAATAGATTCAGAAGGATGTAGGTTGCAGTAGGTACTGGGAGATGAAGGAGCTTGCACAGGATAGATTAGCATGGAGAGCTGCATCAAACCAGTCCCAGGACTGAAGACCACAACAACAACAAGTATATTGTACTGTACAAACAGATCTGCAACACTAACGAAAATGTCTAACCTAAATATCAGCCGTTGGAGGGCAAGGGTTTACACTTACACCGTAAATGAAATGTACAGGGTAAATCACAATGTTTTGACAATTTCAAATTTCAGCAACGCGAAACATAGATTAACATTCTACACATGATGCAACTTTCCTTATGAAATGCTACATTCGCAGCTATACAATACTCGACCCATTTTACTCAGCTTTTTAACCCATATTTCATACGAGATTGCTGAAGGAATTCCGGAATTCTCATCGTGAATTCGAACAATTAACTGTTGCGAGTTTCTTGGCCCGTCGGAGTACGCTCTCGCCTTCAAAGAAGGCAACAGTCTGGCACAGTCAAATCAGGCGAAAGAGGCGGCTTTTAGAGGCAAGAGCGTTTGGGAGTAATGTGGTTACCAAACGCTTCACGGGGAACTCGCAAGATTTCGTCAGATGTGTGGCATGTCGCGATGTCTTGTTGGAATCAAAGTCTACCACTGCGAAACGTGTGGATCAGGAGCGTCTGCAACACGTCTGCACACCGTGTGGTGACCGCACTTCCTTCGACCACTACGACCTCATTACTTGATGTGTCCAAGGCGAGCGCCTGCATCTTGGGCTACCCGCAGAACGGACGTGTAAAGCGGGCCGCGGACAGAGTGGGGGTTAGCTTTGCCGCTCCCCGGTCTAAGCCAACTCTAATCGGCGCCCACTACGGGAACCCCGCTTCTCAACTGCGTATTCGGATTCTACTTCAGAATATACGTACTGTTTACTCAAATCATTGATTCTCATTGGTCGTCGATGGCGCTGTAGTCGAAAAATATCAAGTGTGTCTGTTCCTGCAATTAAGAACCGACGCATTTCATTCTACGATTTATTTACGCGGTAAATAGAAACCTTCGTGTTCTGACTGCTGATACCTATATTCGAAATTTGTTTTAATGTTGACAGTATGATTGTACAGTATAAATAATATGGTTAACCATTTATATTTCTAGCAAATAAGCTACTTATAAGGATTTAGAAGCATACATCACTAGGGAAAGACAGATACCGCCTACAGGAAAACTAAAGAGGCCTTTGGAGAATAAAGAAGCAGTTGTATGCATATCAAGAGCTCTGATGGAAAACCTGTCCTAAGACAAGAAGGTGAAGGTGAAATGTGGGAGGAGTATGCAGGAGGTCTCTACAAGAGCTCGCGGTATTCACGGTTCTACTATCTTTGGCACGTCATGTGACGGAACATAGTTAACAATGTATCCTGGAGTGGCCGTGGTTTATTTTAAATTTTCAGAACATTGTGAAACACTCTGTAGAAGCAAATGCGTTGGACGTTATTTGAGAAAACAGGCTCAGTTGGTATTTGTCGATTAGAGCGCCGTCTATGTTAGGCGGAAAGCAATCGTTTGAGTAAACTTTACCTATATTTTAACGTAGAATCCGCATATAAAATAAAAATTGGAGGAAGTGGTACGGCGAGGTGTCGCATTTGGAAATGCAAAGTTGACATTCCCCATGCAGGAGGGGTGGTTAGGAGGTGGCTAGTTTGTGTCGCAGACAGATGGCCCCTTTACTAATACCAGCTTTTCACCTGGAACATTTTTCTCGTACAACATGTCATTTCTGAGATACATAGTTGTCTCAAGTTGAAACAAGTTCCATCTATGTAATAAAATCAAATGATTGACACTTGCTCTTCAAACACACATTAAAGTTTTTTTTATTTCCTGAGAGTAACCATTGTTCGGTTACATTTAATCATTATTTACTTTAATATTCCGGACAGTCTACCTCTTTCAACCACATTTACTATAGATAAAAACTTACGAACAAATAATCTTTGAGGAAAAAAGGGCCTGTAATTGCACGAAAGGTGAACTTTTGTTTTTCCACAGGAAATCTGTTTGTTACACGCATGCGCAACATTCTACTACGATTGCACCTTGCCCGTACTTCAGATATGTACAACGTGGTGTGATAAAGGTTATGGACATCTCTTGAATGTTGGCTTGTTGTTCTGCTAATCACGCAAGTTACCTGGCGACTGGTATGGAACATGATTGACAGGAAACTACGTAATTCCTTTCTGTTCTACACTGAAGAGCCAAAGGAACTGGTACACCTGCCTAATATCGTGTAGGGCCCCCGCAGGCACACAGAAGTGCTGCAGCGCGATGTGTTATGGATTCGAATATCATCTGAAGTAGTGCTGGAGAGAATTCACACTGTGAAACCTGCAGAGCTGTCCATAAATCTGTAATAGTTCGAGTGGCTGGAAATCTTTTCTGAACGACACGTTGCAAGGAATCCCAAATATCCTGAACAATGTTCATACCTCGCGAGTATGGTGGCCAGCGGAAGTGTTTAAATTGAACAGAGTGTTCCTGGAATCACTCTGCAGCAATTCTGGACGTGTGGGGTGTCACATTGTCCCGCTGGAATTGCCCAAGTCCGTCGGAATGAACAGCGGACACGAATGGATGTAGGTGCTCATAGAGGATGCTTACGTACGTGTCACTAGTCAGAGTCGTATCTAGACGTTTAAGGGAACCATACAACTAAGCCGACCAGAGTGGCCTAGCGGTTCTAGGAGCTACAGTCTAGAACCGCGCGACCGCTACGGTCGCAGGTTCGAATCCTGCCTCGGGCACGGATGTGTGTGATGTCCTTAGGTTAGTTAGGTTTAAGTAGTACTAAGTTCTAGGGGACTGATGACCTCAGATGTTAAGTTCCATAGTGCTCAGAGCCATTTGAGCGATACAACTGCCGTCGCCCCACACCATTACTCAGCATCCACCAGCTTGAACAGTCCCCAGCTGACATGCAGGGTCCACGAATTAATGAGGTTGTGTCCATACCCACACGCGTCCATCCGCTCGGTACAATTTGAAACCAGACTCGTGCAACCAGCCAACATGTCTCCAGTCACAACAATGCATTGTCGGTGTTGACGGTCGCAGGCGAGGCATAAGGCTTTGTGTCGTGGTGTCATGAATGGTACAGGAGTGGGCCTTCGGCTCCGAAAGCCCATATCGATGATGTTTTGTTGAATGGTTCGCATACTGGCACTTGTTGATGGCCCAGCATTGAAATCTGCAACAATTTGTGGAAGAGTTGTACTTTTGTGACGCTGAACAATTCTCTTCAGTGTCGTTGGTCTCGTTCATGCATGATCTTTTTCCGGCCGCAGCGATGTCGGAGATTTGATGTTTTACCGGACTCCTGATACTCACGGTTTACTTGTGAAACGGTCGTACGGGAAAATCCCCACTTCGCCGCTACCTCGGTGATGCTGTATCCCATCGCTTGTGGGCCGTCTATAATACCGCGTTCAAAGTGACTTAAATCTTGATAACCTGCCATTGTGACTGCAGTAACCGATGTAGGAACTGCGCCAGACACTTGTTGTCTTATACAGGCGTTGCCGACCGCATCGCCGCTTTCTGCCCGTTTACATGTCACTGTATTTGAATACGCATCCCTATGCCAGTTTCTTTTTCGTTTCAGTGTATTTAGGTGGTAAATAAAAACCTTTGTTTTCTGACTTTTGCCATCTATCTTCGAAATTTGCTTGAATGATGCAAATAGGATTATACACTGTAAATAATATGGGTATCCATTGATATTTCTGACAATTAAGCTACTTGTAAGGGTTTAGGACCATACATCACTAGAGAAAGACAGATACCGCCTGCAGGAAATTTAAAGAGGCCTGTGGAGAAAAAAGAAGCAGCTGTATGAATATCAAGGGCTCCGATGGAAAACAAGTGCTAAGAAAAGAAGGGATAACTGAAATGTTGAAGGAGTATGCAGAAGGTCTCCACAAGAGGTCACGATATCTATGGTTTTACTTCGGACACCACGTCACGGGACATAGTTAGCAATGTATCGTGGAGCAGCCATAGTATGTTTTCAGTCGTTAAAAAACCCTGTAGAAGCAAATGCGTTTGTCGTTATTTGCGAAAACAGACTCAGTAGATATTTGCTGATTAGAGTGCCATCTACGACGGAGGGAAAACAATGGTTTGAGTGAACTTTACGTATTTCTGACGCAGAATCCGTATATACAATGAAAATTGGTGGAAGGGTTAGGCAAAGGGGAAAATTTGGTGGAAGGGTTAGGGGAAGTGGTCACATTAGGGAATGCAAAGTTAACACTGCCCCTGCAGGATTGGGTGTTTTTGAGGTGGCTAGTTGCAGCACAGACAGGTGGCCTGCTTATTAACAATAAGAGTGTACCTATGTAATGTCTCCACGGAATGTAATATCAATATAATATTACGATGATGCGCTACCGTAATTGAGACGATAACGCACTTTGCTGTTGCAACAACGTTCTCTGCTGTGAAAAAAAGTACGTAGTTTTTTTGCAATTGTTGGAGATAAGGAATGCCGATTGCACATTGCGTTTTTTTATGTCAGATAAATTTGCATATAGTCGTATTTTGGTGCGCAGAGGTCAACTTGTAATTGCAATTATCAAGAATAAAAAATTTGTATTATGAAAAATAAGGTAAATGTCGTACACGAGCTTCTATTCGGTGTTGGATCGCCGGACCTTCATAAAAACTATTAGTGTGTTTAACAATACGATGCATAGTGATTTCTTCGCGAATTAAGGGGAGTACATACGTCCTATACCCACAGTGTTAAATTTGCAGTATTAATGACCCATTATCTCAGAACCTGTAACAGATAGAGATCTGAAATTTTTGGGATATATAGTATCACTCCTTTTCTGATTACTAAACCAGAATCAAAATGTACAGAGAAATAATTAGATAGTTATGATTTTTAAAAAATGTTCTTCCATATTTTCTTT